>NC_067149.1:11663211-12019461 GCF_903995435.1 Acomys russatus
TGTTTTACTGAGACAGATATTTAGATATTTATGGCATATCTCTTTGGAAGACAGACAGAAAGATCAAGATGTGTACACACACACACACACACACACACACACACACACACACACACACACATATATATATATATATATATATATATATATATATATATATAGAGAGAGAGAGAGAGAGAGAGAGAGAGAGAGAGGAGAGCATTAGAAAAGCCAGATTTTTGAGGCAAAGGTCAGGGTTGACATGCCATCCTAGGAACTAAGGAGTTCTGATGACAAAGCTTTTCAAAAAGATTTGGGGTTTCAAGCTGGGCTCAGTGGCGCACGCCTGTAATCCCAGCAATTGGGAGGCAGAGGCATGTGGATCTCTGTGAGTTTGAGGCCAGCCTGGTCTGCAAAGGGAGTCCAGGAAGGCCCAGTTGGTAGTGGGCAGTGCCACCCCTAGGCAGGTGGTCCTAAGAAGTATAAACATTGTAGCCAGACTTGAGCCAGAGAAGTGAGCTCGTAGGATGCTTAGTCTCTGCTTCAGTTCCTGCCTCCAGGATCCTGCCTTGAGTTCCTGCCAGTGACTTTTCTCTTTTACGGAATGTGACACGAGAGCCAGAAAGTGAAATAAACACTTTCCTCCCCAAGTTGCTTTCAGTCATGGTGTTTGTTACAGCAATGGGAAGCAACTAGGACAATATTCAACCCTAATTATAAAATTCAAAGGTGGGTAACTCACCCTATGGCTCATATCCCTATAGAGGATGATCCTCAACTTACCAACGGTATCCTCTCCTTTGCGGTTCATGGGGAGATACCATGGCCTTTAAAGATTATATGTTGTGATGTGACTTCCATTGGCCAATGGAAATGTTATCAAGTGACACCAAAATTATGTTTTCTAAATACTTAAAAAGAGGTAACCAATTCATTTGTTTGTTTGTTTGGAGTTGTTGTTGTTGTTGTTGTTGTTGTTGTTGTTGGCCTGGCTGTCCTGGACTCGCTTTGTAGACCAGGTTGGCCTTGAACTCATAGAGATCTGCCTGCCTCTGCCTCCAGAGTGCTGAGATTAAAGGCGTGCACCACCATGCCCAGAAGTAACCAATTCCTGAATATTGGGTTTTTATTTGTTAACTTGTGGTATCTAAGGACATTGTTGCCTTGTTTTAGGGTATCCACTTAAACTCTTCGTGTGTGTGTGTGTGTGTGTGTGTGTGTGTGTGTGTGTGCATCCTTCCCTGTATTCCTTCCTCCACCTGCGCTCCCATTCTCCACCCCATCCAACACTCCTTCTTCCATTTCCCTTCAACCCTTTACAACATTGTTTCTATCTCCTCTTTGAAACCCTTCCTATGGCCCCTTACTAAATTTTTCGCCTGTATGAATATTCCAATTGGAACCTACATATCTGAAGATTCAAAACTAGCACCCGCAAGTAAGAGAAAACATGGGATAGTTATCTTTCTGGGTCTTGGTTTCCTTATTCGGAATGATTGTTTCGATCTTCACCTATTCACCTGCAAATTTCATAGTTTTTGTCCTTTCCTTCGCCCCTTCTTTCTTTATTATTTATTTATTTGTTTATTTATCCAAGACAAAGTTTCTCTGTGTATCTCCGGATGTCCTAGAACTTGTTCTGTAGACCAAGCTGAGGATCTGGAACTCAGAAATTTGCCTGCCTGTGTGTCCTGAGCACTGGAGCTAAAGGCACCACCATCCGGAGACATCTAAGATTCCCCCCCCCCCCCATTTCCTAGTTACCTCCTTTGGAGTTGTTTGCCAATGAGGCTCCATAGACCTTAAAACAGTCAAAGCTCTTGTCAACACTCTTGGTTGACTTTCAGAACTTGACCATAATACCTTATTGCTGGTTGGGCATGGTGTCCCAGGATTTGGGACGCAGAAGCAAGAGGATCTCTGTGAGTTCTAGGACAGCCTGGTCTACAGAGTGAGTTCCAGGGCAGCCAGAGCTACATAGTAAGACCTTTCTCAAAACAGCAACAAAACAAAACAAAACAAACAAAAACCGCCAAGACCCTGTTGCTGAAGACGTCTCATACTGAGTCACAGACCATGAAGAAATCAAGTTGGTACTGACCTGAAATCTTCACCCCTACTGGCTAGCTTTCAGAGTGCTAGAAGCTTCTATGCACATTACTGGAGGAGAAAAATAGTCATTTATTTTACCCAGCTGTGAACCCAGCAAGTAACAATAATAACTGACCTACAAAAATATCTTTCCAGTGGTGGTGTAAATATCATAGGAACAACCAACCACTTTCTGATTAGATTTAGAGTTCACTTCACAAGTTGAAACCTACACATAACACCATCATGAGGCCCAAGAACCTGTGGCTACGTAAGTCATAGGCCTTGGGGGGAACTTACTACTATTACTCTGCCAAGTGGACATAGTGTAAGTTGACTCCTAATGACTTAGCTGGTGCATCTCTCAAACCTCACCAAAGAAGCTTCTTTTTGTTGTTGTTGTTGTTGTTGTTGTTGTTTTCTTCAGTAGATTAACAGAAGCCTACAACTTGCGGTGATGTAGAGAACAAGACGCTCTGGAATGTTCAGCTCTAAGTGGGCCGTCTATAACACATTCTCCCCTCCCAAGGCTCAGGATAGAAAGACTGTAAGAGCCAGAGAAGGTGGGAAAATACAAGGAAATGGTGTTTGGGAGTGGAACATAACAAGACCTGTGCAAGCTCAAGCCAGACAAAAATCCCAGGATGGAGGAGAGTGATGGGCATGAAGTCCTACCCATAGCTAAGAAACTAGGGACAATTGATAGCTTCTGGGAGAAGAAAAGTCATGTTTCTTTAAGGGTATAGCCTCCCATAGGTCAGCCATATTCCAGTGGAAGGCCACATATGCAAGAGTATATGAGCAACACAAGTTATTTTTTGTTTTGTTGTTGTTGTTGCTGCTGCTGCTGTTATTCTAGAGAGGGTTTCTCTGTGTAGCCTTGGTGTCCTGGACTCACTTTGTAGACCAGGCTGGTCTCTAACTCACACAGATCTGCCTGCCTTTGCCTCCTGAGTACTGAGATTACAGGAGTGTGCCACCATTCCCAGCTCCATAGATTACATTTGATGAGTTTAAAAAAAAGAGAGAGACAGAGTTGGGTAGGTAGGGAAGGAGAGGTGGCTCTTGGAGGAATTGAGGCAAGGGGGAATGTCATCATAATACACTGTATGAAAGTACACATAAAGAACAAATAGCTGGGCACGGTGGCACACGCCTTTAATCCCAGCACCTGGGAGGCAGAGGCAAGGGGATCTCTGTGGGTTCGAGGCCAACTTGGTCTACAGAGGTAGTTCTGAGACAGCCAGAGCAGTTACCCAGAGAACCCCTGTGTGTGATGTGCCTGTGTAAGTACCCTGGCACACACGTAGAAGTCAGAGGACAGCTTCCACGAGTCATTTCTCTCCTCTCAGTATGGGTTCTAGAGATCAAGCTCAAGTTATCAAATTTGCTCAGCAAACACTTTGACTGGCTGGACCATCCTGCTGATCTGCCAGCCCCTGGGGTTTAATTCTTAAAACACCCCGATATAAGTGGATCGCTATTGTTACGTAGCACCCTTGTATCCATCAGCGTAAGCCCTCTCTCTGTAGTTTGTTTGCTTGTTTGTTCTTTCTTGGGGTCAGGGTCTCATGTAGCCCAGGCTGGCCCTCAGACTTGTTATATAGCTGAAGATGACCCTGATGTCTCTACCTCGCCAAAATTGTGATCATTACAGACATGCCATCATGCCCAGCTTGATACTGAGTTCTCTCTTTGTCCCTACCCTAGTTCCTGGACCCTCTTTCCTCCCCAGCGCTTCACAAGCTAGCATCCTAATATTCTCTAGAGATCCTTAAATACACCTGCATTCGAGCTTGTAAAAGGCGTTTTATAGGCTAATATTTTTTAATTACAGAAATGATGTGCAACATACAAAAACAAACGTTGGAGATCTCCCTGTGAGGTCTGGCTGCTCCGGCCCCTCCTGAAACAGTAGCTCAGGTTCACATCTCCAAACATAAACGCGCTCACAATGCCCCCTATTATTTACAGTAGCCCCAGTGAATCTCTGCTTCTTGGAACCAGCAGAAGCCAAGGAAGCCACGACCACACAGGGAGTTGGTGAGGCTTCGGCGAAGACAGCCCGGCCTGTGGTTTCTAGACATCTGTGGCCCAGTACTCCTGAAAAGTGTCAGGACCTGTTTTGAAATAGTTGGCCCTGGGATGAACAAAGGATTGTTTAGGCTGGAGTTAAAGAGTCCTTCTCTGTAGGGTCTAGTTAGCTTTGCCAGATGCAAGCACTGCCTCTACTACTGGCTTAAAGGATGATTGAAGCTCTTTGAAAAAACATCAACAACAACAGCCAGCCATGGTGGCACACACCTTTAATCCCACCACTCAGGGGACAGAGGCAGGTGGATCGCTGTGAGTTTGAGGCCAACATGGTCTACAAAGGGAGTCCAGGACAGCCAAGGCTAACACAGAGAAACCCTGTCTCGGAAAATACAAAAACAAAAACCAGTATGTGTGAGAGACCTTCTAGCATGAAGCCAGAATGGCTCCTCAGTGAGAGCAGTGGACAGAGCAAACAGCCCAGGCGCAGGCCCAGCAGCTTCAGAGAGTTTAGTGCATTGACCACCATTCAGGGGACAGGGAGAAGTCAACCAAGAATTGCTGTTGGAACACCAAGGAGATCATCTAGGGGTAAAGAGTAATGACGTCAATAAGTTGCTTGCCTTGCAAGCAGAGGACCTGAGTTCGGTCCTCAGAACCCACATTTTAAAAGCCAAATGTGATGGAATCCTCGCAATGTCAGTGCAAGCAGACATGGGGCTTGCTGTCCAGCCAGCCTAAATTGCTTGCAGAGTTCTAGGGACTCTGCAAGGAAAAAACCTGAAGGTTGTCCTTTGAACTACACTCACCCCCCCAAAACACATCTATACACACATGCATCCACATACATGTGTATACACACATGAAAAGAATAGCTTGTATTTTCTCTTTTGTTTTGTTTTTAAGATTTTATTTATTCTTATTTCACATGTACGAGTATTTGCCATATATTTATCTGTGCACCACATGTGTGTCTGGTGCCCACACAGAGATCAGAAAAGGGCATCAGGTCCCCAGAACTGGACTTAATAGACAGTTTGTAAGCCACTGTGTGGTGCCGGAAATTGAACTCAAGTCCTCTGAAAGAGCAGCAGGTGCTCTTAATCCCGAGTGCCAGGACTAAAGATGTGCATCACCATGCCAGGCCCAATGGCCCCATTTTCAATTTAACAAATTGTTAAATTTCCCTCTACAGGAATATACAAAACCACTATATTTTTTTATGTAGGCTGCAGTTTTTCATTTGAATTGAAGTGCATTGTAATTCAAATTTGCATTAAAAATTATTTTCATTTGTTTGCTTTGTTTTGTTTTACTTCTTTTCTTTTTCCAAGACAAGGTTTCTTTGTGTAGCCTTGGCTATGCTGGAATTAATTTGTAGACCAGGCTGGCCTTGAACTCACAGAGCTCCACTTGCCTTTGCCTCCCTGAGTTCTGGAATTGTGTCACCACACCCAGTTGCATTAAAAATGCTTAAGCATTACTATTTTACTATTCTTACTATGTAGCCCTGGCTGACCTGGAACTCCCTATGTAGACTAGGTTGGCCTGGAACTCAAAGAAATCAGTTTGTCTTTCTCTGCTTCCCATGTGCTGGGATTAAAGGTGTGAACCATCATGCCTAGTTTAAGCATATATTTGTATGTTCAAAGAATTTACATTTCCAGCTGGGCATTGTGGCACACGCCTTTAATCCCAGCACTCAGGAGACAGAGGCAGGTGGATCGCTGTGAGTTCTGAGGCCAGCCTGGTCTACAGAGTTTGTCTAGTACAGCCAAGGCTACACAGAGAAACCTTGTTTAAAAAAAAAAAAAAAAAAAAAAAACCAGAAAAGAAAATGGGGCCATCAAGATGGCTCAGTGGTGGGAATACGCTTGAAGACTTGAGTTCAATCCCGAGACAATCATGGAGACCCACAAACTGTCTCCTGACCTCCACATACATAAAGTGACATACTTGTGCCCTCCCACTTACCATCCCAAACACAAATGAATAAAAATAAATGCTTTTCAAATTAAGAACTAAGATACCTTTGGCTTGTTAAGACTTTATTCACAAAACTACTTGAATCTGTGTAAAGTTATATATTCTTTCCAGACAAGGTGACAGACACCTGTCATCCCAGCAATCAGGAGGCAGAAACAGGAAGGTTGCCCATGAGTTGAGAGGCCAGCCTGATCTACACAGTGAGTTCTAGGCTAGCCAGGGCTACTTGGTGAGACATTGTCTGAGAGAGAGAGAGAGAGAAACAGACAGACAGACAGAGACAGACAGACAGATTTGAAAGAGTGTCTAGTGGGAGTGAGAGGCAGAAACTAGAGATAGAAATTATCAAATACATTGTTTATATGTATAAAACCATCAATGAACAAGATATTCTAGTAAAAATATTTTACTCCAGCGTGAGGCAGAGGCAGAGGCAGACAAGTACTCATGAGTTCTAGGCTAGCCAGAGCTACAGAGTGAGTTCTAGGCCAGCCTGTGCTGCACAATGAGACCCCGACTCAGCAGCAACAACAACAAAAACTTGGTGTGAATTATGATTTGACCAAATAATGGACTATTAGACAGCTGTAAAGTTAGAATAGTTTCGGCTTAATGATTTAGAACGTGTTGTTCAGAGATTAGAACAAGAATGAGACACAGACACTGTGAAGTGGAGGAGGGAGAGGCTAGCTGGGCTCCTGTGTTCAGAAATGTTCAGATAGCCTTTGAAAGGTTGTGCAAGAAACAAGGAAGTGTGGAAACACTCCCTGTTCACTTTTTTATACCCATTGGAACTTATCATACCCACACACATGAGCTAACAGAATTTTTGGTTTTTCTTTTTCTTTCTTTCTTTCTCCCCCGACCTCCCACCCCCAGACAGGGTTTCTCTGTGCAGCCTTGGCTGTCCTAGACTCGCTTTGTAGACCAGGCTGGCCTTGAACTCACAGCAATCTGCCCGCCTCTGCCTCCCAAGTGCTGGGATTAAAGGCGTGTACCACCGTGCTCAGTGAATTTTTGGATAATAATAATAATATGCACACACACCTATGTATCAGCAGTCACTCCGCTATGTGTTGAGTCTCAGTTTTAAACTGGTGCCGACCACATCTACAAACCAAAACAGACATTTTCAAAAGGGAAGTTCCATAAGGAAGTAGAAAGGGCTCACAGGGAAAAGAGGTTTTCTCTTGTCAAGAATGTTTTTCTAAGCACTTGGTGTTAAAGTAATGTCCACCTCCTCAGACTGCAGAGACTTGAGAAAGAAAAAGTCCTCCATCTTGAGAGAGAGAGAGAGAGAGAGAGAGAGAGAGAGAGAGAGAGAGAGAGAGAGAGAGAGAGAGAGCTGCGTGAAGCCTCAGGGAAGAGGCACCTGGCCAAGAGGAGACAGGCCAAGCCATGGGAGCTTGTGCTGGGGGGCGGTCAGGGGGGGAGTGGAGGGAGTGGGGGCAGAGTGTGTGGGGGAGCTCTCCAGCACACAAGACCAGAAAGACGGGAGCCTGAAGCCTGGATGACCTGATCTAGAGCCAGAGTGCTAAGACCCTTCTGGGATACAGGAGCCCAATAGAAGAAGCGTCCATCTGGGCATGGAGAAGAGAGAGTGACACAGAGATGGAGGGGGAGGGACAGAGAGAAAAAGGACAGAACCAAGGGAGACAGAGAGATGGGAGGCGGGGGGCGGGCGGGCAGGGGAGACAGAACCCAGAAAGAGAGTCAGAGGACAGAGTCCAAGTGTTCAAGAAGGGGACTGGCCAACTACAATGATCTACATTTCTAGTGATTGTACCTACAGACGAGGCCTTCTGCATAGAGTCCCCCTTCAGGGCGACTGTACTTAAAGAACGATCAGCCACAGTTCTGAGGGCTCTGATGGCTGGGCCTGAGAGGGCCACACTTGCTGACCCTAGAGACATTGCTACCCAACCCTGTAAGGCCCCGCCCCCTGGTCCTGGAGGCATCCATCCATCCATCCACTCATACATTAAGAAGCTGTACGTGCACAGCACTGCACCCAGCTGAGATGCAGAGGTTAACAGGCCAAGTACAGTACTCGCCTTTGTGGAGTCCATAATAAAAGGAGAAGACAGCTTCCAAAGTGTACAAATTGACTTAAGACGGTTTACTGCCTGACCAGTCACCCAATACACTTTGTAACATTGGAGCCTCATCTTCAGCTTTCTGGCCTAATATCTCTGCCAGACTTGTTCGCAGGGCAGGAACTATTGAGGACTTGTTTACCCTGACTTGACAGAGTGCGGCCATCAACTCTGCCTGCATCTAAGTACCATTTTTAGGCAGATTCTGCTTGTAGCAGGAACGAGGACATTTTGCTCAGTGGCTCGTTTGCCACCTTTGAAGCCATGTCCATAAGGAGGCTCTTTGATGCTCATCATCTTCTTTGAGGTCGGCTTGGTGTTGTCAGGATTCACTCAGGAATTTAAGTTTTATTCCTTCCCAAGTCTCTGAGGAGCATCGAAGACAAGATAGTATAGTTTTACAACCAAGTTTAGTTGGCTAGGGGACAAGATCGTTTTAGATCAAGATAAAGAAGTTAAGCTATCAGAGTTGAGATAGGATAGAAATTGAATCTCATTCAGAAATTTAGACCCAACAAGACAAGAAAGACACTTGCTTCAAACAGGTCGAATGCAGATGGCCAAGTCACTATGAATGTAACATGTATAGAACTCATTATTTTCATGATTGTCACATGGTTCTCCCTGCTGTGTGTAGTTTGTTTTATACATGTGTAATAAAACAAATGTATAAAAAAATAAATAAAAATTTAAAAAAGAAGAAGGCAGACAGATAGACAGACACACACACACACACAGACACACACACACCAAAGCACAACAATAACAAAAACAATCAAACCAATGAGGACGTATGCTGTATAGGGGGAGGGCGAGCACGCTCACAATGGGAAGTTGGCAGTGCAGTCTAGGGGACACTGCTCATGAATAATACAACTTGTATGAGACCCGGATGCTGGCAAGGCAGGAGTGGGAAGCTGGGAGGATGGCTCCTTCTCATTCTCTGTCTCACTCTGTCTTCACCTTTGTCTAGCTTGTTCTCTCCTTCAACCTCTTTCTGTAAAACACTCTTAGTAAAACTGCCTTCTCCCTTCCTCTCCTTCCCTCCATCCTCTCCCCTGTCCCTCTGTCTCCTCTCTCCTTCTCTCCCCAGCCAACTCTCTGCATTGACCCTTTTTTTATTTTTAAAGCAATTTATTCAGATTACATCTCAACTGTTATCCCCTCATTTGTATCTTCCTGTTCCCCTCTCCCTTCCCTCTTTCGTCCTATTCCCCTCCCCTAGGTCTGTGACAGAAAGGGACCTCCTCCCCCACCATATGGTCACAACCTATCAAGTCCCATCCTGGTAACCTGTTCATCCTTTCTCTGAGTGTCACCAGGCCTCCCCACCAAGAGGAAGTGGTCAAATAGGAGGCACCAGAGTTCATGCCCGAGTCAGTCTCTGCTCTCCATACAATTTTGGAGAATGTAGTGTCCGTTTGCTAGATCTGGATAGGGGTTCTAGGTTTACTGCATGCATTGTCCTTGGTTGGTACAGTAGTTTGAGCTGACCCACCAGGGTCCAGATCCGCCAGCTTTAATAGTCTTCTTGTAGGATTCTAGGACCCTCTGGAGCCTTCTATTTCCCAATTCTTCCTTACCTCTCACACTTGAGTCCCAATAGGAAGTCTCAGTATCTATCCCAACCTTTGGCTAAGTGGGACAGCCTACAGACTGGGAAAAGGTCTTCACCAACCCTACATCTGACAAAGGACCAATATCCAAAATATCTAAAGAGCTCAAGAAATTAAACACCACCAAACCAAATAACCCAACTAAGATATGGGGCTCAGAACTAAACAGAGATTTCTCAACAGAGGAATATGGAATGACTGAGAAACACCTAAAGAAATGCTCAATGGCCAGGTGGTGGTTGGTGACGCCTTTAATCCCAGCACTCGGGAGGCAGAGGCAGGTGGATCTCTGTGAGTTCCAGGCTACCCTGGTCTACAAAGTGAGTCCAGGACACTCAAGGCTACACAGAGAAATCCTGTCTCAGGAAAAAAAAAAAAAAGGGAAAGAAAGAAAGAAAGAAAAGAAATGAAACCAGTGAGTTGATGAAACAAAAGATGATGAAAACTTGACGTGGATGATGCCTGTAGACGGAAAAGTGGTAGAATAAAAATCAATGTCTATAAATAAGGGACAGCACTTGCTGATCGTCCAGAGGTGAGTGACTAGGAACACTCCAGAGTTCTGGTCAGCAGATGGGGAGGGAAGGAGAGAGGGGGGGGGGGAGGGGGGTCAGGGAGAGGGAGAGAGAGAGTTGATGGTTAGATCCAGAATTCCTCTCAAGACATGAGTACACCTCTGTGGACCTGATATTTACCCTTCTCAGCCTTGGTCATGCTTGTGTGTCCTGTCCAGCGTGGGCTCCCTGTTCTGAGCTGGTTCTACACACGGTCGTTTACAGTGTGTTATCTCCATGATGCACAGTCTATCCCCAATTATCTTTGATGATTCCCGGCTCAGAACACGCATAGCTGGACCATTGCTGTAAGAAGAAACACCCGCTAGCCTTGGATGGGGCTAAGAGTGACTCTTCCTTCAGGGCTTGGCTTGAGAAACATACAGTTCCTAGAGCTAATTTCAGGGCTGTTCAGTCATTTGAAGACTCCAGAGTATTGGTTTTTCACTGCCTTGAGATTCTACAGTAACAAGGCCCACAGCCCAGAACAGCAGTTCTGAACCTTTACCGGTTGAATAACTCTTTCACAGGAGCCCCTGAGACCGTGGGAATTTTAAAATACCATGCCTAGTAACCACAGATATTTACAGTATGGTTCACAACAGCAGCAAAAGTACAGTTATGAACTAGCAACAAAGTTAACTTTATGGGGCCTGGAGAGATGGAGGTACTGAGTTCAATTCCCAGCAGCCACATGGTGGCTCACAACCATCTATAATGGGATCTGATGCCCTCTTCTGGCATGCAGGTGTGCACGCAGGTAGAATACTGTATACATAATTAATTAATTAATTAATTAACTTTATGGTTGGGGATCACCATACATGAGGAATGGGATTAAAGGGTCACAGCATTAGAATGATCGAGAACCACTGGCCTAGAAGAAACCTCAAGATGCAGAAGTCTAGGCACTGGAGAGATGGCTCAGTGGTTAAAATCACTTTCTACTCTTGAGAGGATCCAGGCTTGTTTCCCAGAAGCCACATGGTTCCGGGGCATCTAATGTCCTCTTCTGGCCTCTGAGGACACCGGGCCCACATGTGGGGCAAATACATATACGCAGGCAAACACCTATGTGAAGTAAAAGTAAAGAAATCTGCTTATAAAAGGCTGGCAGGGCATTGGGGTGGGAGACAGTGCTTGCTGCCCTCATAAAGCCTGTGAGTTTGAGTCCCAGCGCTCATGTGAGCTGGAGCTGTGAGCTGCCTGGAGTGGGTGCTGGGAACGGAAGTTGGGTTTTCTGAAAGAACAGCAAGAAGTATTGCTGTTGCTGTTGCTGCTAATATGTAAGGGTATCTTGCATGCGTGTGTGTCTCTGCACTGCTCCCTTGCAGTCCATGGGTCCATGGGAAGTCAAAGAGGGTGTCAGATGTGCTGGAACTGGAGCTACAGGCAGTTGTGAGCTGCCATGTGGATGCTGGGAAAGTAACCCAGGTCATCTGGAAGAGCAGCCAGTGCTCTTAACTGTTGGGGCATCGCACTAAGCCCTGGAAAGTTCCCTATAAACATCCGTCCATTCATCCATTCATTCATTTCAAACCTGAGAAAATCTTCAGGACAGTTTCCACATATTCTTTATATATCCCTCTATGATGAGCTCTCATCTGGGTCTAAGTAAGTAGAATTAGTGCACTTTTAAATGTCCATTTATTTGTCTTAAAATTGTTTTACACTTATTTATTGCCTCTTTTTTTGTTGTTGTTGTTGTTTTGTTTTTTTTGGTTTTTGTTTAGGGGGTCGGTTGCTGTCTTGTACACAGACCCTCACTGTGTAGCCTTGTCTGGCTCCCTCTGCCTCCATTGCTGGGCTTGAAGGAGTGCAATGCTGTGCCTGGCCAGCCTGAACTGTGCTCCTCTCGTGCCTCCACCACCAGAAAGCTGGGAGTATGAACTTACACCACCACACTTGACTTGAATTCAGTTTTCCGACACTTCGACCCAGTAAGGCATCTGAGGCTCTGAAGTAGGGAGAGTCGAAGCTGCATGAAGCAACCGCTCCATGGAGAATCCTGGACCCAGATTTGTGCAGACACATAGATTTCCCCTTAGGGTAGAACGTCGGGTTCCAGCAACTGTGTCTGTAAAACACTGCAAAATAAGCCCGTGTGATGGAGGACTTGACCTTTCCGAACAATTGGGAAAGTCACAAAAGAATAACGGGCTGTACAAAGGAAATTTACCATCCTGCAGTCTTGTGTGAGGAAAGGGTCTTTCACAGATATTGCCACCCTCCCCCCCAACATACACAGCTCTTTCTCTCCTCTCCTTATCTGGGGACCACAGTGTAGGAAACCCTTTGGGAAACAGAGATGGCATCTTCCTTAGAGCAGAACGCAGGCTTATTTGCTGCCTACGTGATGGCCGAGTCTCTTTGTGGTAAACCTGAGTGTCTTAAGTTATTGTTCTGAATGGCCAAAGCAACTCATAAAAGAAGGTGTTTAATTTGGGCTCACAATTCTAGAGGACTGTAGAGTCCATGACCATCACGGTGGGGAGCATGGCACCAGGCAGACAGGCATGGTACTGGAGCAGTAGCTGAGAGCTTACATCTGATGAGAGAGAGAGAGAGAGAGAGAGAGAGAGGTGACATGCCTCCTCTAACAAAGCCACACTTCCTAATCCTTCTAGACAGTTCTGCCAACATTCAAATAAGTGATCTTATGGGACCATTCTCATCCAAACCATCATGCTGAGATGGGCTTACTGAACTTTACAAAATCTTGGGGTTCCTTAACCTTGAGGCTCAGTTCTTGACATGTGATCCAATACGTGTACAATTATTTGGCTCTTGCAGGTCTTCTTATGGCAACTACAATTTGAGGAATCAGTGCAAAAATACTGATGCTCTGGCTGTTATAACAGCGTATTAGTTACTTCTTGTTACTGTGATGAATTACAGCTTAAAGGCAGGTAAGATGGCCCAGCAGGTATAAGCACTTGGCATATGAGCCCGATGAGCTGAATGTGTCCCTTAGAATCCTTGGTGGTAGGAAAGAAATGACCTTCAAAAGTTGTCCTCCGAGGGCCTGTGAGACGGCTCAGTGGATAAAGACGCTACCACCAAGCCTGAGGACCTGAGTGTATCCCCTGGGATCGATCCACATGGCAGAAGAAAACCAACTCCTGCAAATTTGTCTTCTGACTTCCACACTGGTGCCGTGGCCGCATGCTCCCCACAGAAAATAAATAAATATAAGAAAGCACTTCATGAAATCTGGGGTGGCGGTGCACACTTGTCACTCCAGCACTCAGGAGGTGAAGCAATGAGGAACACAAGTTCATGGCCACGCAGCATAGTTCAAGGTCAGCCCTGGCTGTAGGAGTCTTTGTCTCAATATTCAAACATTAAAATGAAAGGACAGGGCATGGTGGCACACTCCTTTAATCCTAGCACTTGGGAGGCAGAGGCAGGCGGATCTCTGTGAGTTCAAGCCTGGTCTACAGAGTGAGTCCAGGACAGCCAAGGCTATACATAGAAATCGTGTGTCGAAAAACCAGAAAGAAAGAAAGAAAGAAAGAAAGAAAGAAAGAAAGAAAGAAAGAAAGAAAGAAAGTTCTCTGTTTAATTCTGAGCCCCATTTCTTAATTGGATTATTTGGTTTGGTGGAGTTTAATTTCTTGAGCTCTTTATATATTTCGGATATTAGACCTTTGCCAGATGTAGGATGGGTGAGGATCTTTTCCCAGTCTGTAGGCTGTCGCTTTGTTCTGTTGACAGTGTCTTCTGCTTTATAGAAGCATCAAATGGCTGAGAAACAAAGAAATTCTCAGCATTCTTAGTCATCAGAGAAATGCAAATCAAAATGACTTTGAGATTCCATCTTACACCCATCAGAATGGCTAAGATAAAAAACTCAAATAATAGCACATGCAGGTGAGGGTGTGGAGAAAGGGGAATTCCCCTTCACTGCTGGTGGGAAGGCAAACTTGTACAGCCACTTTGGAAACCAATCTGGTGCTTTCTCAGAAAACTAGGAATAGGGCTACCTCAAGACCCAGCTATTCCACTCCTTGGAATATACCCAGAAGATGCTCCAGCACACAACAAGGACATATGCTCAACCATGTTCATAGCAGCCTTATTCATAATAGCCAGAACTTGGAAACAATCTAGATGTCAGTCAGTTGAAGAATGGATAAAGAAACTGTGGTACATTTATACTATGGAATACTACTCAGCTATTAAAAACAAGGAAATCCTGAACTTTATGGGCAAATGGATGGAACTAGAAATGATCACCCTGAGTGAATTAACCCAGACCCAGAAAGACTAACATGGTATAGACTCACTTATAATTGTACAGTAGCCCAAAAGGGATGTCCCGTGAAAGTCTTCACTTACCAGGAGATTGGGATAGATGCAGGGACTTCCTATTGGGACTCTAGATGAGAGAAGTATGGGAGAATGGGGAAATAGAAGGATCCAGAGGGTCCTAGAAACCTCTATAAGAAGACCATCATGAAGGACAAGATCTGGACCCAGGCGGTTCTGCTCAAGCTACTGCACCAACCAAGGACAATGCATGCAGTAAACCTAGAATCCCTATTCAGATCCAGCCAAACGGACAGAACATTCTCCACAGTTGTGTGGGGAGCAGGGACTGACTCTGACATGAACTCCCGTGCCCCCTATTTGACCACTTCTCCTTGGTGGGGGCGCCTGATGGCACTCAGAGAAAGGATGAACAGCCTACCAAGATGAGACTTGATAGGCTGTGACCGTATGGTGGGGAAGAAGGTGGGGTAAAATAGGGAGGGAGGGAGGGAGGAATGGAAGGATACAAGTGAGGGGACAACAATTGAGATGTAATCTTAATAAATGAATTTTTAAAAAAGAAAGAAGGAAGGAAGGAAAGAAGGAAGAAAGAGAGAAAGAAAGAAAGAGAAATAGGGGAAAGACTAGCCTAGAAGACGCCTCCATACTTCTGGCTTACTATCCAAGGATCTTAATGTTCCTGCCACTCCCCTCATGTTCTTTCTGCCCTCTCAAGCACAGCGTCCTTAGCTCCATCCTACACACGTAAAACCTTTATTACACCCCTACTTTGATCAAGCCGCAGCACCCACACACAGGTCACGTCCGAGCTTCCCAAATCAGTACTCCTGCGAGAGCTTCCTTCCCAGCACAGTCTTTTTCTCCCCATAGCAGCTGGTCTCTTTCCAGGGACTGGGAAGGGAAACTTCTTTGAACCTTTGCTCACAAGTGCTGCAGCCTTTTTCATACACAAGCCTATGTATGTATGTATGCATGTATGTATGTGTCATAATCTCACACACACACACACACACACACACACACACACACCTCCTCCGCATTCCATCTCAAACACAAGCCATGCATAACTGCGGTGGACAGAGATACCTCTAATCGCTCCAGGCCGTGGAGAGCAGCCCTTTGCTGTTCCTGTTCCTTTTTTAGGTCAGGACGTCTCCACACTGTGTCAACACTCTGATTTTTGTCTCTAAGCTGAAAGTCTGGGAGCTGTGCACCGCACAGACTTTCTCTTTCCTTCTGGCTCATCTGTGTCAACTCAAGGGACAGGATGTGAGAGTGCTTGCTGGTTGCTTTTGGATTCCCAAAATACTTTCTTTTGGGGCTGGGAGGCCACTTGGTCAATAAAGTGCTTGCCTTGCAGGCATGAGGCTCTGCATCCAACCCTCAGAACTCAGACATTTAAAACAAAACAAAACAAAACAGCCAGCGTTGGTGTCGCACGCCTTTAATCCCAGCACTTGGGAGGCAGAGGCAGGTGGATTGCTGTGCGTTCGAGGCCAAACAAAACAAAAGAAAAAACAAAACACATGCACACACAAACAAAAAACCACACACACACATACACACACACTTTTTTGTTTTGTTTTGTTTCCTGAGACAGGGTTTCTCTGTGTAGCCTTGGCTGTCCTGGACTCGTTTTGTAGACCAGGCTGGCCTCGAACTCACAGCGATCCGCCTGCCTCTGCCTCCCGAGTGCTGAGATTAAAGGCCTGTGTACCACCATGCCCGGCTACACACACACACACTTTTGATCCCAGCTCTCGGGAGAAGGAGAAAGACAGATCCCTGGATCTTGCTGGCCAGCCAGACTAGCCCAGATGGTGAGTTCCAGTGGGAGATGCTGTTTCAAAAAGAAAAAAAAGGGTAGATACCATCTGAGACACAACACCAGAGGTTGGCTTCTGGCTTCTACACGCATACACACACACACACACACACACACACACACACACACACACACACGGAAGTGGGAGAGAGAGACAGAGTCAGATGGCATCAGCAGGGTATTAAATCAAGCCCAGGGTCCTCTCCAATGTAGCCCATGTGGCTCCCAGGTCACATGCCTATTGAAGTTAGTCCTCTCTGCAAAGCCATCAATGTCCCTATGAGACAAGCTGATGTAGTCAGGTGGTTCAAGTGTGGTCCCTTTGCCACCACTTTCTTCAGAAGAGCTCTTAGGCCCCACTCCCAGAGCCAGGAACTTAATGCCCCCCTTTCCAGCCTGTGACAGCTGACACCCTCTGCCGAGGGGACAATGAACTCTGTCCCGTTGACTTCTAGTCCCAGCCAGGGTCAAGACACTTGAGTAGGGAGAGTCAGTGTTGGCATGCTCCCCACCGGATAAAATGACTGCCACCCCTGCCTTGGACAGCAAGTGCCCTGTGAAGATAACTCAGCTGGGGCCTCATGCCAGGTTCCCAGCTAAGTCGCCACTCAGCAAGAGACATCTCTTGGGAGTCACTTGTCAGTCATGAGGAGCATAAAGGAGCCTGTGGAAGAGGAGAGCAAGTTTTTTTTGGGGGGGGGGGTTTGACACCCTGTCATAGTTACTTGCCTCATTACTGTGACAAAATACCGGATCCAGACTGGTCAAAGAAGGAGGGGCATATTTTGGCTCCCAGTTGGAGGGTTCACAGTCCACTGTGGCAGGCGCAGCATGAGGGCAGCTGGTTGCACGGTGCCCTCGGTGAGGAAAGTGAGGGGTTCCTCAGCCACTTGCTTCCTCCTTTTAATTTATCCTGGGCTCCCAGGCTGTGGAATGGTACACGTGGGTCTTTCTTCCTCAGGCCAACCTTTCAGAAAACACCCTCAAAGACATTCCCCGATGCGTGTTTCCGTGGCGGTTCTCAATCCACTCAAGTTGACAGTGAAGCTGAGCCACCATACCACCACCCTAGTCATGTTCCTTGTGTATACAGCCTTACGCCCCCTCTTCTCAGAATGCCTTTCTCCCCCCCCCCCCCCCCATTTAATACAAAGCAGGCACCTGTATTAGGCTCTTGACTACAGGCTAAGTGCTTTCTATTGCCAGGAGGGTAAGACACAGGCCTGTGTGTTAGCCAGGAAGAATTTGGGGACAGAAAAAATTCAGCTGAAGGCAAAGGAGAGAGAACAGGCCCAAGGGCCCAGCATCTCGGGCACCTGGGGCCTCTTTGTTCTTGCTGAGGAGGAGACAAGGTGAGAGGCTCTGTCCTTCAATAATGGGACAAGCTGCATGAGCATGGCAGCGGGGAGAAGCCGCGGAGAACACACTGTGACCGCCTGTGTGGCATGGCCCTGTGCCCTCTGGCCACCTCATTCCTAATTCTACATCTTTTTAACTCGAAGAGAGAAGGAGTTGGGCTTCATGATTTAAGTACGAAATCCTGTCTCTGAGTTTCTCCACTGACACCTACTCCCTAAGCTAAATCCTGCCTGCGCTGCCATCATGGCTGAGAGACACAGAAAGGCACTGCAAGGCCTCACACAGAGCCTGGGCTATTAGACCCTCAAGGTGGCTAACTCTTTTGTTAGCTCATCATATGGAGAGGGTATTGTCCCAAGTCTGGAGTACTTTAAGCCGGTGGTTGAAATGTTTTGGGTTTATGTTTTGTTTTTTCAAGACAGGGTTTCTCTGTGTGTAGCCTTGGCTGTCCTTGACTCACTTTGTAGACCAGGCTGGCCTCGAACTCACAGTGGGATTAAAGGTGTGTGCCGCCATGCCCGGTGATTTCAATGTTTTAAGGTTTCAGTGTGCACCGAAATCACCTGGTGGAGCCAGATATGGTGGTCCTCACATGCAACAGCACTTAGGACACTGAGGCAATAGATGCCCACTGTTTAGAAGCCAACTGGATACACACAGAGACTCCTGCACAAAAAGTGAGGAGACTGGGGACTCCATCCGAAGCACTGAAGAAGCCTGTGTGGTGGCGCACACCTATAATCCCAGCACCCATGAGATGGAGGCAGGAGGGTCCAAGGGAAATCTGAGATACATGAGTTTCAGGATACCCTGGGCTACAGAATGAGATTGGAGCTCAAAAACAGAACAAACAAAACCCTCCAAATAGCAGCAACAACAAAAACGTGTAATACCAGAGTGGCTTAAAAGAGAATAGTAATCATAGGCTCGTGTGTTTGAATGCTTGGTCCCTGCTTGGTGGAACTGTTTGGAAAGGGTTAGGAGGTGTGGTCTTGTTGAAGGAGGTGTGTCACTGGGGGTGGGCTTTAAAATTTTTAAGCCCACATCATTCCCAGATCTCTATCTGTCTGTTTCTGTCTGTCTGTCTGTTTCTGTCTGTCTGTCTGTTTCTGTCTGTCTGTCTCTCTCTGTCTCTCTCTCTCTCTGTCTGTCTGTCTGTCTGTCTGTCTGTCTCTCTCTGTCTGTCTGTCTGTCTGTCTGTCTGTCTCTCTCTCTCTGTCTGTCTGTCTCTCTCTCTCTGTCTGTCTGTCTGTCTGTCTGTATCTCTCTCTGTCTCTTTCTCTCTTCCTCTCTCCTTTCCTCTCTCTCTCTTTCCCTCTCCCTCTCCCTTTCTCTTTCCTTTTCCCTCCTTCCTTCTCCCCCTCCCTCTGCCTCCTGATTGTGGATCAGATGTAAGCTCTCAACCTATCTGCTGCCACGCTTCTCACCATGATAGGCATAAACGGTGCTACCCTCTGGAACTCAGACTAAAACTTTTCTTTTGTAAGTTTCCTTCTCTTCGTAGCAATAGCAAAGTAACTAAGAAAAACCCAAATATCAGGTATGCTAATGAACTTTTTTAAGATTTATTTTTATTTTACATGTGTAGATATATAGCCTGCGTGCATGTGTATGCACCATATGCGTGCAGTGCTCTCAGAAGCCAGAAGAGGGTGTCAGATCCTCTGGAACTGGAGTTAGCAGGTTGAGAGCCACCACGCGGTTGTTGGGAACCAAACTTACATCCTCTGGAAGAGCAGCAAATGCTCTTAACCACTGAGACTTCTCTTTAGTCCTTGATTAGTTTTTAAGAATGATTAGCTTTATTTTTGTTTTCTGTGAACTGCTGTTTTCCCTGTATGCATGTCTGCACCTGCCTCTCCCCACTGAATGCTGGGACTAAAGGCTGCCCAGGGCTCCTCACCAGGATTTAAAGGGAAGCCTCTGTTTCCCTTTAAGGTTCCATCATGTTTAGATCTCCGTATATTGTATTGTTTGGCATCTAATGCTTTCCCTACACCTTGGAGCCCCGTCATGCACTGAAGTCTTTTCACTATATAATAGTGATTTCTGAAAGGAATTTAAGGGTCAGCTTTCTTTTGACAAGAGACTACGATGGCCTTTCAATCATCTTTTTAAAAAAAATACCTTTATTTTTTCATTTTAAAAAATTGATGTTTAAGCCAGGCGTGGTGGCACATGCCTATAATCCCAGCACAGGGAGGCAGAGGCAGGCTGATCTCTGTGAGCACGAGGCCAGCCTAGTCTAGGATAGCCAACACTACACAGAGAAATCCTGTCTCAAAAAACAAAACACAAAAAAACTCTCTCTTTCTATCATGTGAACCCCAGGGATTCGAACTCAGATAGCCAGGTTTGATGGCAAGCACCTTTACCTGCTGAGCCATGTCACTCCCCACAGTACCTCATTTTATCTGTTTTTTTTAAAGGTATTTATTTACTATGTATATGAGTACGCTGTCCTTGTGTACACCAGAAGAGGGCATCAGATCATAATACAGATGGTTGTGAGCTACCATGTGGGTGCTGGGAACTGAACTCAGGACCTCTGGAAGAGCAGCCAGTGCTCTTAACCACTGAGCCATCTCTCCAGCCCCTCATTTTATCTCTGAACATGTTTTTGTTTTGTTTTTTGTTGTTATTGATGGTGGTGGGTTGTTTGGGTTTTTTTGTTTTTGTTTTTGTTTTGTTTTGTTTTGAGACAGGGTTTCTTTGTGTAGCCTTGGCTGTCCTAGATTGACTTTGTAGACCAGGCTGGCCTCAAACTCACAGAGATCCAACTGCCTCTTCCTGCCGAGTGCTGGGATTAAAGGCATGCGCCACCGTGCCCAGCTTTATCTCTGAACATGTTTCTTTCTGTTTTTGATAAACTCCAACCCAGTTTTATACAGACTCACCCTTTCCTGGAGTGGCATTAAGGACCCAGCCTTTCTTGGGTGGAAGTCAAGGATTAGGGGACCTCCTCAGGCTGCCAGCCGCAGCTCTGGGTTGAGACCTTTGCTGACAAAGCCTGGGCTGAGAACTAGCTAGCATGGTAACGTTGTGTACATCAGTGACACCCTGGTGAAGGCTTTTTCTTTAAGTAGCCTCTGATATCTTTCTGTGAACAATGAAACTTTTGGATTTTGCTTTCAAAGGTCTGCCTCCCTCAGGAGCCTCTGTCTGAGTCATAGCCTGCACCGTGCTTAAACCTTCACCGCAGGCAAGACAAGCCCTGGTAGACTTGAGATGACCTTATCTCTAGCTCCGTGACTCCCCCCACGCTGGCTGCTCAGCCCTGTTGACTGAGTTGGGTCTGAGGAGGAACTCTTCTTAGTGACTTAGCCCTGTCACCCTATGAACTGGGTCACTCTGATCGTTCTCACTACTTGGAGTTTTGATAAACAGTGTCTGAGAGGAGACCAGTAATTTGCATTTCTTTCTTGGTTTGTTTAATTTTTTTTTTCAAGGCAGGGTTACTCTGTTTAGTCCTAACTGGCTGTCCTGGAACTCTCTCTGTAGACCAGGCTGGCCTTGAACTTAGAGAGCTGCCTTCTCCTTCACTTCTTCCTGAGTGCTGGACTTAAAGTTGTGCCCCACCACAACCAGATTATTATTATTTGTTCTTTTTTTCTTTTTAAACATAGTTTCATAGTGTAACTTGGGTCTAGAACTCACTATGTAGACCACGCAGGCTGGCCTCAAAGAATAGGACCCAATCAAGTGCATGAACTTCTTGGGATTTTTTTGGCTGTTATTGTTGTTTGTTTTGTTTTGTTTCGAATGGCATTTCTCTGTATATCTATGGCTTTCCTGGAACTCATCTGTAGACCAACTGACCTCAAACTCAGAGATCTGCCTCCCAAGTGCTGGGATTAAAAGTGCATGTGCCAAACTGGGCATGGTGGCGCACACCTTTAATCCCAGCACTTGGGAGGCAGAGGCAGGCAGATCTCTGTGAGTTTGAGGCCAGCCTGGTCTACAAAGCTAGTCCAGGACAGCTAAGGCTACACAGAGAAGCCCTATCTCAAAAAATAAACAAACAAAAAAAAAATGCATGTACCACCAACACCCAGCTTAAGTGTGAACGTCTTAAAGGGGAGTCACCTTGTTTCCTCACAGTGACTATATGTAGAATTTTTGAAACTTTTGGTCTTTCACCAATTAACAAGTCTTTTGGTTTTATTTTCCCCAAGACAGGGTTTCTCTGTGTAGCCTTGGCTGTCCTGAAACTCACTCTGTAGACAGGGCTAGCCTCAAACTCACAGAGATGCACTTGCTTCTGCCTATTCATGTGCTGGGATTGATTTTCTTTTCTTTTCTTTTTTTTTTTTTTTTTTTGAGACAGGTTTTCTCTGTGTAGCCTTAGCTGTCCTGGACTCACTTTGTAGACCAGGCTGGCCTCGAGAACTCACAAAGATCCACCTGCCTCTGCCTCCCAAATGCTGAGATTAAAGGCATGCGCCACCACGCCCGGCTGATTAACAGGTATTCTATTGAAACCCAATCCCATCTCTTTTTCCCCTTCTTTTGTTTGTTTGTTTGGTGGTTTGGTTGGTTGGTTTTGGTCTGTCTTTTTTTTTTAAAGACAGGGTCTTGTGTAGCCGAGTCTGCACTCAAATTCACTAAGAAGCCAAGGACTTTCTGCTCCTACTGCCTGGAATTACATGAATTATAGGTATGTGCCTCTGTGCCTAGCCTTAGGGGTTACTAAAGTTCAGCCCCAGGACTTCTGTGCCTGTCAGGCAAACACTCTGCCCACTGAGCTACCCCACCCCCAGTTCACTCCTCATTAAGTGAGCTTGTGGAACAGCTCCAAGGGCAGCGTGGACAGAGTAGTGATATGATAGAACCGTAGTTCTTAAAGATTGCACAGGAGGATTTAAACATGTCTTCTACTCTGGAAAAACTCTGGGTTAGGGCTTACCTTCAGGTGAGCCAGTTGCTACTATAACTTCTTTTATTTGGAACATCTTTCTACAAAAGAAATATTGTTCCCCTGGGGGCAGCTTTTACAGTAATGTTATCAGTGTGTTGGAGTCCTTGGTTCTTGGCTGGCAAGAGCTCCATCCAGATGCCCGAATAAAGAATTCCTTTTCCTCTCATGTCCTCATAGCTTCCCTTTGTCCTTCTTTTCAGAAAAGATTTCTTTATTATAATGTTATGCTCACAGGCGCTTTGTATACATGTATGTGTGTGCACTGTGTGTGTGTGTGCAGTGTCCATAGGGAACAGAAGAGGGTGTGGAAGTCCCTGGAATGGAGTTACAGATGGTTGTGAGCCCCCGGGTGGGCACTGGGAACAGAACCTGGATCCCCTCTCTAGAAGATCAGACAAAGATCATAACCATTGAGTCATCTCTCCAGCCTGCCTACTCAGTCTATCCTGTCTCAGCCTCAGCACCTTAAGAACTGGATTTCTCTGATATTTCTCACTACATTGAGTTCTGACATACAGTGTCTAGGATGGGAGCAAATATTTACATTTCTTTTTTTTTTTCTTCACTTTTTAAATTAATTAATTAATTTTAATTAATTCATTCATATTACATCTGAATAGTTATCCCATCCCTTGTATTCTCCCTCCTGCTTTCCCTCTACTCCCCTCCCCTATGACTGTGACTGAGGAGGACCTCCTCCCCCTGTATATGTTAATAGGGTATCAAGTCTCTTCTTGGTAGCCTGCTATCCTTCCTCTGAGTGCCACCAAGCACCCCGTCAAGGGGACATGGTCAAATATGGGGCACCAGAGTTCGTGTGAAAGTCAATCTCCACTCTGCACTCAACTGTGGAGAATGTCCTGTCCATCGGCTAGATCTGGGTAGGGGTTCAATGTTTACTGCACGTATTGTCCTTGGCTGGTGCCATAGTTTGAGCAGGACCCCTGGGCTCAGAACTGCCCATCATAATGTTCTTCTTGTAGGTTTCTAGGACCCTCTGTATCCTTCTATTTCCCCATTCTCCCATGCTTCTCTCACCTAGAGTTCCAATAAGATGTCCTCCCCTCCGTCCCACTTTCCTGGTAAGTGAAGACTTTCATGGGACATGCTCCTTGGGCTAATGTCCAGATAAAAGTGAGTATATACCATGTAAGTCTTTCTGCTTCTGGGTTAGCTCACTCATTATGATCATTTCTAGTTCAATCCATTTGTCCACAAATTTCGGGAATTCTTTGTTTTTAATAGCTGAGTAGTATTCCATAGTGTATATGTACCACCTTTATCCATTCTTCTACTGAGGGACAATTAGGCTGTTTCCAGGTTTTGGCTATTATGAATGAGGCTGCTATGAACAAGGTTGAGCATATGTCCTTGCTGTGTGCTGGAGCATCTTCTGGGTATATGGGTATATTCCAAGGAGTGGAATAGCAGGGTCTTGAGGAAGCCCTATTCCCGGTTTTCTGAGATAGCTCCAGATAGATTTCCAAAGTGGTAACATTTCTTTTACTTACTTTGTTTGTTTCTCTCTTTTTGACAGGGTTTACTTCTCTAACCTTCCTTTTTATTTTTAAAAAATATGTTTGTGTCTATGTGCATGCATGCATGTGTGTTTGAGAAATTATGTGTGTGTGTGTGTGTAATGTATGTGCACATGTATGGCAGCCAGGGTCAACATCAATGTCTTTCTCTGCCACTTTTGATTTTTTTTTTTTTTTTTTTTTTTTTTTTTGGTTTTTCGAGACAGGGTTTCTCTGTGTAGCCTTGGCTATCCTGGACTCACTTTGTAGACCAGCGATCCGCCTGCCTCTGCCTCCCGAGTGCTGGGATCAAAGGCATGCGCCACCATGCCCGGCTGATTTTTTTTTTTTTTTTAATGTCTTAGTTAGGGTCACTATTGCTGTGATGAAATAAGCAACTTGGAGGGGGCAGGGTTTATTTGGCTCACACTTCCACATCATTGTTCATCACTGAAGGAAGCCAGGACAGGAATTCAAACAGGACAGGACCCTGGAGGCAGGAACTGATGCAGACAGAGGCTGAGGAGGGGAGCTTCTTACTGGTTTGCTCCTCATGGCTTGCTCAGCCTATTTTCTTTTAGCACCCAGGACCACCAATCCAGGGGTGGCACCATTCACAAAGGACTGGACCCTCTGGTGGATCTAACACCTTATTCTGGCCTCTTCTGCCCCCAGAATTGAAGCATACATGGAGAAAACACTTATGTACATAAAACAAGATACAGGGGCTGGAGAGATAGCTCAGTAGTGAAGAGCACCCACATTGCAGCTCACAACTGTCTGTAATGCCAAGATCTGACCCCCTCACACCAATGCACATAAGTTAAAATTAAATAAAATATTAAAAAAATAAAACAAGATACATATTTTTTTAAATGTTTAAAGTTGTTGTAATAGAAACACACCTCTGCGTATGTTAATGGTCATGATTCAAGAGAGATTTAACTGAGGCAGGGGGATCCCAAGCTAAATGAAAGAGAAAGGGGAGCTAAAAGCACATTTACCTCTCTCTGCTTCCTGCCAAGGCTACAGAGAGAAACTCTGTCTCAGAAACAAAACAAAACAAAAACAAAACTGATGAAAAAAAGCCACATGGAGCCAGGCAGTGGTGGCACACACCTTTAATCCCAGCACTTGGGAAGCAGAGGCAGGAGGATGGCTGTGAGTTCGAGGCCAGCCTGGTCTACAAAGTGAGTCCAAGACAGCCAAGGCTACACAGAGAAACCCTGTCTCGAAAGACCAAAAAAAAAACAGAAAGAAAGCCATATGGAACCCTATTATTTTGTAAGCTAATAACACACACACACACCTAGAAGAGTTCAGAGACTGGAGAGATGGCTCAGTGATTAACAGCACTTGCTGCTCTGGGTTTAGGTCCCAGCACCCATAACTGTCTATAATTCCAGCTCCAGGGGATTTGATAGCCTCTTCTGGTCTCTGTGGGCACCAGGTACACATCTGATGAACATGCACACAGGTAGGCAAACATTCATACACAATAAAATAAAATAAATAAATAAAACCCCACAAGAGTCTGCTTGGTGGTACCCTGCACGGGTGGATAACGCTGTTCCCAGATTCAGGCTGCGGGTTACTGAGCAAAACTTCCAGTCTCAGATATGAATACCTCCTTATGAGTTACTGGTCAAGGACCCCAAAGGCCCTCAAGGCCATGCAGGCCAGTACTTTGGGTCCGTGTTGTTTACACTCCAAGACTTGAGAAGCCAGACTGGAAAGCATTTTTGGTGTTGCCCTTTATTTCTAGGATTGCTTCAATAGGGACAGGTTGCTTTGAGATGACTGAGGTCAGCCAGTGAGGGTGATGACATTCCTTGTTACAGACACAAGAGAGGGAGCTGGAGAGATGGCCGATGGGAGCATTTGCTGTTCTTCCAGAGGATCTGTGTTCAGTTCCCAGTGATCATGATGGGCATCACACAAATGCCTGTAACTCTAGCGCCAGGGTTATCTGACACATGCACACATACACACCACACACACACACACACCACTGGAGAGGAGATCAGTTAGTGCCATCATCCCCAGTCATGGATGCTGGTCCCCTACTCCACCTTCCTAGGTCCATATGGCCCATATGGTCCTGGGCTTATTGGAAAGCCTCTTGTCCTCTGCCATGTGCCTAGAACACCTTCTTGGACTCTAACTCCCATCTGCCTTTTGTGACCATCTGTACACCGTAGTCCTCCTCCCCAGCCAAGGCCCACGTGACAGGGTCTTTTTCTTCTACGCACAGTTTAACCTGCCTCATCCCCAACTTTGAAAGAGGTTGCCATTTATCCCAGGCTGGCCTCAAACTGGCCATCCTTTTGTTATTTAAATTCTTTGTTTGTTTGTTTGTTTTTGGTTTTTGGCTTTTGGTTTTTTGAGACAAAGTTTCTCTGTGTAGCCTTGGCTATCCTGGACTCACTTCGTAGACCAGGCTGGCCTCAAACTCACGAAGAGCCGCCTGCCTCTGCCTCTGCCTTTCAAGTGCTGGGATTAAAGGCATGCACCACCACGACCACTTTAAATTCATTCTTATCTTGAATCCTAATGACTCTTTTTTTTTTTTTTTTTTTTTTTTTTTTTTTTGGTTTTTCGAGACAGGGTCTCTCTGTGTAGCCTTGGCCATCCTGGACTCACTTTGTAGACCAGGCTGGCCTCGAACTCACAGCGATTCGCCTGCCTCTGCCTCCCGAGTGCTGGGATTAAAGGCGTGCGCCACCATGCCCGGCTCCTAATGACTCTTATACATACAAATCCTTTTCCCACATTCTGTCTTTTTTTTTTTTTTTTTTTTTGTTTCGTTTTGTGACTCATCGAGTTTAACCAAGGCCAGCTGTGTGGCTGAAGTTAGAACTCTTAAAAACCCGGCGGGTTCACCATGGGTACTTAACAGAAGGCAATGACTTCCCTCTTCCCAGAATCTTCCAGTAGCTGATGGCTCATCAGGCAAGGAGAGGGTCCCAAGAGCTGGCCGCCTCCCTGACCCATAACTGATTGTTGATGGTGGGTGTGTGTGTGTGTGTGGATCTTATGCAGGTCCAGTGCAGTTCTAGGCTGCATTATTGAGTCTGAGGTTGCATTGTTGGAGTCCTGCCCAGAAGATAGCACTTGCATAGCCCTTTTCCTCGCCTTCTGGCTCTTACCCATCCCCCCACCCCCACTGGAACCTTCTGTAATGTTCCATGAGCCTTAAAAGGGTTTTAGGTTTTTTTTTTTTTTTTTTTTTTTTTTTTGGTTTTTTTTTGTTTTTGTTTTTTAGACTTCTTAATGTCTGCCTGAGCCTGGTCAATCTGTCTAGGTGTGTAAGGTTTCTGAGTTGTGTGGGCGCATGTGGGCGTGGGCCCATGTGGAGGCAGCCGTGAGGATCTTTCCTCCAGTGCTATCCATCTTGTCTTGAGATAGGTTCTCTGGTTGGCCTGGAGCTCACGGAGTAAGATAGGTTGGCTTGCTTCGTCCCAGGGACCCCCTGCTTCTACTTGGGCTGCAGAGTGGACAGCGTCTCCAGGTCTGCCACATTCTGCCTCTTGTTTCTTGGAAGGCAGCCGGTTTATCTAGCTAATTCTGACCCGCCCTCTGGGTTTCGGCTCATACGTCCTCTCCTAGCAAATCCCCCACTGACCTTTGCGCCTCCTCTCTGTGCCCCATGCCCCTGCCCACACCTGGAGGCCCTGACACTTTCCCAGCTTCTCTGAGCAGGGTGCCACCTTCATCCTGCTACAGAATGCACAAGCCCAAAGGACCACAGCTGGGTTATTTATGGACTAGCTCGTGCTATGGGTGAGTCTCCCAGGGGCTTTGGTGTTTCAGTTTAATCCCCTCTTAAGGGCAGAAGCAATCTGGCAATGCTACTTAGAGAGAGAGCCTTTGGGAGGTGATCAGGACCAGATAGAGTTGTCACAGTGGCACTCTTGCCATTGAATAGCTGTAACTATACCACAGTCCAGAGGTTACGATACACACAAATTTTCTTGGATTTTTTTTTTTCTAGACAGGGTTTCTCTGTGTTATCTTGGCTGTCCCGGACTTGCTTTGTAGACCAGGCTGGCCTCAAACTCACAGCAATCCACCTGTCTTTGCCTCCCAAGTGCTGGGATTAAAGGTGTGCACCACCACGCCTGGCTGGGCTTTTCTTTTTCTTTTTCTTTTTCTTTTTTTCTTTTTGGTTTTTCAAGACAGGGTTTCTCTGTGTAGCCTTGGCTGTCCTGGATCCGCTTTGTAGACCAGGCTGGCCTCGAACTCACAGTGATCCGCCTGCCTCTGCCTCCCGAGTGCTGGAATTATAGGAGTGTGCCACCATGCCCGGCTTCTGGCTGGACTTTTCTACATTAGGACTCTGCCATCGTCGGCCGCAGACTCTGCCACCATGAGCCAAAAGCCTCCTTTCTTCCTAAAGTTACTTAGCTTCCAACATTTTATTATAGCAGCACAAAGCTAACTGATACATGTTTTTCCCCTGTACTAGAAATCAAATCTAGGGCCTCACGTACACTATATGAACACTTGAGCACTGAGATATGCCAAAATACAACGATACATGTAATTTCCTCCCACCGATGTGTCAGATACTCAGACTGATCTCCAGTTTGATCTTTTCATCACCATCTGTGGACTCTCCCTGCCAGGACCATCAGTCCAGTCAGCTTGCTCAATATGACTAGCCTTTCTCTGCCCTACCATGTTCTCAGTAAATGACATTTTATGCCTTTACAGAATTTAATGTACAGGAAAAGGGGGGAGGGGCAAGAAGATATTTTGGCCAGCCTAGGTTAATAGTCTCTCCTATGTTGCCTTCCTAGGCGTTCTCATGGCACCCTTATTTTTACTTTTGTTTTGTTTTGTTTTCGAGACGGGCTTTCTCTGTGTAGCCTTGGCTGTCCTGGACTCACTTTGTAGACCAGGCTGGCCTCAAACTTACAGAGATCTGCCTGCCTCTGCCTCCCAAGTGCTGGGATTAAAGGCGTGCGCCACCATCACACGGCTATTTTGCTTGTTTCTGTTTTTGTTTTGTTTTGTTTTTCAGAGACGGGGTTCTTCTGTGTGTAGCCTTGACTGTCCTGGACTCTCATTATAAACCCATCTGGCCTCAAACTCACAGAGATCCGCCTGCCTCTACCTCCCGAGTGCTGGCATTAAAGACGTGCGGCACCATGCCTGGCTGTTTATTTTTACTTTTATAAGATCTTGTGGGCTTATTTGTTTGTTTTCAGGGCCTGGGAGTTGATGGAGCCTCATGTAGCCCAGGCTGGTGTGAAGTGAGCATGTAGTTGAGGCTGGCCCTGAGTGCCTGATCCTTCTCCCAGCATGCCTGGCTCCCCACGCCACTTTTGGGGCACAGCTGGCCCTTCAGTGTTCCACATCCTGTCCCCCACCACAGCCCAGGATCCTGACATGCATATACATCCAGTCAGTGTTGATGAATAATTAAACAGAACTGTGGAGTCAGAGAAGACAGAAGACAGATGACTACACTGCAGCAAGCTTTCCAGAAAGCATTAGGTGCATCTGTAAGCCTAAAGGCCTGAGTTTGGTTCTAAAACCCACAAGGTAGAAAAGAACTAATTCCCAACAGCTGTTCTCTGACCTCCACACATACAACATGGCATACACACACACACACACACAGACACACACTCACCACACGTGCATGCACACATGCATGCACGCACATACACACACAAGCTCATGTGCACACATCTTTTCTTTTTATTTATTATTTTATGTGCATGGATGATTTGCCCTGCCATAAGTCTGGGGACCACAGAGACCGGAAGAGGGTGTCAGATTCTCTGGAAATAAAACTACAGATGGCTATGAGGCACCATGTGGGTCCTGGGAACCTAACCCAGGTCCTCTGGAAGAGCAACAAATGTTCTTAATGCTGAACCATCCCTCCAAAGTCCCAGGTAATTTTGTTTCTTTTGTTTGCTTGTTTACACTTATTTATCGGGAGGAAAAGATGTGTTGCGCCCCAGTGAGCACATGAAAGTCTGAGGAGCACGTGTGGAAATCAGTTCTCTCCTTCAACCAGATGGATCCCAAGGGTCAAACTCGGGTTATCAGGCTGGTCTGCAAGCACCTCCAGCAACTGAGCTATCTTTCCACTCTAATAAGCATAATTTGAGGAGGGAAGAAAGCATTATGAACCCTGCTCTCAGCCCCCTCTTGCAGCACTGTGTGGCAGCTGGCAGAGGACAGTAATTCTGAGAGGCCTGAAGAGTAGCTTTCCTTTCCTGAGGCTAAAGAACACTGTGAGGTCACGCCTGCCTCACACAGAGTTTCGATGATGTTCCTTTGTGTGTGTGTGTGACAAATGTTCTGTATAGTGAGATCGATGGTTTTGATCCGTAAGAGCCTGGGAGCCATCAGACGTCAGGCTCCGTAGAATCTGCTCAGTTCTCGACTGTTCTTGCTGTCTATCTCTGCATCTGAGTCATAATTCTAGTGTGCCCGCTCTTCAGGCACCTGTCACTCGCTCAAGTGTATCAACAGATTCTCACGATGAAATGAATTTACCAAAGTCCGCATCTCATTCAGACATGGTTAATTAAAAAAAAAATCTCTGGGTGGGGGACTAGACATTTGCATAGTGCTTCTATAATCTTTTTTTTGGGGGGAGGGTGGGGGGGGCGCGGTTACTGGTCTCATATAGCCCAGGCTGGCTTCAGACTCGTTCTGTGGCTAAGGATGATCTTGAACTTCTGAGCCTCCTGCCTCTGCCTCCTGAGTGAGGCCAGGATTGCAGGCCTATACCACTGCGTCTAGTGCCTCTTGTGCCAGGCAAGTGCTCTAACGACAAAGCTGCACCCCCCCACCCCCCAGCCCCCTCCTACGCTTGGACGCCATTCCATCCCTCCCGCTTTCTGGAGGAGCAAAAGAAGCTGAAAAGAACAGACATTTGTGGTGGCGCACGCCTTTAATCCCAGCACTCTGGAGGCAGAGGCAAGCGGATCACTGTGAGTTCAAGGCCAGCCTGGTCTACAAAGCAAGGACAGCCAAGGCTAACACAGAGAGACCCTGTCTTGAAAAAAAAAAAAAAAAAAAAAAGAACAGGCATTCCTCCTTTGTGGTCATCCCGTAGCAGGATGAGGTCCAGAATCCTTCCACTCTTGGTGTTTCCTCAGTGATTCTTCAGTGACCCAGGCTCTGCAAAACAACAAGGCTTGGTAACCATGAATTCTACTTCATCTGACTTTGCCTGTACCCAGCATGCAATCTGAGGGAGCAAGGGGAAGAGAGGACAGTAGAGGAGCTATCACATGATTGGAGAAGAAAGGAATTTCTCACAGAGCGGGAGCCCAGGTGCTAATGGCTCCACCCAACTGCTAGAAGCCTTAGAATGGGAGACTGGTTTTATTTCTTTTCATTTTGTTTTGTTTCCCACAAGTGTCTCTCACTTTCCACTCCTCAGCTGTTTCCAGGAATGAGAACACAGCTCTTTGTGTATGCCTTTCAAACCCATAACACAAAAAAAGGAATGTCGAAGTTGTGAGGGGGGGGGGGGGAAGGCTGCCCTGATAGTTGCCATGACAACACCTCTATCCCAGCCCTAGCTGCTACGTGCAGCCTGACATGTGTGCTGTGTCAAGTCCCTGGAGGACATAGCTGTCTCTCACTGGCTCAGGGTCCAGACAAAATAATACCCCAAAGCAATTGTGGGACCTTAAACCACCTGGGGCTGAAGGCTCCTGTCTGTGGATGCTCAGGGAGAGCCCTCAGCATTGCCAGCCCACTGCAGGGCCAGGCGCCTAGTGAGGGCTTGGGTGCCATTGCAAGAGTGAACGCAGGAAGCTTCTGGAAGCTCTTCTGTGGGAGGAAGGGGAAGGAGAGCAGGGCTTGGTGGGGGTGGGGAAGGAAAGGCATGCCTTCTCTGATTCTTCTGGTGGCTTCTGAGAGCCTCCTCCTCATTTCCTCTACACCTGTTGTCCATTGGTCTGCAGGGCACCATCTACAGCCCATCATGTTAAAAAAGTGTGATCTAGGCTAGAGGTCTGGCTTAATGGTTAAGAGCACTTACCGATGGAGCAAGGGACCAGAGTTTGGTTACCAGCTTCCAGGGAACCTGACACCCCTGACCTCCACCAACACTTGCACTCATGTGCACACACCCACACACAAACATATACATATATAACTCAAAATAATAAAGATCTGGTTTTGTGCCGGTTGTGGTGGCGCACGCCTTTAATCCCAGCACTCGGGAGGCAGAGGCAGGTGGATCGCTATGAGTTTGAGGCCAGCCTGGTCTACAAAGTGAGTTCAGGACAGCCAAGGCTACACAGAGAAACCCTGTCTTGAAAAAACAAACAAACGAACAAACAAACAAACAAAAGGTTTTGTTTTATTTTAAGGCAAAGTCTCTCTATGTAGTCCTGGCTGTCCTGGAACTCCCTATGTACACCAGACTAGCATTAAACTACAAGGAATCCTCCTGATGCTGCCTCCTGAATGCTTGGATTAAAGGTGTGTGTCACTACACTCGGCCTAAAAATAATTTTAAAAAAAAAAAAAAAAAAAAAAAGAGCGGGGCATGGTGGAGCACGCCTTTAATCCCAGCACTCAGGAAGCAGAGGCAGGTGTATCTCTGTGAGTTCGAGGCCAGCCTGGTCTACAATGAGTCCAGGACAGCCAGGGCTACTACACAGAGAAATCCTGTCTTGGAAAGAAAGAAAGAAAGAAGGAGGAAGGAAGGAAGGAAGAAAGAAAGTGTTATCGCTGGACTGGAGGGGAGTTGGCTCAGTAGGTAAGAGCATGGACTGGTCTTACAGAGGACCTGAGTTTGATTCCCAGTAGCCATGTCAGTTGGCCCACAAAAGCCTGTTACTCCAGTTCCAGAAGGTTCAGTGCCTTTGGGGTCCATGGCCACACACACACACACACACACACACACACACACATACACACACACACACACACACACACATACACATGTACATGCATACACATACATGCACATACACACACATGCATACACACACACACATACATACTAAATATTTTTTAAACTGTGGTCTCTTGGATGAGGTGCTCCCTTCCTCTGCTGAATCTTCCAACACCTCACACCCCTCCCTTACACACACACACACACACACACAGACGCTCAGCCATGCACACACACATGTGAGAGATGTCTGTGGCACCAGCTGACCAAGAGTGGAATTTCTGGCCTCACTGAAAGTGACAGAAAAAAAGAAAGGCTCCGTGTAATCCCGCCTTCACAACCTGGAGCATATTTTCAAGGCCTAACCTTAAGCCTGTGGCTCCATAGCTCAGAGAAGGAACACCTGCCTAGCAAGCGCCACACAAGGCCTTTAGTCCTGTTCCAGCAGGGAAAGGGAAAACATAAATCCCAATAGCTTCCTCTTCCTTCCTCTGCCTGGGCTGGACAAACGTTTCTTGGGAATGAGCCCTTAAGTAAGCTGTTGATACCCAGTGCTCCAACAGGAACCTCCTGAGAGCTTGTGTCAGTAAAAAAAAAGAGAGAGCGAGGTTTTGCTTGGTTTTGTGTTGCAGAGGAAACTGAGTGGTTTCCGAGCCCTTCCTTCAGGATGAAGAGATGGCTCTGGGGCTTGAAGCAGGCACAGCTCTTTCAAAGGAGCGTGTGTCGAGTGTCCAGCATCCACTGCCTGTAACCGCAGTCGCAGGGGAATTCAACGCCTCAGGCTTTCCTGGGCACCTGTGCTCATGCGCTCCTGTGCTCACGCTTGTGTGCGTATGCGCATGCATGAGTGCACACTTGAACACAAGCATGCAGTGCACACACACACACACACACACACACACACACACACACTTAAAAATAATAAAAATTAAAATTTTAAAAAATAATAAAATTAAAGAACTCCTTCTGGATCTTCTCCCTGGAGATGTGGAGCAGGAGTCCAGAGTGTGGCTTTCCTATCCGTGGGGATTTGGTTGTGGGAGGGTCAGGAAGGAATCTTGGTCCATTAGAGATACAGTCCGGAAGCCCAACACATAACTGCTGGGCTGGGGACAAGGTCTACCTCTAACCTTCCCGGCTCACTGGTCTCTTCCCTTAGTCACTTTCTCTTGGCTCTCTGCTCAGCGTCCCTCCCCATTGCTAAAAAACTCTTTTTTTTTTTTTTTTTTTTTTTGGTTTTTTCGAGACAGGGTTTCTCTGTGTAGCCTTGGCCATCCTGGACTCACTTTGTAGACCAGGCTGGCCTCGAACTCACAGCGATCCTCCTGCCTCTGCCTCCCGAGTGCTGGGATTAAAGGCGTGCGCCACCACGCCCGGCTCTGCTAAAAAACTCTTAGAGGGACTGCTGCGGTGTGGGAAGTTGGTCCCTATTGGCTCTCCTGTAGCCTCAAGCTACTCAGCAGATGACCGACTCTTACTCACTGTCCTGGGGGTGGGGGGCCTGAACCTTTTACCTTTACCAGCTGAGAATAGTTTATGTAATACTTTCTGAAGAAATAGAGGCCTTGAGGCAGACGCTCTAGCAACCCGGCCAAGCTTCCTCTCTCTCCCGACACATCCTCTTAGAAGGTTCCACAGCTCAAAGGAAGCAGGCCTGTCTGCTCGGCCAATTCCTCACTTCCGGGAGTGGGGGCGGTGTGTGTGTGTGTGTGTGTGTGTGTCTGTCTGTCTGTCTGTCTGTCTGTCTGTCTGTCTGTCTACTCCTTCCTTCTCCCCAGAGAACTGGCTGCAGCAGGTTTTCCTTTCTGGTTTTTGTTTTTGTTTTGGGAGTTGGGTTGTTGGGGGTGGTGGTGGTTGTTTTGTTTGTTTGTTTGTTTGTTTGTTTGTTTGTTTGTTTTATCTCCAGTCACAAAAAGGGACATAGACAAGGCTCCCTGCCCCACCCCCACAACCCTGGCCTCACCCCCCAACTCCCCTCCACTGTCTATAGCAAGCCAGCACAACAGCAATAACAAACTCACCACCCCTGACCCCAAAAGATATGCCATTTCCTTAATGAAGCTTTATTGAAAGAAAAAAGCATTCTCTGAGAAATGTTAGCCATTGGATTTACAAACTAAGAAAACACACAAAACAGTCTTCTTTATGTGCTTGTGCCCCCCTACCCCATTTGTTTCACTACCATGTTCAAAACAACACAGATATTATGGACTATTTTATAATCATTACAAATTGTGCCTTAAAAGGCAGGCGTGGTGGCTCATGCCTTTAATCCCAGCACTCAGGAGACAGGGGCAGGCAGATTGCTGCGAGTTCGAGGCCAGCCTGCTCTACAAAGCAAGTCCAGGACAGCCAAGGCTACACATAGAAACCCTATCTCAAAAAAACAAAAAACAAAAAACAAAAAACAAAAAACGAACAAACCAATGGTGCTTTAAAGCCTTTTGCGCTGGGCGTGGGCGAGCATATCTGTGATTGCAGCATTAGGAGGCAGAAGCAGAAGGCTCTAGAGTTCAAGATCCTCCTTAGCTGTAGAGAAATTTGGAGTTTGAGGCCAGTCTGGGCTGTGTGAGACCCGGTCTCATAAACAGCAGCCATGGAGCAGGGGAGGTGGCTCAGCAGCTAGGGGTGTGTTCTAGCCCTGCAGGGACCCTCCTTCAGCTGCCAGCACCCATGCTGGAAAGCTCACGACTGCCTTTGACTCCATTTCCAGGGCCTCCAACACTCCTGCCTGCACTCCTCAGGTACCTGCATCCACAGGTGCACAGACCTGCAAACACTCACATATGCACGAATAAAAATAGAAAATAGGGCCGGCAGTGGTGGCACATGCCTTTGATCCCAGCACTCTGGGAGGCAGAGACAGATGGATCTCTGTGAGTTCAAGGCCAGCCTGGTCTACAGAGTGAGTTCCAGGACAGCCAAACTACACAGAGAAACCTTGTCTCTAAACAACAACAAAAGCAAACCAAACCAAACCAAATCTAGAACAAATGACTTTTTTGTTTGTTTGTTTGTTTGCTGTTTTGTTTTGTTGGTTTTGGTAGACCAGGCCCGCCTCAAACTCACAGCAATCCACCTGCCTCTGCCTCCCAAATGCTGTGATTCAAGGCATGCACCACCGCCACCCAACCCAAATGACTTTGTTTAAGTAAAAAAAAAAAGTATAGGCTGGGCTTGGTGGTGGATACCTTTAATCCCAGCACTCAGGGAGGCAGAGGCAGGCGGATCACTGTGAGTTCAAGGCCAGCCTGGTCTACAAATTGAGTCCAGGACAGTCAAGGCTACACAGAGAAACCCTGTCTCGAAAAACAAACAAACAAACAAAGTATAAAATTTACTCATCTAGAGTAAAATATGCAAATATTAAATAGTATAAAGATTACACTAAAATGTTAGTTTTGGGTGTTTTGTTTCGTTTTGTTTTGTTTTGTTTTGTTGAGAAGAGACAGGACTTCTCTGTGTAGCCTTGGCCGTCCTGGACTCACTTTGTACACCAGGCTAGCCTGGAACTCATAGCAACCCACCTGCCTCTGCCTCTCTAGTGCTGGGATTAGAGGTGTGTGCCACCACGCCCTGCCCACTAAAATGTTAATTTAGTTACATTCATTCTGTCTAAAGGTTTGGTTTTTTGTTTTTAGTTTTCCTTAATTCATCTATTTGGAGGCCTGGAAAGGTGGGTCAGAGGTATTTTTGCAGAGCACCTAGGTTTGCTTTCCAGCACTCAAATGGTGACTCATAACCATTTCTAACTCCAGTTTAAGGGATCTGATGACCTCTTCTGGCCTCTGAGGGCACCAGGTCTGCATGTGGCGCACGTATGTGCAGGCAGGCAAATTATAATATAAAAATAGATGAATCTTTTCTTTTTATGTTTTTTTTAAATATAAGTTTTTTGTTTTTTTTTTTTTAATGTGTAGGTATACCATTGTGTGCCTGCTGCCCACTGAGAGCGGGAAAGGGTGGGCCAGCATGTGGGTGCTGGTAACTGAATCTGGGTCGTCTGCGAGATCAGCAAGTGCTCTCTACCACTGAGCATCTCTCCTGCATCCCAAATCTTTTCCATATTTCTCAGGTTGCCTAGGATGAACGGTGTTCCTATTACTCAGGATGAAGGAGGCGGGGCTTTGGAAAAGCGAAGCGGGGGCCCATTGCTCTGGATGCTGTCCTGCCCTACATGGCATCGCTTGAAACACCCAATGTCAATCTTCTATGTCGGGACAGCTGTCTGGGGGTAGTTGTAGGAGCCGGTCTACTCTAAGGACTTTGCCTCCCGGACACTATGAATGGCTCACTCCAGGCATTTCTAAGCCTGGTCACCACCCCTGCATTCAGCCTGCACTACGGTGTGGCATTATCAACCAGGTTATGAAAGTCCTGTGGAAAATCTTGCAAAAAGCCTCCATTCAGTCAGTCAACAAGCGCTGATTATTATGCCCCAGGCCTTGCCATATTTCCCCTAATGAATGAGTCGGGAGACAATATCAAGGACAGAAAAAGGTCAGGCTGACATACTTGACATCTCAGGCTGAATGGATGCCGGCGATTGCCATCACGACAAAGGCCTTGAGAGTTTAGTTTTACTGTTATTTAAAATAATCTACTCCAGAAGCTTATCTGGGATGGAGCCAAACTTGGTGGTGGAATTTTTTCGTTGTTTTGTTTTGTTTTGTTTTTTTCGAGACAGGGTTTCTCTGTGTAATCTTGGCTGTCCTGGACTCGCTTTGTACACCAGGCTGACCTCGAACTCACAGCGATCTGCCTGCCTCTGCCTCCCGAGTGCTGGGATTAAAGGCATGCGCCACCACGCTCGGCTTGGTGGTGGAATTTTAAGCAAGCTGTGTACTTCTCACTTTGGCTATCCACGCTTGATATCAATTCCTTCCTGCCAGGGCTCCTGTGGCTGCTCCTCATGTGTCCAAGGGTCCCAGTGGGCCATCTGGTTTACCAGGAACCTGCCATGAAGTGGAGTATGATCTCTTTGCAGCCCTAGGCTAGAATTTACAGAGATAATGATTGGAGATGGTCAAGGACTCCCACCTAGAGAGCCTCCCTAGAAACCCTTTCTGTCATCTCTAAACTCTTTCAAAGTATAAACTTCCCCAGGGCAGGGTGGTGCACACACTTAACCACAGCAGAGGCAGGTGGAATTTCTGTGAGTTCCAGGCCAGTCAGGGCTAGCTACATAGTGAGACCGCCCAATATAATGATTAAAAAAAAAACAAAAAACTTCAACTTGTAAACACCACCAAAAATGTGGTCTTTTTACATAAAAACTAAGGCAGGCTAGATGGCTAAGTGGGTAAAGTGCTTGCCTCAAAAGCTTGATGCCCTGAGTTCAGTCTCTGAGACCCATAATACAAAGAAAGAATCCACTCCTGGAAGCTGTCCTAACTTACACACACACATACACACATACACATGCACGCACACACACACATACATAATAACATTTTAAATAAATATATAAAATCTAAAAACACAAGCAAATCAGCCCTTTCCTAATGTGTGAGAATTGTTCAAAATGGCTAAGTAAATTTATCCTTTAAAGAGTTGAATGAAGATCGTTTGTATGAAGGACAGTAGATGAGTGAGTGTGCCATGGTGTCACAGAGTGAGTGTGCCATGGTGTCATGAGTGGGCCTGTGACATAGTTATGACCACAGAAAATGAGCTTTCACTTTAGAGTTAGGTATGCGACTATCTTAGTTACTCTCCTATTGCGGTGATAAGACCACACGACGAAGGCAATTTTGTGGAAGAGTTTACTGAGAGCTCACAGTTCTAGGGCACTCAAGTCTGTGGTGGTTTGAATGACAGTGCCCGCCCCCAGGCTTGTATATTTGAATACTTGGTCCCCAGTTGGTGGAACTATTTGGGAAGGATCGGGAAATGTGGCCTTGCTGGAGAAGGTGTGTCACTGGAGGTGGGCTGTGAGGTTTCCAAAGCCCACGTCATTACCGGTTAGCTCTCCCTGCCTCCCGGTTGTACATCAAGAGGTGAGCTCTCAGCTACTGCTCCAGCGCCACCATGCCTGCCTGCCTCTTACTATGTTCCTCTCCAAGATAGCCATGGCCTCTAACCCTCTGCAACTGTAAGCCCCCAATAAACTCTTTCTTCTATAGGTTGCCTTGGTCATGGCGTCTTGCCATAGCAAGCCAACAATCGTGTGAAAGGAAGGAATGGCAGCCAGACTCAATGGCTCACATCTGCAATCTGTGTTTGGGAGGCTGAGATAGGAGGGAGGGTAAGTGGTTTAAGGTCAATCTTTCTCTATATAATAAGTTCAAGACCAACCAGGACTACATAGGAAAATAATGGCCAAAAGACAAAAAAGAAATAAAGGGGGAATTTGTTTTGGTGCATATCTGTAATCCTTTACATGGGAGAGAGGGGCAAAAGAATGGGGAATTCCGGGCCATCCTCAGCTCCACAGCAGGTCTGAGGCTGGCCTGTATCACAGAGACCTTGTATCAGAAAACAAAAACAAACAAACAAACAAAAAAGGCACCAGTGAAATAGTTATCATGGCAATGAGAAAAGTAACTTAATACGTGCATGCACACACATGCATTTTTAAAAAGGAAGGATGGAGGGAGGACATGCTTGTAGGCATCTTGACGTCTTTGCACTTCTCTACAGAGAAATCAAAGGGAGGCATGACAATGCCGTATGACGCACAGTGAGCCGTTGTTCCCACATTCCGCCCCCGCAGCAATGCATTCCACCTCACACCACCCTGACAGGGTGGGTGTTGCTCTGGACATTGCTGTCATTGCGCTAAAGGTGAGTGAAAACCAGAAAGGCCAAGATTTGGACTTGAGGATTTTAACTTCCATTGTCAGCGTACAACACCGCACGGTGGCTTTTCCTGAAGGATGTCCGGCCACCTGGCCAACCATTGGAGGCACTCTGTCCAGCTGAGCATGGCGAGCATGGCTCTGGCAAGCCTTGCCCTACTCCCGCATTCCCTCTGCCTTGCTAAAAACCATTAGAGTACAATCCTAAAGCTAGCCCCCAAGGCCCCTCCCTCCTCCTAAGACTGACTGCCAAGGTTGAGCCATCAAAGTAATGAAGTCTAGCAATCAAAAGCCCCCTTTGGCTTATCTAGTTAACATACCCAATTAAAACTAAACACCTCATCCTAACACGGGGTCTCCCCTTGTACCTTTATTTTTTTATTATTTTTTATTTTTTAGATTTATTTATTATGTATACAGTACGCATCAGATCACATTATAGATGGTTGTGAGCCACCATGTGGTTGCTGGGAATTGAACTCAGGACCTCAGGAAGTGCAGTCAGTGCTCTTAACCACTGAGCCATCTCTCCAGGCCCCTCCTTGTACCTTTATAAACTGCCATTTTCCTACAGGCCATGTCTTTCTCTTCTATCCAGAGGCAGTCCTTTGTCCCTGTGGGACAAATAAATCTCCTTTGTGCTGAGATCTTGGTCTTGGAAGTCCTGGACTTTTCCTTTCAGCCTCTTCTTCCTCCTCCTCCTCCACTAGGGCAGATCTTAGGGATGGTCCCCCCCCCCTCCCCCTTGCCCATTCTGTCTTTCCCTTACACTCACTAAACAGGAGCCCTCCAAGCCCTCACCAAATGCTGTGCAGACAACTGGACCTGACCCCACAGACACTGTCATTTTCCTCCTTCCACAGCAAAAGAAAGCATAGCTCTCCTAAGAGGTGACCCCACCCCCAAAACAGCAAATGGTGACCTATCTGAGATTGGAGCTCTAGACAGCCCACCCACCCTTCTGCCTCTGAGGTAAATCAAGTCGCTTTATCACCAACATGGTCTGCAGCTAATAAGGAAAAAGGTGAAAAGCCAGGACTGGACCCAGCTGTAGCACAGGGATTCTCTGGGGCTATGGGGAAGAGGTGTGTGTGTGTGTGCCCGTGTATGAGCGTGAGCACATGCACGTGCTGGGAAGAGAGTAGATAATGAAGCGCTCCCCCCCACCCAGCTGACTTTTCTGCCTCTGGGGGCATCCATAGCAAAGAGAAAGTTCCTTTCATAACACTGTGCGCTGTAATCCACAAGCTACAGGAGGAGCTGGGCTGGGTGTTTCTGCCACATTCCTGTCCCCAAACTGCCCTGAGGCTGCTGTGCTCTGGGCTGAGGCCCAGGGAACCATCTGGAACCAAGTCCTTAATCCAAAGGTAGTTTTTGTTGTTTTGCTTTCCTGGGTTTTCTGGAGGCCATTGTGTGGATGTGCTTTGCTTTTTTGTTTGTTTGTTTGTTTTTCAAGATAGGTTTCTCTGTGTAGCCTTGGCTGTCCTGGACTCGCTTTGTAGACCAAGCTGCGGTTTGCTCTTATTTATTCATTTATTTATTTTTACTTTTGAGGTTTTGTTTGTGAGTTTTTGCTGGGAGGTAGAGGGTGTCTTTTAAACACCTTAACCTAAAAATAAGCCGAAGGGGCAGAAAAGTAAGTAGACTTTGAAGTATGAGGGGGTAAGTGCAGCTGACTGCATGAAAAAGGGCAAATGTGTTGTTTGGTTTTTCATCATTTGCTATAGACAGTGATTTAGAAGTTGAAATGACACACTAAAACTAATACAAGCACATTATAAGACCTGCCCCATCATTACTGTACCTTTAAAAAGAAAATAGTGTTTGTGTTGTTCAGTATATTTCTAGATCCCTGGTCCCTCTTCCACGGTGGCCTCTCTCTCTCTCTCTCTCTCTCTCTCTCTCTCTCTCTCTCTATATATATATATATATATATATATATATATATATATATATATATACACACACACACATACATACATACACACACACACACACACACATATATATATTTTTTGTTTTTGTTTTTGTTTTTGTTTTTGTTTCTGGAGACAGGGTTTCTTTTGGTAGCCTTGGCTGTCCTGGATTCATGGAGGTCTGCTTGTCTCTGCCTCCCTGAGTGTTGGGATCACGGGCGTGAGGCGCCGCATCTGGCATGCCTGGATTTCTTTGTCTCTTCAAAGTCTAGTGTTAAACACAGATGGCTTCAAAGCTGACTCTCCAACTTTGGATTCTTATAGGTTATTTGGCATTTGCATTCAAAGCTGGACATAGCAGAAACGTATTTAAGCTAGATATGGTGTTTTGTACCTGAAATTTGTAGCACTTGAGAGGAGGAGGTAGGGATTCAAAGGCCCTGGCTATATAGTAAGTTTGAAGCTAGCCTGGGCAACATGAGGTTTTATTTTCAAAAAGAAAGAAAGAAAGAAAGAAAGAAAGTTGCACTAAATACATACTCAGGCCTTGAGTATTCTGTTAAATCCACCAATTGAGAATAAGACCACTACCACAGTTTTTGAGCCAAATTTGAAGCAAGCTTTATTAAATCCTAGCCAGGACGATAGACATTGGCCAGGTCCGTACTCAGGATTCCCAGGGTATGGATGCAAATTACATTAGTCAGGGGCTTATAAAGGTAAAACCCGAAGGTTATGTATTTCCCGCCTTTGTCAATCAGGGGCAAGCATTACCTCCTGATGTACTCCTGCCTACGTGTGATCCAGCACATCCTGTGCAGTTGGTGCAACCAAGCTTGTTTACAGACTTGAAAACTCGTGGCTTGTTATCTTACAGGAATAACAGCTCCCAGCATTCCAGAAAGTTATGTCCTTGGGCAAGTGAGGCCTACAGGTTAGAGGTATTTTTATTTTCTAGATCTCTTAAGCACAGTAATTTAAAGTTAACACATACCTTTAGCCCTCACAAGTCCACTCTTGCTCTTGGGTACAATGTACCACAAACCACCTGCCACCCAGAGAGACACACTGACTAAAAGGCGTCAGGAATCACCAGCCTCTCCCTCACTGACCCTCCTTCACATGTCCAGCCCTATAATGGGGTGTTCAACCTTGTAATGGGGCACACAGCCTGTAATGGGGTGTCTAGCCCCATAAGTGATATATAAAAAAAAAAGAAAGAAAGAAAGAAAGAAATCTGGCCAGGCAGTGATGGCACACACCTTTAATCCCAGAACTCAGGAGGCAGAGGCAGGTTGATCTCCATGAATTCGAGGCCAGCCTGATCTACAAAGCAAGTTCTAGGACAGCCAAGGCTACACAGAGAACTCTTGTCTCAGAAAAAAAAAGAAAGAAAGAAAGAAAGAAAGAAAGAAAGAAAGAAAGAAAGAAAGAAAGAAAGAAAGAAAGAAAGAAAGAAAGAAAATATGTTCCCATCCAAGCGTTTAAAGAATCCTCTGGTCCCACATGTGAACTTGAGTGTCTAACAAGCCTGAGTCTAAGTCTTGGCCTTGTTTCTCACAGCCTGCATGACCCTGGGCACTCTTTCCAGCCAAGTTTCTTCATCTATAGAGCAAGGATTAAAATAACCCTTGAGCCGGGTGGTGGTGGCGCATGCCTTTAATCTCAGTGCTCGGGAGGCAGAGACAGGCGGATCGTTGTGAGTTCGAGGCCAGCCTGGTCTACAAAGTGTCTAGAACAGCTAAGACTACACAGAGAAACCCTGTCTCAAAAAATAAAATAAAATAACCCTTGGGTCTCCCAGTCATGGCTGCACAGTGCCTCGTAATCCTAGCACTGAGGACGCTGAGGCAAGAGGATGAGAGTTAGAAGCTAACCTGGCTTCCAGGCCAGCCTGAGGGACAGTGAAAAATTGTCTCAAAAACTTAAGTATGAATTGAGAGCCGGCCATGGTGGCGCATGCCTTTAATCCCAGCACTCAGGAGGCAGAGGCAGGCGGATCATTGTGAGTTTGTAGACTAGGCCAGCCTGGTCTACAAAGTGAGTCCAGGGCAGCCAAGGCTACACAGAGAAACAGAAACCCTGTCTTGAAAAAAAAAAAAAAAAAAAAAAAAAAAAAGGATTGAGTGTGGTAGCATTTGGGAGGCAGTCAGAGGATGAGTTTGAGACCAACCAAGCTGTAGAGTAAATTCCAGGCCAGTCCTGGTTACATATGGAGATCCTATCTCAATAGAACCTATTTGTGAGCAATAAATTCCAATTTCACAGAGTTGTAAGAAACAAACAAAACGCTGTACCAAAAGTGAGCACCAAATAAGTGGATTAAAATTTTTATTACATTTTCTTTCGTGTGTGTGTGTGTGTGTGTGTGTATGTGTCGGGGTCATGTGCACCAAGTGTGCCAAGTGTGGAAGTCAGTTTTCTCTTTCCGTGGTGCAGGTCCTGGAGAATTAAACTCAGATCATCGGGCTCAGTGGCAAGGATTTTTTTTTTACCTGTTGAACTATCTTGCAGGCCAAAGAAACGTGTTCCATCGTTCTTCCTGGCTAAGAGCCCACTTCTCGCAGGAAAGAGTTACACTCGCCCTTATCAGCATTTACAGTGAGGTTGTGCAGGAGTCCGGTCTGAAGTCAGGCGTCAGGAGTCCCCATTGGAGGACGCGTGTCCGGTCCAGAAGACGCGACCTGCTGATGAGGATTCAGGTTCTGCATCGGCATAATCAATGGGTCCTCATCAGACGCCATCAGAAGCGCCGACACAGAACCCAGCCAGGCAACGCAGAGGTCAAAGGCATTCCCAGCCCAGGTGGCTAATGTGGTGGTAGCCAGTTCTCTCCTCGTTCAGCTAAACACATGTACTTACGTTTCGTCAATGATTAATTCAGGCCTTCTATGAGCCAGCAGCAGAGCCGGCTCTGGGGAGTCTGGGGGAAAAAAGTAAAATAAACCCAAACGTGGCCTTCCAGGAGCCCTCAGCCTTACGGAGGAGATAGATGGGGAAGCCGGAATGGTCAAGCTTCCTGAGGAAGGTCATGCTGGATTGAGTGAGCCTCAAAAGGTGAGTCCCAGCTGAGTGTGGCGGTGTCTATCTGTGATCCTTGCACTCAAGAGGCTGAGGCGGGAGAATTGAAAATTTGAAGTCAGCTGAGTAAGACCGACGCCAGGAAATCAGGGACCCCCTGCTCTACCTGGAATCATGTGTGACTTGGGAGCTAACAGCCTCTCTTTACTTCCGGGTCGCTCTCTGCTTCCTATTTGTGGTTGTGGTGTGACCCCTCAGCTTCCTGCTCCTGCTGCCATGCCTCTCCGCCAAGATGGACCCTTATCCCTTATCCCTCCAGAACCGTAGGACAAAATAAATGCTTTTGTGTATAAGTTGCTTTGGGTCGTGGTATTTCATCTCAGGAAGAGAAAAGTAACTGCTACATGCACAAACACATAAATAAAGATAAGTAATTTTTTGTTGTTGATCTTGTAATTGGGAGACCTATTTTCAGTGAGGGACGATTTATTAACAGTAACAAAAATAACTTGAAATTACAAGCTATTCTATGGAGAATATTTTTACTTAATTACTTTTTTTTCTCTTTTAAATCCAGATCTCAAGTAGCTCAGGCTGGCCTCAAACTTGCTATTTAGCTGAGGATGGACTTGAATCACCTCTCCATCATACCACCATGAAATTCTTATTCTTTTCTTTTTGTCTCTCTCTTTCTTTTTGTGCTTTTTGGTTTGTTCAGTTGGTTGGTTGGTTGGTTTTTCGAGACAGGGTTTCTCTGTGAAGCCTTGGCTGTCCTGGACTTGCTTTGTAGACCATGTTGGCCTTGAACTCACAGTGATCCTCCTGCCTCTGCCTTCCAAGTGCTAGGATTAAAGGTGTGTGCCACCACGCCTGGCTAATTGTTTTTGAGACAGAGTTTCACCATATAGTCCCAATGACTGGCCTATATAGAGCAGGCTGGCCTGTAGCTTGCAGCAATCCTCCTGTCCCTGCCTCTGGCGTACCAGCACTGCAGGCCTGGGTCAGCTTACCTAGCTAGAAGTCATCTTGTTTTTGTTGTTGTTTTGTTTTTTCAAGATAGGGTTTCTCTGTGTAGCCTTGGCTGTCCTGGACTCACATTGTAGACCAGGCTGGCCTCGAACTCACAGCGATCTGCCTGCCTCTGCCTCTCGAGTTCTGGGATTAAAGGCGTGTGCCACCACCGGCCAGTGTAGACGTCTTTATTAGTATGGATCCTTCCCACTCTGAACTGGGCATGGGATCCTGAATGGCCCTGAAATGAAGAACAAAATTTTAGGTCGCCAAGGAGCGTTGAACCCCGACATTGTCTTACGTGGCTTGCCTACTTAACTGCCTTCTTCCTCTGTGCAGGTTACGACACTTAAGCTGAAATCCGATTATAGTGAGCAGCCTCGCCTCGCCTGGAATTAGGCGGGTCAATCCAGAAAAGAACAGGTATCCTTGACCCCCTTGCTGACACGAGTAAAATGTCAGAGGTGATAAAGAACTGTCCTCAGCATGAATGGCCATTCTGGAAAGATGAATGGATGTCGAAACGTCTCCTGGGATAAGAGTTTATCTCCAGTAGATGGATAAGAGGCTGCTCTGGTGAATGTTTTATATAAATGAAGGACTCAGGAAGACTTCCATGTTGCTAGCTTCCACAGACCTTCCTCTCAAAGAATCAAAATTCGTTTTCTTTTTTAATTTTTGTTTTGTTTTGTTTTTGTTTGTTTGTTTGTTTGTTTTGTTTTGTTTTGTTTTTGAGACAGGGTTTCTCTGTGTAGCGTTGGCTGTCCTGGACTCACTTTGTAGACGAGGTTGGCCTTGAACTCACAGCGATCCACCTGCCTCTGCCTCCCAAGTGCTGGGATTTAAAAGCGTGCACCACCACATCTTGCTTTCTTTTTAAAGTTTATGTGTATGTGTTGCCTGCATGTAAGTGTATGTACCACATGCATGCCTAGAGCCCAAAGAGGTCAAAAAGGGGTCATCAGCCTGGAACTGGAGTCCCAACATGGTTGTGATCCACCGTGTCAGTGTTTGGAAGCAAGCCTGGGTCCTTGTAAGGGTAGCCAGTATTCTCAACCACTGAACCATCTCTCTACCCCTAAGTTAACAATATTCTAAAGCCAGGTATTATCAGTTTCCTGAACTGTTTCCTGAATTCCACCAATGGCTGACCTCTTTGAATAAGCAATTAAAGCATGTTTAAGGATGGGTGGGCTGGGTGTGGTGGCACAGCTGGCAGTTCTAGCACTTAGGAAGTGGAGGCAAGGTGAACAGACACTTAAGACTAACCTTGCCTACATGAGACCCTGTGTAATAGAACCAAAAAAATAAATAAAGAAAGAAAGAAAGAAAAAGAATAGATGGATCAGTGGTTAAGGACACTGATCGCAGCTTCCAAAATGTGAAAATGCTGTCTGTGTTCTTAATTTTAGTCCCTCTCAAGTCTCTGATGGGGTTGAAGACCAGATAGTTTAGTTTTACAATTAAGCTTAGTGACTTAGCGATGTTTTTAGGTCCAGATAGATGTTTTAAGTTGATAAAGATGAGACATGATGTTGATTTACATTTAGAATTTGAGATGCACCAGGATAGGAAAGATGTTTTCTTCAATGTTGCCAAAAACAAATAGCCAAAATACTATGACTGTAACACTTATATAATTCCTGATTGTTTTGTGGGAGGTAGTTTATTGTATATATGTATAATAATATTGTTTGGTAGTTTATTGTATATATGTATAATAATATAAATGTAAATGTAAAAAATAATAATAATTTTTAAAAAAAGAACACTGACTGCTCTTCCAGAGGATTCAAGTTCGATTCCCAGCCACCCACACAGTGGCTCACAACCTCTAATTCCAGGTCCAGGTGATCCTGTGCCCTCTTCTGGCCTCTGTGGGCACTGCATGCACATAGTCCACAGACATACATGTGGGCAAAATACCCATGCACCTAAAATAAATAAATCTCAAAAAGAAATTGGGGGCTGGAGAGATGGCTCAGTAGTTAAGAGCACAACATTCAACTCCTAGCACCTACACGGCAGCTCAAAACTGTCTTTAGCTCACACACTCACATAGACATATGAGCAGGCAAAACACCAATGCACATGAAATAAAAATAAATAAATTATATTAAAAAAAAAAAAAAGAATGAGTGAAGCAGCCAATAAATATGTGATGTGCATCCATGCAGGTGGGTTAAACTATTAGAGTTGTATTCTGTATTCTGGTATTACTGGAAGAGTCTGAGATTTATTTATGTGAGTCAGTGTCTCCCGTATGAAACTCAGACTGGCCTTGGTCTCACTGTGTGTCCCAGGCAGTAGGGACCCTCCTACTTCAACCACTCCAGTACTGAGGTCATACTACACCCAACCGGAATCATTTCCTTGGCTCACTGATTAGGAAATCTGAGTCCTCTTTATTAAATGGCTGGTGCTTACACGCATACAGTCATGAACAAACACCACCCACATATACAAAACCGTTTAAAAAAAAAAAAAAAGAGCTGGGATTTTTTTCCTATGGTATATAGCTTCTTGATTAATTTTGGAAATATTTTGTCGTTTTTGTTAGGTGAATAGTTATTTTCTAGGAACCTGTGACACTATTTCACTAAGAGTTTGGATTCTAATTTCCCTTTCTTCTCTGTATGCGTTTGCTTTTTGAGACAGAGCCTAACTCAGTAGCTTAGGCTTTCCTCCCAATTGTTAGGATTACAGGCACAAGCCACTGGGCTGGAGTTTTAAATTTTTTATTTGGGACTAATTTTCCCCCAAATCAAATTATATGTTCTTTTGGCTCTTAATTTTGTTGTTGCTGCTGGTGTGTGTGTGTGTGTGTGTGTGTGTGTGTGTGCGCGTGCGTGCATATGCATGGGGGGTATATACACACGTATGTGGTGATTAGAAGACAACCTGGGAATTATTACTCAGGCACTACCCATCTTTTATTTAGGACAGGCTGGGACTCAGCCAAGTATTTTAACCTCCCTGTCCAGGCAGCTTCTGAGGATTTACCTGTCTTCAATTTACTTTTACCATTGCTGAGGTTACTCAGCTCTTTATGCAGGCTCTGGGCCTTGAACTCAGGTCCTCTCACTTGCTCAGCAATCCCTTTTCCAACTGACCCCTCCCTTAGCTCCTGCTTGGTTGTTTGGTTTGTTTGGTTGGTTTTGATTTTATGGGACAGGGTCTCTCTACACAGCCCCAGCTGTGCTGGAACTCACTATGTAGACCAGGCTGGCCTTGAGCTCACAGATATCCGCTAGGCCTAAAAGGCATATCTTATCATACCCTGCCAGTTACTGAAACAGAATCTCATGCTATAGGCTAAGATGGCTTAGAGCTTATGGCAAACCCCCTGCATCAGCGTTCTGAGTACTAGGTAGGCATCGCCATACCCAACTCTGTAATGCTGTGTCTTACTAGTATCTAAATAAAATAGGAATGTGTTCCAGATCCAGTGGCATTCATAGAAATCTGATATTCCTGTTATGATCCTGTCAATCATAATTCAAGTCTCTATTTTAAGATGGCTGTAACCAGCTGGGCATGGTGGCGCACGCCTTTAATCTCAGCACTTGGGAGGCAGAGGCAGGTGGATCTCTGTGAGTTCAAGGCCACCCTGGTCTACAAAGCAAGTTCCAGGACAGCCAGGGCTACACAGAGAGACCCTGTCTCAAACAAAACAAAACAAAACAAACAACAACAAAGAGAACAAAAACAAAAATGAAACCCTGGCCCTTCATGTCCATGGCACAGTTCTTGCAGCCTGAGTAACCACGAAGGGTTTTCTCATACTCTCCCAGTTCCACTTAGAATGCTCGTGGCCGAGCCAGGTGTGGTGGCTCCCCCGCCTTTAGTGTCAGGTCCGTTCCCAAGTCTGGCTGTGTGGATGTGACTCTCTCACAGAACGCTTCCTAGCTCCGTGACATGGGGCCAGCCTGGTCTACAAATCAAGTCCAGGACAGCCAAGGCTACACAGAGAAACCCTGTCTTCAAGAATACCCTTTTCAAATACATCAAGATTATCTTTTCCAACATAATACTTTCATTGATTCCTAATTCAGCCTCCCTGTACTCCTGTATTATAGGTGTATATCTCCAAATCTGGCGTCATTTGGTCTTTAGTTGTGGCTATTCTGAGTCCTGTTTGGTTACACGTGCTTACGTGTTTACCCTGATTGGAAGCATTTCCTCTCCAATGAGACTCATAACAGGAGCAGGCTTGGCCTGGATTGTTCTGGACTCTCCTGAGCTCTCATTGGGCTGGGCAAGAATGGTAGGTAGCTCTTCCACAGACTGATGGATTGATTCGTTATCAGGGAAATGCCTCGAAAGACCCTTAGTGCTGAGTTAGAATAAGCAGTCCAGAGGACACCCTAAGGCTGAGGCAGCAAGCGGCTATGGTAGCCTGTGGGATGGGTGACACTGAGTTTGCTGTGGTGTTGCTTTTATTGACTTGTTTTAGGAGAGGATGCTGCCGCTGTGTGCATGTGCCACGCATGCGTGTGGGAGTCAGACGGCAACTTGTGGGAGTCAGTTCTCTTCCTCCATTATGCAGGACCTGAGTTGGAGCCCGCCCATCAGGCTTAGCATCCTTTACCCTCTGCAACACCCAGCTGGCCCAGATTTGTGGCTTTGTTTTTATTTGTCTATTTTAATTTAGGTTTCTTTTGTTGTTGTTGGTTTTGAGACAGGGTTTCTCTGTGTTAGCCTGGGCTGTCCTGGACTCACTTTGTAGACCAGGCTGGCGTCGAACTCACAGTAACCTCCCTGCCTCTGCCTCCCGAGTGCTGGGATTAAAGGCGTGAGCCACCACACCTGGTTTATTTAAGTTTCTTTTGAGGCAGGATCTATGTAGCCCTGGCTGTCTGAGAGTTCACGAGGGAGATGAGGCAAATGGCAGAGATCCACCTGCTTCTGCTTTTTCAAATACTGGGATTAAAGGCATGGAGCACCATACCCAGAGCCTCTGCTAGCCCTGACCTACCTTAAAGGTCTGATCCTCCTGCCTCCACCTCCCAAGACCAGGGTTACCGACATGCAACTTCTCACCTGACTTGTCAGTTTTGTTTCCTTTTGTTGTCATAGTCTGGGGTAGGTTGGTTGCTTTGTTTTGCTTTGAGATGGTATCTTGCTATGTAGCCCAGGCTCTCCTTCAAATTCACAAACCTCCTTCCTAGCCTCTAGAGAGCTGGGGTTACAGGCATGAGCTCCTGGATTCTGCTTGGTTCGCTTTAACTGAAGCCTTGCCTGTGGAGTCATCCTGCTGGCTGAATTGGACTTGGTCAGTTTGTTCAGATTACCCGGTGAAGTGTCAGTTCAGCCCCAGGTCCCTTCTCTGCAGGAAGTTACTTCAGCTGCCCTGTGTGAGCCATCGTTGTCGCCTGAGGGCTGGGCCAGTTAGCTCACAGGTAACCTCTGAAATGTCGAGTTTAGGTGTAGCTCTCTGAGACACACATGACCTCGCTGCACAGGAAATGGTTTATCACACTCCTCATCAATCCTACATCCTACTCTTCCTTCAAACCTTAGACCCAGTCCCAGTGGCTTCCAGTATTCAGGCTAAGCCAGTTTATTGACCAGCAAGGACCACTTCTAGCACTTGATCTTTGCATGAATTCCCAACTCCATCCTCACTGTGCCTCATCTCCCATCAGCTCCTCAGCTAGCAGCTTGTACGACCTTTTTTTTTTTTTTTTTAAAGATATATTTATTTATTATTATGTACACAGTATTCTGCCTGCATGTACCCCTGCAGGCCAGAAGAGGGCATCAGATCACATTATAGATGGGTGTGAGCCGCCATGTGGTTGCTGGGAATTGAACTCAGGACCTCTGGAAGAGTTCTTGTATTATGACACAGCCTTGGTTTTCCTGAAGCACTGAGTCCTGTTGTAGCTTCTTTGACTGGGCCGGCTATTAGCATACAGGTGGTCCCAGTAGTCTGACATTCAAGGGTCTAGCAACCTCTGATGTCATCACCTGAGCCACCAGGTGTGCACCAGGTGTGTGACGGGTTACAAAGGGCCTCGCTAGCCTCTCAGTTTCACTCCCTCTCTGACTCTTTTTTTCTCTCTATCTTGGGTGTCCCCCCTCCTTCCCTGCCCATTTTCCATCATAAATCTCCTTTGATCCCGACCTTTTGAGTGGCATATTAATCATTATAATATTGGTGGTGTGATGGGAGGGGGTGGGTGCTCTCCTACTGTCTTGGAACACCAGGATCTATTCTATGCCCACCTGAAACAGATTTTTCTTTCTGGTCCATTCCTACATCCAACCCTGGTCACAGTCAATGTAAGCAGCAATGGCCATCTTCGCTGACCTTCCTTCTGACCGTTTCCCTGGGTGAGATTCCCTCTTCCACCAGTGTGGTTTCCTCTCTGTCTTTCTTTCTTTCTTTTTTTTTTTAAATTTTTTTATTATTAATTTATTCTTGTTACATCTCAATGGTTATCGCATCCCTTGTGTCCTCCCATTCTTCCCTCCCTCCCCTTTTCCCCTTATTCCCCTCCCCTATGACTGTTCCTGAGGGGGATTACCTCCCCCTGTATATGCTCATAGGATATCAAGGCACCAGCCAAGGACAATACAGGCGGTAAACTTTAAACCCCTACCCAGATCTAGCCAATGGTCACAACAGTCTCCACACTTGAGTGGAGAGTGGGATATGACTTTCTCACGTACTCTGGTGCCTCACATTTGACCATGTCCCCTGGAGGGGGAGACCTGGTGGCACTCAGAGGAAGGACAGCAGGTTACTGAGAAGAGACTCTCTGTCTTTCTTACACATCAAAAATCCTAGTACTAGGTGGAACTGTGCCCACTCAGGCATCTGCCCTCAGTCTATAGCAACTGCGTGATGATCCAATTGCCCAGCTTGTACCGGCTCGGTTCTAATCCTCCTTGTACCCTTTGGGACGCCTTGGGACTTCTCTCTTCACCCACCAATGTATCCTCATTGGATCTCCAAGCTCCCCAACTGGATGTTTTTGGAGACTCTCACACCTTACTCCTGGCTTCTAAATTGCTAAATTACACTATTCAAGCAATTAGGGGAACTGCCAAACCCTGTTTTATTCCCCTCTGGTCAATCTACCACTCGGTGTTTGCAGTGGGTCACAGATGGAGGGAAACACCCAGACTACAGCACACCTGCTCCCATCGACAGCTGCTCCAAAGGAAGCAGATTTTTTTGTGTTTGTTTGTTTTTTGGTTTTTTGTTTGTTTGGTTAGTTTTGGTTCAGTTTTTGAGCAGGGTTTCTCTGTATAGCCTTGGATGTCCTGGACTTGCTTTGTAGACCAGGCTAGCCTCGAACTCAGATATCCACCTGCGCCTGCCTCCCGAGTGCAGAAAGCAGCTTTTTTGAGATCACTCCTGAGCTATACGTGGACCACTTGTCTGTTAATTTGGTTTGAAATTCTACTTAGAGTCCAATACCTCCACGTGGGCTCTCTCAGTTTCTCCCTCCACCTGAACCTGCTCGATGCTTACTGCCCCCAACACACCCTGAGGCTGGCCTGCTAGCATCTATTTGCTTCGATGTACTCTCTATTTAAAAAAAAAGAGTGGGCACACCAAATTTCCAAATTCTTACAGCCACAGACAAGTGATTTTCAGGTATCTGAACACTATTCTATGCTCCTAAAGCCTCTCATCTCTGAGACTTTACCTTTTAATTTTTTTTTTAACATTTTCTTTCTTATTTTTTTTCTTTTTTATGCTCTGCTATCAAGAGATCAATGAGAGAGAGAGAGAGAGAGAGAGAGAGAGAGAGAGAGAGAGAGAGACAGAGAGACAGAGACAGAGACAGAGACAGAGACAGAGACACAGAGAGAGATTTTAAGATTATACTATAGCCTGGCATAGTGGCTCACGCCTTTAATCCCAGCACTCGGGAGGCAGAGGCAGGCGGATCTCTATGAGTTCGAGGCCAGCCTGGTCTACAAAGAGAGTTCCAGGACAGCCAGAGCTATTACACAGAGAAACCCTGTCTCAAAAAAAACAAAAACAAAAACAAACAAAAAAGATTATACTGTAAACTCTTATCTAAAGAGGTGTAATTTGCTTATTGGGCTTGGTGTTTAAAATCTAAGTTCAACTCTTGTTTAGGACATATGTATGTGCGTGTATATGTATGTAAGCAAGCCGTCTCGACCACACGGCTTACAACCTGCCATGTGACTCCACCATCTTAAGGTGACCGTGTGGTATAAAAGAACAATTATAAAGCCTCTTAGTCCTAATGGGCTCTCTATGTATTGTTTTATCTCCTTCTTGATTTAAAAAAGCAACAAATCTCATTTTAAATCGGTATGGATTTTTATAGACATTTAAGGTTATTCTTTTTTTTGTTTTGTTTTGTTTTGTTTTTCAAGACAGGGTCTCTCTGTGTAGCCTTGGCCATCCTGGACTCACTTTGTAGACCAGACTGGCCTCGAACTCACAGCGATCCGCCTGCCTCTGCCTCCCGAGTGCTGGGATTAAAGGCGTGCGCCACCACGCCCGGCTTAAGGTTATCCTTTTTAGAACATAGTGTATATGCGATTCAATCCTGGGACAACACATTCTTTATATGGGGATGAATTTTCAAGGTTATAGCGGTCTATTCAGATTTAAAATGTATGTCTAACTATTTATGTTTTTGCTAGTTCTTGCGTTCGTGAATGAATGCTCTTCCTTTCTCCTGCCGCCAGCTGCCTATGCTCAGATTCACCTCCAGGCTTTCTGGCCAATGGATTTTGTATAATAAATTCAAATGTAATTTTAAATTGTCTTATATTGTGCTCCTGGGTTGCTGACTCTGGAAATGGGTTATCATTCACCCTTTCTTGGACCCAGACATGATTTAAGGTGCAGGGTCCAAAACAGGATATGGTTAAATTCATAATGAGTTAGTAGTTGAAAGCTTGTGCTTAGATAATCTTAGATTCCAATGATACTTTTAAGTTAAAATATCAATTTTAGAGACATTCACTTGTTTATACAATTGGAACTTGGTTGATATGTTCTATCTTCACTCTCAAAAGGTTAAAAAATCACTGCTTCAAAAACATGTTCTTGCTAATGTTACTAATCTACAATATATGGCTTTAGATTTTTATAAGCTAAAGAATTTTTTATAAACTACGTCATACAGGAAACTGTTGTGCTTTATAATGTTCCACCATAAAAAGGACAAAAAGTTCCCAGTCTCTTTATGGACTTATGGACTATGTTTATGACTTTTAAGGCTCCAACTTAACAGGGAGAAACCTAAAGTCCTAGTCTCTAATAATAATTAGGAAATGCAAGTTAGGGGCCGGAGAGATGGCTCAGAGGTTAAATGCACTGACTGTTCTTTGAAAGGTCCTGAGTTCAATTCCTAGCCACAATTACATGGTGGCTCACAACCATCTGTAATGAGATCCAGTCAGAGGGTGGGATTCCTCCCTATTTCTGGACTCTCCTCCCCCAACTACGAAAACCATTGGGTCCAAAAGTTTCATATGTGCACCTAAAAAGAAGAATTTTCTCCCTATCCCACTTAGCTTTGTCTTCTGCCCATATATACATATACTCGCCCCAGTATGCTGTCAGGTCTAGGTGTCGCCTACACCAGGACAGCCCTGAAGCAGCCACCCACAGGTGCTCCGGTCTAAGTAACCTCACAGATTGCATCGGCTGGACCTGCATGTTCCTTCCTAGCCGCAGATGTTCTCACAGATCCTGGACAGCAATAGAACAGCTGGCTCTCCCAGGACTTTGCCAGCGTATCCTCCGCCCCCTCAATCTCTTAGAGTCCCCAAAGATGCCCTCAAGTCAGCAGGAAGCAGTTTTTTTTTTAACACGACGCCCTCATTCCCACCTCACTACCCCTCCCTAAGTTTGTCATTTTTAAAATTAAACAAAAAGAGAGGCAGGCACTCCCACTAGCCTTTCAGGGGCCCAGCAGCCTCTGATCACCTGCGCTGCCAGGTGGACCCCACCAGCCTCTTATGCTCTCTCTTGGTTTTACTTTCTCTATCTCTTTTTCTCTCTGTCATGGGTTCCCTCCTCCTTCTCCCCTCCCCCCACCCCCTTTCCCACAATAAACCTTCTTTATGCCAGATTTGTTGTGTGGCATATTAGTCATTATAACACCAGCCCTTTACCCATGGCCTCTCCCTTCCACAAGCTCTGAAACTTGAACTTTCCAGAACTACTTCCAGCTTCTATAAATGCCAATTCCTATGTCTATGAGGACCATTGAAAAAAGGGAAAAGGGCTGGGTGTGGTGGCACATGCCTTTACTCCCAGCACTCAGGAGGCAGAGGCAGGTGGATCTCTGTGAGTTCGAGGCCAGCCTAGTCTACAAAGTGAGTCTAGGACAGCTAGGGCTACACAGAGAAACCCTGTCTCAAAAAACCAAAAAGAGAAGAAAAAGAAAAAGAAAATAGGAGAAGAGTGAGGAAAGCAAGAAATGACATCAGACTACTGGGAGCTACACAAAAAATGGCCAGAAGAAATGACAGCAGGTTGGTTGGTGTGAATTTTTGTGTCTTCCTCACTCAGAGTTAGAAAATGAACTATTAGTGACACATGAGCACAGGAACAGCCAGCAGTGCTCTTTACTCATTTTTGCACTCATAGTCTATCTTTAGATATGAAAGCTACTTTATAGCCGGGCACAGTGGCGCACGCCTTTAATCCCACCACCACTCAGGAGGCAGAGGCAGGAGGATGTCTGTGAGTTCGAAGCCAGCCTGGTCTACAAAGTGAGTTCAGGACAGCCAAGGCTATACAGGGAAACTCTGTCTCAAAAAAAAAAAAAAAAAAAAAAAAAGTAGCTTTATCAGCCCGGGTCTCAGTAGAATGCTTACCTAACAAGCACAGTGCTCTGGGTTTGAGTCTTTGACTGTCTAAACTAGACGTAGGGGTGTACACCTATTACCCTTAACTTTCAGAACATGGAGGTAGGAGGGCCACTAGTTCAAGATCACATTTAATTACATAGCAAGCTTTTTGGCCAGCCTATTTTCAGACTCTGCTTCAAAAAAAGAGGAGACAGAGAAGGAGGAGGAGGAGGACAGAAAAGAGGCACAACAAAGAACTTTCTTTCTTTCCTTTTTTTTTTTTTTTTTTTTGGTTTTTCAAGACAGGGTTTCTCTGTGTAGCCCTGGCTGTCCTGGACTTGCTTTGTAGACCAGGCTGGCCTCGAACTCACAGCAATCCACCTGCCTCTGCCTCCTGAGTGCTTGGATTAAAAGCATGTACCACCACACCCGGCCAAAGAACTTTCTTGACAGAAGAGGCCAATGAGAATGATAAAGCGCCATGTGAAACAAACGGGGAAGTACCACTGTTAGGAATGAAATGGGAAGATCCATCAGACAAAGGTCATAACAGGAGCCAAAGCAGGGCAGGGCAAGAGGCTGGCGGCCCCTGATGATTAGAATTTGTTGGTGGGTAGTATTGCACAATGTGTCTTGGCCCAGACGTTTAAAAACGAGACATTATTGGTTATGGTGTACATATGGCACAGCCACAGGAGCTGACGAGACAGCAGACACAATGCTTGTATTCAGACCATCTGATTTCTTTGCCACAAGATAAATAAAAGTTTGATTTATGAACACAATGCATAATGAAAATTAAATAAATCATAAATTAGACAAATACCACAGGCACGCTGAAATAATATAGACAGGTCGCCTAATGAGATCTGACTAAACAGCAGGCAGTGTGACGGGGAAATGCCGTCCACCTCTCAGCCATCTCCCATTCGTGCATAGGTGACACTCTGATGTCTGCCATAGGCCTTCCAGGAGCCAGATGCTGGTACTGCAGTCACCCGTGCTAAAGACACGGGACCTGGCTTCATAGTGAGTATTCTAGGGTTATCATCAGCTGGAGGCAGACATAAAAATCTTCAGGAACCAGACCGATGTGAGTGACGCTTTTAGCTGCACATTGACTAAAGACTCCACCGGCTTTAGCTGACAGAGAAAAGGCATCCTAAACATGCTAGTGACAGAGGGCTAATGGCACCTCCACTGGGAGAAGCCAGCACATGCTAGTGACAGAGGGCTAATGGCACCTCCACTGAGAGAAGCCAGCACATGCTAGTGACAGAGGGCTAATGGCACCTCCACTGGGAGAAGCCAGCAGTGTCCCTGTCATAACAAGAGCTAAGACATAATATTCTTCTGAAGTATAAAATGCCCAAGTTCTGGAAACCAGTGCACTAGGTTCGATCAGATGCTACCAGGTTCGAAACTCAATTTTATCACTTATGAAGGGTAAAGGTTGGAAGATTAGGAGTTCAAGGTCATCCTTGGCTATGTAACAAGTTTGAGGCCAGCCCACGGCACAAAATAATGACAATGACAAAATGAATCAACTAATAAACTCTACTGCTTCACATTTTTTTTTTAACCTTGTCATTGAGCCTCCTAATATGAAGCAAATAATGGCTGCTTTGCTGAGCTGTCATTCTTATTGTTGCAAGCCTGTCTCTCCATTGTCTGTGTAGATCCAGTGACTTAGAGGCTGAGACAGCCATTCCAGGCAACGTGGCCCTAGCAGATTGGGGATAGAAAAGAGATGAGGTGAAGGGTGGAAAGAGGATTAGGGATAAGCAGTGACTTCTTTACAAATAAGGTAGAGAGGAATGGAAAGGGGACAGAAGTGAGAAAAAGACCCCGGTAAGAAAACCCGCACTTGGGAGGATTTGTCCCCACTCTTCCGCAACTCCGCAACTCAACCAGTGACTCATTTCCAGAGTCCCCAAGCAACCACCTGCCCCTTTGGATTTTACCCAGCTCTGCCTTTTGTCGTCTTTGTGAATCCGAGCGCCACCCCCCAAGGGACACGTGCAAGCCCATCCCTTTGTTTTCATGCATTCCTGCCTCAGATGACTCTACCGTTCTCTAGACAAAGATGGCAGTGTCTGGCCAACGTCCAACCACACCCTCTGCTCAGCCTCTCCTTTCAGGTCATCTCGGGGCCCATCGCTGTACTGCGACTTCATTGTCGTTTTTTGTCGCTTTAACGTTTTTATTCTATTTTATTTTATGCACATAAGTGTTTTGGCTGCATGTAAATATGTGCACCACGTGTATGCCTGGTGCCCAAAGAATTCAGAAGAAGGTATCAGATCCCTTGGCACTGGAGTTACAGGTGGTTGTGAGGTATCACATGGGTGCTGGGAACCTAATCCAGGTCTCCTGCAAGAATTAGTACTTTTAACCACACAGTCATCTCTCCAGACCCTTCCTTTTGTTTTCTTGAGATGACCTCACTGTGCAGTCCAGATCACCTGGCACTCACTCGGTAACCAGAATGGTCTCAAACTTATGGCAAGCCTCCTGCCTCCGCCTCCTGGGTGTTGAGAGCTTTAGTCTGTGCTTTGGAATGTCACCAGGAAGATTGTCTTCATCTGTCCTTGTCTAAATTCGAGCTCTCCAGTTGGCACCTTTGACCAGGGCAGGGAGGGATTTAAGCCCTATTGTCACTTGCTTTGTTTAGAAAAGAAAAGCTAAGGCTCTTTATGGCTCCTAAGGTTCAGGAAGCTAAGGAAATGTGCACCGCTGTGAAACTCAGAAAGCCAGAAGACTCGCTCGCAGTTCCCTCCCCAAGGTTAATCAAGTCTCGGTGGAACTGTCTGCTACCTGTTCAAGGAGCTCCAGGGATGCAGTTTTCTTTTTCTTTCTTTCTTTTCTTTTTTTTTTAAATATTTATTTATTATGTATACAGTGTTCTGCTTGTATGTACACCTGCAGGCCAGAAGAGGGCACCAGATCTCATTGTGGATGGTTGTGAGCCACCATATGGTTGCTGGGGATTGAACTCAGGACCTCTGGAAGAGCAGGCGGTGCTCTTAACCGCTGAGCCATCTCTCCAGCCCCAAGGGATGCAGTTTTCATGAGTTGTCCGCGATGCTGGGGTGGGCCTGAGGTAATGCACCTACCTTCCAGTCACCCTTACTCCTATAAGTAACCCCACTAAGCTCACCAGTTCACTAAGCCTGGCTTGAGTGGAATCATTTCTTTAGTCTGTCATTAGTGCCCTTCCTAGAATAAATAGGCATCATTCATGTTTCCCCAGGAAAAGTCCTATTGTTCCTTCTTTTCCACCTTCTCAGTCTAGAACTGACCGCTATGCAACCTGATAAAGAGCCTTGACCTTGCATATGGACAAGGGCTCCAAACCCACCTTTTCATGAAAAAAAAAAAAAATCATCTTTTTAACTGTGCAAAGGAGTCAATCATCCGGGAAACAGAAATAGATGACTAATGTCTGTCTTGATAACAGAAATAGCAGCATGTATTCTTTGTGGTTTTGGATCTACAGCCAAGTGAATTATGGATCTGTTTAACCTATTGTACCTAGGAAGAGAGTTCAGCCCATTGTACCTCTTCTTGGAACCAGGAATTACCATTTTATTTTTTTAAAAATCTATTTTCTCCTGGGTATTCGTATCCCATTCATTACGCTATTCAATTTCTTGCATTGAATTAAGTACTGAGATCCATATGCTGAATACTATTCTAGAACAAAGTGGGGGGAGGGGGGAAGAAGAGAGAGGGAGCTGCAAGGAGGGTCTGTCCTTTTATATAGCCCTGGGCAGGGCCACGCCCCCACGGCAGGTAGCAATGACATCACAGGTAGGCAGGCTGAAGCAGAATCCCAACATTACTCCCTTTTCCTATAATAAAAAAAAAAAAAAAAATGAGGAACATTGGATCGTTTTTATATGAGGTAAGTTGAAATATATAAATAGAGGTAAGGGAGAAAAGAGAGAGAGAAAAAAAGCAACAGCAACAAGATGTCCAGATTATATTGTGAAGAGGAAGGAAAAGCTGTGCCCTGAAAGTTTAGGGTAGAGGGCAAGCTATGTCAGCCATGTCCTGAGGCAGATAGGGACCGACGAGCGAAGGGAGAACCTGGAGCTGTTTGTCCAGGGCCTGGAGTACACCATTTCAACCTTTTGTAAATGGATAAGGGTCGAGATAATCGTCTTTAACGACTTCCTGCTGACAGTAGGGCAGCTGACAGTGGGTCAAAAGGCTGAAATGTTGGCCAGGTTCCGGAAGAACAGGCTGTTGCATTTGCTGTACGGAGTCTGAGTGCATCTGTGGCTGGGAGGGGCAATGCAGGTCCACTTTCTTCATCCCGAACCAACATGGCTACTGTCACGCGTTGTGAGGAACCAATGGCGGGCAGATTTAAATGTTATCAGCCTGTAGTGACTCAGGGTGGCTGAGTGCAGCGCAGCCAGGGAAGCTTGGTGACAGCAGATGTGGGGTTTTTTGCTGACCCCGTCCTGTCCCGGCTTTGTGCAGCCCTGGGACAGGAATAACCCAAACCTGGAGGATTCCCTGAAATGTACCCCAAAAACTCCCAGAGCCCGAAAGCTAGGGTCCCTAAGCACCGGAGCCGAGGGCTGTGTCTCTATCAGCGTCGCAGGGGGCTCCAGCCATGTTGGCTAAAGGAATCACTTATGCATGCACGGCCAGCCCAAAGTCGCTCCCACCAGAGGCACCCAAAATTAGTCACACTCTGCAGTGGGCATTTGCTGAACAGAGCCATTGTGGCGGGGGTTGGGGGTGGGGTGAGGGTGGGGTGGGGGCGGGAGGTGCCCAGGCATGCGGCAGAGTGAATCACCTGTGCTCCACACCGGGCCAGGGAGAGGGCAACGCAGCAGAACTTGACCTCAGCTTAGAATCATGGTCTCAGTGGGAGTCTTGAAAAGCTGTTTGGGATGCCTTCCTCACAGGTGGCTCTGGGCAGGCAAGTGGGAAGTGGAAGAGCAGGATAGTACTTAGAGAAAGAAATTTAGACAATGGAACAGTCCTCTGGGTTTCGTGTCAGAGTCACAGGCACCAGTTTTATGTTTAATAATAAGAAAGTGAGAGCCGGGCGTGGCGGCGCACGCCTTTAATCACAGCACTTGGGAGGCAGAAGCAGGAGGATCGCTGTGAGTTCGAGGCCAGCCTGGTCTACAAAGTGAGTCTAGGACAGCCAGGGCTACACAGAGAGACCCTTGTCTCAAAAAACAAAACAAAGGATAAGATACTACTAGGCAGCAGATGCAGATATTAAAATATATGAGGTTTATTAAGTGAGCGTGGGGAGAGACGGAAAGGGGGGAAGGGTACCCGAGAGAGAGAGAGAGACAGACAGACAGAGAGAGAGAGAGAGACAGAGGAAGAGGAAGAGAAAAAGGGGGATAAGGGGATAAGAAGAGAGAGAGAGGCAGCCATGAGGAGGGTCTGTCATTTTATATAGCCCTGGGCGGGGCCACACCCCCATGGCAGGTAGGCAGTGACATCACAGGTAGGCCGACTGAAGCAACAGATACAACAATGCTTTCTGCTGCCTGAAGTGTCACTTCAATCCTAGTTCCTTTCTCATTGTTAGAATTACTCACAACTACTTAGAAATCATATCCCAATGCTCTATTCTCCATGTTCTTTATTCTTCTACATAAATTTTCCCTTTCCTCCACAATTTGGGAAACTCTTTCCAGCTGTCCCTTACACAGCCCTGCTTTCAATCTTGAATGTTATCAAACTTGTTTTGTTTTTTTTTTAACTGATAGCTTTTGTATGTGTCTCTCTGTGTAGTGTGTATTTTTGCATGCATGTGTAAAACTGTGTGTGTGTGTGTGTGTGTTTGCATGCATGTATGTGTGTGTTTGTATGTGTGGGGGGTATGTGTGTGTAATTGTAGGGGGGATGGTATGTGTGTGTGGTGTGTATGTTTGTATGCATGTGTGCATGTGTGTGATTGTGTGTAACCTTGTGGCTGATGTCCAGAACCTTCCTCAGTTATTACCTATTGTAGTCAATGAGGCAGATTCTCTCAATTAAACCTCAAATTTGCCAACGTGGCTTGCCTAGCTGGCTAGCTTGTCATGAGGGTCCTGTCTCTGCCTTTTAGTGCTAGAATTACAGATGGACCACCATACCCATTCCTCGTTTACATGTGCACCGAGGATTTGAACTTCCTTCCTCAAGCTCACGCATCAAGTGCATTACCCACTGAGTAACTCCCCAGCTCTTTAGCAGTTTATTTTAAATTCATTGTTGTTGTTGTTTTGTGTGTGTGTATGAGTGCAAGCACCTGAGTACCACTGTGTGCACGTGGAGGCGTGGAAGTCAGAGAACAAATTTGGGAGATGGTTGCGCAGTGTGGGGCTCTGGGTATCAAACTCAAACGATCAGGCATGCGCAGCGAGCTCTTTTACTCACTGAGATGTCTCACTGCTGGCTTTACAAGTATCTTAAAATTTTGCCCTCTAATTTTGATTTCTTTGTGGGTTTCTGTCCTGCTTCATAAAGACTTTTATTCCACTGAGGACTTCGGCTCCTGACAGTTCCCTTGGAGGTTACATTTCATTATTTTTATTTTTATTTATTTATTATTGGTTTTTCTGAGACAGGGTTTCTCTGTTTAGCCTTGGCTGTTCTGGACTCACTCTGTAGACCAGGCTGGCCTCCAAATCACAGCAATCCACCTGCCTCCCAAGTACTCGGATTAAAGGTGTGCACCACCACTCCCACCTCTACATTTCACTATTTTTAAAGATACATTTTGGCCCTGGATGTCCAGTCCGTTTCCTGTCCCCCCTTTTTTTTTTTTTTTTTTTTTTTTTTTTTTTGTAATTTATTTCAGGTTCCTTCTGGCTTTTCTTTTTAATCACAGCCCTCCTCGGCCCACATATATTGAATATACTGTCCCATTGCCACAGTCTGACTCACACAATCCCCAAACCTGTGAAGGAAGCAGCGTCGTTAACTTCATTTTACAGGTGTGAGTGCTGAGCGCCGGAGGCTGGGTAACTTGCCCACGGTACAAAGCTGTGAACAGCAGAGTCAGGATTTGAACCCAGACAGTCTGGGTCCAGAATCTCATGGCTACTATCCCTCCCTACCATATGTTAAGTCGTCTCTAAAGGCGAATGCCATAGTTCAGGATCTGAAGGCACTTACTGCATATAGATTTTACTTAGCTCCACTCACTTTTGTGTGAAGCTTTAATACATTTGTTATATATTTACTTGGTTGTAGTGGTTGTGGGTGTGGTGGTGATGGTGGTGGTAGTGCAGTGTGTGTGTGTATGTGTGTATGTGTGTGTTTGTGTAACTCAGGAGAGAAGTAATGATAATCAGTTCTCTCCTTCCACCTGTGGGTTCCAAGACTGAACACAGAACATCAGGCTTGGCAGCAAGTGTCATTACTCATTGGGCCATCATTCTGGTTCCGGTGTATTTTTCTTTTAAAAACTACACTTCTAAGCCGGACGTGGTGGCGCACGCCTTTAGTCCCAGCACTCGGGAGGCAGAGGCAGGCGGATCGCTGTGAGTTCGAGGCCAGCCTGGTCTACAAAGTGAGTCCAAGATGGCCAAGGCTACACAGAGAAACCCTGTCTCAAAAAACCAAAAAAAAAAAAAAAAAAAAAAAAAAAAAAAAAAAAAAACTACACTTCTATTTAGTTCTGAAGTCTCTCACCTGAATGTCCATCTGGAAGCTCTTTAATTGTCAGGATTGTGTGAGCCAGAATTTGGAGGGGGCTACTATAAGTCCCTTACCTCGGAATCCCCACCTACACACATGCACACCCCAGACATACACAATGCAGAGCAAGACCATAGACACATGCCGTCTCTCAACTTATTGTCTTCTTAACTGCCGTGGGGTTGTTCGTAAATTTTATTTATTTATTTATAAAAATGGTTTCGCTGTGTAGCCTTCATCTTTTTGCTTTGGCCTCTTCAGTGCTGGCATCAAAGTATATATTTCTATCATCTCACAGTAGGTGTCGTTGTTGCAGAAGGAAAGTAGCAGGGCCAGGCTATGGTTTGGCTTTTTGTTTGTTTGTTGATAGGTGTTGGTGATGTGTGTGGTTTTTTTTTTTTTTTTTTTTTTTTTACATAGTCACCATGCTGACAACCTTGCATATATGGCCATGGCAGCACATATTCGTAATATCAGCATTTGGCAGGCAGAAGCTTGAGCATGGCTGCGAGTTCAAGACTACCCTTGGTCTACATAGCTTCAGGCCTGACAGGGTCCATAATGAGACCCCATCTCCAAAAACAAACAGCGGAAGAGATAGCACAGCAGATGTAAGTGCATGCATGTACACAGGACGTGTTCCCAGCACTCATGTTGAGCAGCTCATAACTCCAGCTCAGAGTACTCAAGGCATCTGAGAGCACCAGCACTTACACACACACACACACACACACACACACACACACACACACACACACGTATGCACGCAAAACTTTAAAAAAAAAAAAAAAGCTTCAAATAGTAAAACAAATTATCTGGGAAAGCACCGGCAATGGGATGGGACAGTCAGGGCTCCAGAACTTCCGTGTGGTTTTAAAAGCATCACATCCCAAATGTTGACAAGAACCGACACTGACATGGGTCTACTGCGTGGTGTAGGAATCCTGGCAAGGCATCAAGGGTGCTGTTGGAGGCAGGTGCTGGGCCTCCTCCTGCCTCTGGGCATCCCAGCTGGAGCCCCACATTTGCATCCCTGGCAGAAATCTCGGTATAGTCATTCCCCTGGCAAAATCCCAGTTTATTCGGCAAGACAACAGAGAAACAGAGAATTTGTAAAAATTAGATATTCATAGACCCTTGACTTTTCTATTGCAATATATAGTTAGGCACATGGGGACATTAGCATATGTCAATCAAATATCCAGAACAACACTTCAGGTTTCTGGAGCTATGTTTCATTCATAGTTCATCATGGGATAACCAAGTGCATCTATAAAGCTCCAGGACCCGACATACAGTGTGAAAAACAGGGCACCTGCCTAGCATGCCGGATATTCTGGGCTCAATCTTTAAAAATAAAATATTATAATAATAATAATAATAATAATAATAATAATAATAATAATAATAAACCCTCACTCCCTTAGAACATATACGTATGACTTCCAAGATCTAACTTTTTGTTGTTATTTTGACATGAGGGTCTCACATAGCCCAGGCTAGCCAGGAGGCAGCTAAGGCTAAAGATAGCCTTCAACTTCTGACCGTCCTGCATCGCTCCAGTGCTCCAGGGATTACAGGCATGTGCCATTCCCCTCAAAGCGTGATTCAATGGTAAACAGAAAAGTTCCTCAAATTGCGCCTCCCTATCACCACAGCTAACCTCTGAAGTCTCTCAGAATAATCTGTTATTCTTCCTTCCGATGATCCGTAGGTAAAAGAACAACCGTGACTATTGTTCTCCACAGGAAGTGACTCCGAAAAGGTGTGTGTGTGTGTGTGTGTGTGTGTGTGTGTGTGTGTGTGTGTGTGTGTGTGTGTGTGTGTAGGGGCGGCAGCATCAAGGGAAGTGGAGCATCCAAAAGGAGAGGATCCCAGCAGGGCGTGGTGGCTCACACCCATAATGCCAAGCGTGGCTCGGGAGCCGGAGACAGGCATCCTGAATTTCAGGCCAGCCTGGAGACCCTATCTCACAACCCAAGTCAGGGTGCCACCAAAGGGTGTGGGGCAGTAAGAGAAGTGGAAGTGGGGTCCCAGAATGGTTGTCAGGGAAGCGCAGTGAAGATGCTTAGAGGGATGAGGTATAACATGGAAACTGAGGAAAAGAAACAGCTTATCTGGAGCAGGGAGTTTCATCCCACCCCCACCCCACCCCGCACCTGCGCCCAGCTCCATGGGGACACTCGGGAAGGAGACTTCACAGCCGAGGATGTGGTCTCCCGGATGTGAGAGGGGTGGAAAAAGACAGCGCGTCCAGCGTCTCCTGCTTCACGTGGACACTGCCTCATTCGGGCCGACATGAGCACCGTGGATGTGAGCCGAGCCTGGCTCCTCTTCCCAAGGTCAGCCTGCAGACGCTGGTTACCCAACCACGTGGAAATGAATCAGGGCCCCCGCCAAGCTGCACCAGGCGTGGGTGTGGCCCGGAGCCCTGGAGACTTACACAAGTCTAGAGAGCTGAGGTCATTGGACTCAGCACAGCTGCCCTGAGAAGGCCAGAATTGACACCTCGTGACACGCACACGCACACACACACACACACACACACACACGCCCTGGAAACCAGGAGAGCAGAGACTCTCCGCAGTAGAAAGACTGTTCACCTCTGGGTTGGTCTTCGGATAGTCTCTGTAACTTCCTGGATTTGCTTAATTTCGTAATCGTCTTCTTCCCAGGCTGTCTCTGCAGACTAGGAAAAGGGGCCTGGGATTCTCTCTGGACAGCCCCAAGCTTGACCTTTAGTGCCTGGGCTGGCACCCGGGGTTTTGTCATGTCTCTGGGGACTTCCCTGAACTGGGTCAGAGAGAAAGGATCCCTGAAAGTAGCACTCGTCTTGTGGCCACCAGGGTGTTCACAGGCAATTTTTAATATCTATTTTATTGGCTATCTCTTTGTCCCTAATCCACCCTTTATCTACCCCAATCTCTCCTAAAACCCCAACACCAGGTAGGAGAGAAAGAGGGTTAATGGGGAGAGGGGGCCTAGCTCTCTTTGGCTACTTCCTGCTGTTTAAGGTCATTGGGTTCTTTGGGGGGCAAAGTCCAATCCTCATTTCAGGACGTCTCCAAATTTTTCTCATCAAACTGCGTCAACAGCAGCCAGGAGCACCAGCGGAGGAGCACCACCAGCCTTCTTCTTTCTCAGAGCTCCCCCCACCCCACCCCCCGCCTTCTCTTTGTCTCTTGGTCTCTGGCATTTATTCCCACTCCAGGGTCCTCAGAATGAAACTATCAGCAGCTGGCCCCTCCCAGAGCCCGCAGGAGGCAAATAGGCTGCTGCTGTGGACAGTCTGAATCAGCCCCATAGCCCACAAACTTCCGGCTCACCTGGAGGGCAAACTCTCCAATTCAGTCTTTGGGTGGGGGGACTCAGAGCCAACCCAAGCTTTTGGCAAGTTCAGGGTACAGTCACTTTCATACCCTGAGACTGTCTGTGGAGTAAAGGTGCACCCCTGGAGATGGTACAGGAAACAGACAACTGGCCTTGAAGAGCCTGTGGCTGCTCACAGCTACGGTTTGTCCCATCTGAGCAGAACTCAGGGAATGGCTAGCAGCAAATGAAAGAGGACACAAGGGCACGAGGACGTAAGGACACAAGGAAATGTCGCTCAGTTGGTAGCGTGCTTGACCAGCTACACCAGGCCCTGGGTTCCATCCCCAGACCGCATAAACTCCGCTGTGTTGGTGTACATCTGAAATCATACCATTTGAGAGGCAGAAGCAGGACGATCAGCAATTCAAGAGGCACCTCTGGCTACATGGTGAGTTCGAGGCCAACCTGGGCTTTATGAGACCCTGTTTCAAAATAAAGTAAAGTAAAAACTAAAGGGGGGAAAAAGAAAGAAAGGAAGGGAAAAAAACAAAAACAAAAACAAAAACAAAAAAACCAACCAAACAAAACCAAAGGCAGCAAAGCAGCTACAGGAGGAAGAGTTTTGTTGTCATTTTTTTTATTAGTTTGACTTTCTCTCTTGAGACAAGATCTGTCTATGTAATCCAGGCTAGCTTTGAACTCATGATCATCCAACTCAGGAACTAGAGGTATGTATGTCACACACACACACACACACACACACACTCCTCAGGGAGGAGTTTTAAACCCCCACCACTTGTCACCTGGGAATTATCTCTGTGATAAAAGTGACTGCAATGGAGCTCAAAAGTGCCTGCAAAGATGGAAGCTCAGATCTCTGGTATTTATGTAAAGGCCAGGCAGAAAGGCATAGCAGCCACCAGTAATGCTAGCAATCAAGAAGCAAAGACAGGGGACCCCTGTCCCCGCCTCAATACATAATATGGAGAGCGATGTAGGAAGGCACCTCACATCAAGAGTGAGCCTCCACAAGCACACACTCACCTTCACACATGTGTGCACCCGCATGAGCAAAAACACATACATACACACATGCACACACATACACACACATACATGTGAATGGAAAAAAAAAAAAAGAAGAAGCCACAGAGTGCTGAGCAGAAAGACACCATGACTTTCCTGCTGAGCTCTCCTACATCCTTGCACCCTCTGTGTGTGTTCTACAGGGTACTGGGACAGACATAGGTGGAGGACCATGCTTCACGGTGTCATCGCTCTGGGCTTCTCTGAGGGTGACATTGGTTTACTCATATCCAGTCACACAACACAGGAGGGTCAGAGCAGCTCAGCCTCACCCTAGGGCTGGGAGGAACTTTGAGCAGAGTGACCTACTAGCTCAGCCCGATTCCAGATCGCCAGGCCAGTAAGACAAGGTGTCCGGCACAGAAGAGCTCCAGCAGCTTTGGTGGCCAATGAGGCAATGCCAGGGTTAGAGCTGATGGAGGGCAGTAAAACAGCATTGAGGAAGCAGCCACCACCAGGAGGTACAGCCAAGCAGGGCATCGCCTTGGGCATCCATAGCCTTGGTCCAGGATTTAGGAGGGCTCTCTAGCCCGCAGCTGGGGAGTAGGAAGAGCATACACAACCAGACAGAGGCCACAGTAGGTCATCACCAAGAAAAGGACCCAGCAACACAGGTCCAAGGGGAACATCTGGGTTCTGCCTCGGATCTTGGAAGATGGCCCCGAGTCACCATGTTAGATGAGTGAAGGGAAGGAGACCGCATGGCACAGTGTCATAAGGGGTGTGGACTAGCTGGCTGCTGGGGTGGGGTAGGGGCATGGAGGGGGCACATTTGAGTAAGAATCCGGAGCTGAGGGAAGGGGTGGGTCGTGTCTAGAGCAGCAAAGAGTCTGTTATCTGAACCTTCATCTGCACAACCAAGGTCTCTACTAGCCCACATGGAGTCTTCGCATGCACTGAAAATGGTGTCCCTAGGCACATAGACGCCGATGTCATTGGGAAAGGCTCTGCAGTCTCCTGCAGATGCAGCCCACACCTGGGCACATAGTCATGGACAGAGGAGGTGGGATTTGAGTGCCCACTACACTAGGTCAGCCTCTGTTGCTGTCCACACACCACATACCTGTATGCGGATGCCCTGGGAGAGGCCCAGGGAGGGCCCTTACGGACCCGCCTCTTCTCCCTGGCAGTGGGCAAGGCCAGACTGCCCAGTGAGGAGCAGTGACTGTGGGTGGGCTTAGCTCTGGCAGAGGAGGTGATATTGGGAGAAACTGATCTTTATGAGGTTGGAAAGCCGTCCCCACACCTCAGCTGCCACTTTGAAGGGGAGGACGGCTCCCTAAGGGAGCCCTTGTTCTCAGGGGTTGGAATTCCAAGAATGGAAGCTAGTGAAATCCCTCCCCACCTTGCCATTCCCAGACCAGACCCGGAGAAAGGCTGATAAGCTAGGCAGCGGGGCCACAGCCTCAAGCTAGAAGCCTGGCCTGCAGGTTAATGAACAGAGACAACCACAAGTTCTGTATTGGTTTTGGTTTTCTAAGACATGGTCTCTCTGTGTAGCCTTGGCTATCCTGGACTCACTTTGTAGACCAGGCTGGCCTCGAACTCACAGCGATCCGCCTGCCTCTGCCTTCCGAGTGCTGGGATTACAGGAGTGCGCCACCACGCCCGGCTCAACTACAAGTTCTTAAACATGTGTCTCTCGGTTGCTCACTCCCATCCCATCCCCACCCCCACTCCACAGGACTGTACCCCGATTCTTTCCCCACAGCCTACTTCTCATAGTCCATACACACACACACACACACACACACACACACACACACACACACACACACACACACGCATAAGCTGTCATGTATCTTAGAGTTCTGGATGATTTCATCTCAGGCAGAGTCTTTCACCAAGAAGCCTCACACAGTGACACGGGGCATATGGGGTGCAGGGCTGCTGGTCGTCTGGATTTCTAACATGGTCCTGTACATTTCCTGCCTGCGTAAAATGCAGCAAGCTCTCTCACCTTCCTGTGCCTCGGTTTCTCTGTGCATGAAATGGGGGGGGGGCGGTGTTAGTAGCTGCTGCTGCGTGTGTGAGGTAGATGTTTAAATCCATAAACAGGCTGAGTACTTCTAGCATTCTGGAGGCAGAGGCAAGTAGATCTCTATGAGTTCAAGGCCAGTGTGGTCTACATAGTAAGTTCCAGGCCAACCAGGGCTGCATAGCGAAACTCTGTTTCAAATCATAAGATAAAATAAGCACATAAACACTTTCAAACAGTGTTCAGAGTGAACCAGGGCTCCCAACACTGAGGTTTTCCTTCATAACCTTTTCTGGAGCTACAGCAATCGATCTGTGCAACTAGTTCATTCGTCTGTTTTTATTTATTTATCTGTGTTTTCTCGGTGCTGGGGATGAAATCCAGGCCTTCAAACTTGCTAAGCAAGTGCTCAGCCACATCCCAAGCCCTTTCTTGGTGCGTCTGTGAGCATGGAGATGTGAGTATGCACCGAGCGCGTTCGTGTGAGCACACGTGAGGAGGGTGCACATATGTTGTGCATGTGTGCACCCAGAGGGCGGAGGTTAACCTCAGGTCTCACTCCTCAGAAGCCTTTCGCCTTGATTTTTTTGAGACATGGTCCCTTATTGGCCTGGAGCTAACTGAGCAAGCTAGGTCAGCTTGCCCATGATCCCAGTAATCTTGTCTGGCCTCCCAGCTCTAAGATGATAAATGCACGGATCATGGCTGTGAGTTCTAGGGTTCAAGCAGATACTTTACTGACTAGGCCTCCCTAGCCTCTCACTCGGCCTTTTTTTTTTTTTTGAGACAGGGTCTTTCTGGGCATACCAGGTGGGGCTGGAACTCAGTATGTAGCTCAGTCTGGCCTCAAACCCTCAGGATGCCTCCCTGCCCCAGCTTCCTAAGTGCTGAGAATTGCAGGTGTGCACCACCACACCCAGCCAGCACCTCACATGGTACAGCGGCCCATTTAGGAGCACACTCAGTGGATCAAATTATACCACCCCACCTCGGAAATGAACTCACTAGGAAGCTTACTGAGTGTGACTTGACCCCACATGGCAAGATATAGGTGGCTAAGTCATCAGAGAATGTAACCAGAGACGCAGTTGAGCCCATGAGAGAGCATGCGCTTTCTGGACTGGACAGTAAAGGAGCAACTGGCTAATTGTGCCAACATAGGGATCTAGGCCAAGCTTTCTAGTAGAGGCCCCTAAATACTAACTTTTAATTGTGGCAACTCTTTTGAAGTTCTCCTTTTCTTGTGGTTCTTACTGGTCTTGTTTTTCTTTTGGTTTTGTTGTTGTTGTTGTTGTTGTTTTAAAGATTTATTTATTTATTATGTATACAGTGTTCTGCCTGCATGTAACACCTGCAGGCCAGAAGAGGGCACCAGATTTCACTGTAGATGGTTGTGAGCCACTATGGGGTTGCTGGGAACTGAACTCAGGACCTTTAGAAGAGCAGTCAGTACTCTCAACCTCTGAGCCATCTCTCCAGCCCTGTTGTTGTTGTTTTAATTAATTTATTTCGTTATCCACTTTATATCCCAATCGTAGCCCCATCCCTCCTGTCCCCCTACCTCTCTGCCGCCTTCCCCGCCACCCCACTAATCCATCCCAGCACATCACGACTGAGCATATCCCCTCTATATAGCCCTGGCTATCCTGGAACTCACCATGTAGACCAGGCTGTCTCTGTCTCCTGAATGGTGGGATTAAAGGGTTGTACTACCATGGCAACCCTGATTTTGAACTTTTTGACTACACTGTGTGGGCCAGAGCAGGCTCAGTTGCAAACAGCTGGCTTACTCTTCTCTCCGGCTGACGGACACCTCAGGAGCATGTGGTGCCTGCTGACTATGTCTGCCTCTCTAGAAGTGGACTTGTCTGTCTCCGCAAGGATACCACCTAGTTTAAGTTTATTCTGTTCCTTAAGTTTTATAGTAAGTAAAACTTGAGATCTTATGTAGCCCAGGCTGGCCTGAAATTCGCTATGTAGAAATGCCCAAGCCTTGCCATCTGATCCCAGCACAGTGCTCTCCGCACAATTCCAACATCAGTGTACAGCTCTCCTTTTCAGGGTCCAAGTTTCCCTCTCTGAGGTACTTCCACACCTGTGTTAGTGTTAGTACACTTTTCAGGGATACTTTTGCAGGCACATGGGTACCTCCAGAGCCCCAGGAAGGTACCTTACCTGGTGATCCAAAGGCTAGCGTGTTTTCCTCCACTTTTTATATTTATTTATTTATTGGTTTTTCAAGACAAGGTTTCTCTGTGTAGCCTTAACTGTCCTGGACTCACTTTGTAGACCAGGCTGGCCTCAAACTCACAGAGATCTGCCTGCCTCTGCCTCCCAAGTGCTGGGATTACAGGCGTGTGCCACCATGTCCGGCATTCCTCCACTTTTTAAAAAAAGACACATGTCATGGAAGGATGAACCTGAACTCTCCTATAAATGTCACCTGTGATTGAATATGACAACATGGTCTGTAACACCAGCCGGGAGGAGGCAGAGGAAGGAAGATGGCAAATTCAAGGTTAGCCTGGACTACACAGACAGACCGTGTCTTCAAACACACAAACAAGTGTAATTATGTAGAAATTGTCAGATACTCTGAGGATATATTCGGTGTTCCTAAGACCCTCTTTTCTTGCCTGAATATATTAGTTACATATTAATATTGTATAATTATTACTAGATTTCTCCATTTCTCCAGCTAAAAACATGTTGCCAAGTAACTGAGGCACAAGGCCTCTGAATTTGGCTCAAGAGTGTTGCTGCTGCTGTGATTCCTCCTCCTCCTCCTTCTCTTCTTCTTCTTCTTCTTCTTCTTCTTCTTCTTCTTCTTCTTCTTCTTCTTCTTCTTCTTCTTCTTCTTTTCTTCTTCTTCTTCTTCAAGACAGAGTATTTCTTTACATAGCCCTGCCTGTCTTGGAACTCACTATGTAGACCAGCTTGGCCTCAAACTCAGAGAGAACTGCCTTCCTTTGCTTCTCAGGTGCTGGGATCAAAGGCATGAACAACCACACCTGTCTCAGCCTTTTTTTTTTATATCTTAATTTTTAGTGTGTGTGTGTGTGTGTGTGTGTGTGTGTGTGGGCACACACGTGCGCACACTTGCACTGGTGCACTTGTGTTACCGGTATGGTGGCATCCATGCTGTGGTATTCCTGTAGAGGTCAGAGGACAACTTTGAGGGATGGGTTCTCTCTGTCCACCATGGGTTCTAGAGACAGAACTCCAGTTGTGTTCTTGCATGGCACCCACTGAGCCATCTCGCCTGTCCATGTGGTTCATATGATTTCTTTCTTCCAGTATTGAACCCCGGCCTGGAAAATGCTAATCAAGACTCTGCTTCTGAGCCCAATAAGCGACATCCTAGGAAGCAGTGCCATAATACCAGCAAGGGAGAGACATACTTGAACCCCCATACATACATGCACAGTGCCAAGATCCTAGCTGTCAGGCAGAGGCTGCGGAGGACGTGGCCCTTGGAGAGTCACCCTGGCAGCTTTGACAGCCTATCAACTCTGCAAACCCAATTTCAGGTCAGCTGTTGCTTTTCTGGCATTAAACGCCAGCAAGCGCATTGGCTGGATCCTGTGGCCCCTGTACCCAACTGGCACTGGACTGCCCTTCTCCTTGCCTTCTGACTCCATTTGGCCGACTTGGTACACTCTGAGACCAGACCAGCAAAGAATTTCAGGGGCAATGACCTCAGCAAGACTGAAGCAACAGGACTAGAGCAGAGAGCAGTGCCGAGGACGCCTGCGCTCACATGCACGCCAAGCAGGTTGCACAAGCCCGGTGTGCCTCAACTTGAGGGGATAGATTGGCATTCAGCGTAGAGAAATTGTCTCCAGAGGTGACAACTAAGAAGCTATGAGGACAGAATAGCCTGTGGCCTCAGCTAGAGGGGTCAGGGATACATTCTAAACCTTACCATCGAGATAGTAATTAACTCGGGAAAACCCTAATTATCACATTCCTTCTTCATAAGCAGCTATTGTGAGCTACTTTTCTCATTGTTGTTATTATAAAATGCCAACCAAGGGTCTAGAGAAAGAGAGAGAGAGAGAGATGGCCCAATGGTTAAGAGGGTGTTCTGCTCTTCCAGAGAGCTAAGTTCAAGTCCCATCACCCATGTCAGATGGGTACAGCTACCTGTAACTCCAGCTCCAGGGGATAGGATAGTAGAAATCCATTGGTCTTAGGAACCAAAAACTTGGTGCAACTCCAAATAAAAGTAATAAATTTTGTTACACCCCTAGTTCTTCTAACCCTATTAACTCTTATACGACCTACTTTATTACCCCTAACACACCTCACAAAATACATCAACTTCCCTACCCACACCTGTGCCCTCTATGAGAACTTGCATTCACATACACATACCCACACACAGGCAGACACACATACACATAACTGAAAATAAAAATAAATCTTTTGTTTGTTTGTTTTTGTTTTAAAGACTTATTTTTTTTTTTTATTATGTATACAGTACTCTACCTGCATGTACAGCTGCAGGCCAGAAGAGGGCATCATATCATATTATAGATGGTTGTGAGCCACCGTGTGGTTGCCGGGAATTGAACTCAGGACCTCTGGAAGAGCAGTCAGTGCTCTTAAGCTCTGAGCCATCTCTCCGGCTCCAAAAATAAATCTTTTTAAAGGTCTAATATACCGTATTTTCCAGCATATAAGACAACTTTTAACCCACCGCCCCCCCGAAAATCCGTGCCAAAGTCGGGAGTCATCTTATACACCTGCAGCTTGCTTCCTATGTCAGGCACATATAGTGTGGGGGCGCCACAGCCGATTTCCCCCTCTGTGTGGAGACTATGAAGTAGGGAGGAGCAACCTGAACACATCTACCTGTACCTCAAGGAGGAGGATATGAGCGTGGATTGGCATGCTTACAGGGGCAGTATAGGCTGGCACTGGCTGTCTGTGCCCTGCCTGCAGATAGACAACACACGCGCGAGTCTGCTGCACAGAGTATGCGTTGGAAGAGGGGTAGTCTTATCTGGCGAGGTATATTCCAAGCTCTCTATTTTAACAGAAAAAGTTGGGGGTCATCTTATACACCAGAAAATACGGTATTATAGCACATCTATGAGGAAGTTTTATTTTGGCTCACAGTTCTAAGGGATACTGTTCATGATAGCAAGGAAATCATCGCAGCTGCAGTATGGCTGGTCACATTGCCTCCACAGTCAGGAAGCCAAGACTAGACAGGAAGTTGGCATGGGTTATAAAAACACAAGGCCTACCTCCTGTGGCCCACTTTCTCTAGCAAGATCCTACATCCTAAAAGTTCCACAGTCTTCCAGAATATTGCCATCAGCTGAGAACCAAGTGCTCAAATAATACACAGGTGACACTTTATACTCCAGTCACAGCAGAGGGGAAACAGAAGTTTGGGACTAGTAAGTGCTTACAATGTACCGGACACCACGTGAGGCACTTAGCATAAGCAACTCTGTTTCACAGTGGTGGGTCCCATGATTGTTTCCACTGCTCAGATATAGAAATCGTGAGTTATAGATGTTTATTTCTTTGTCACTGACAGAGAAAGAAGAGAGAGAAAGAGAAGACATCGGAAAGAGAAGTGGGAAAGGGCTTCAAGGAAATGCTGGAAACACCTTTATTTCAAATACTTATTTTATTTTAATTATGTATATGTGTATCTGTGTGTTGGCACAGGCACGTGTGTGGGTGCTTTTGAAGACTAGAGGCCCTGGATCCCCTGGACCTGGACTTAAGAGCCACATGATATGAGAGCTGGGAACCAAACTTGGATCTTCTGCCAGAACAGCAAGTGCTCTTAACCACTGAGCCATCTCTCCAGTCCCTGGAAATAGCCTTTTAAAAGCAAGTGGTTATCAAGAGGGCCAGAGAGGATGGGAGTTCACAGTGAGCAGAGGTCAGGTTACAGCAAGGCCCAGAAACAGGAAATGAGCTGGAAAGCTCAGTAGGGGTTAGACTGGGAGAGTCAGAGCAAAGGAATTGGGTAGTGATGTGTCATCCTGGATTTTGAAAAGAAGACTCACATGACCAGATCTGTTAGGTGAACGAATGATTTCATTGTGTCTTTTTAAATCAAAGTTTGCCATTGATTATGGCTCCAGTCCTGTCTTCATTCTGTCACCTCTGTCAAGGTCCCCGTTTTACTGGTCTAGTGAAGTGTATGCTTCTGCGATTTCAATCTTTCTTAGAAGGGTACAGCATTTGCCTCCCTACAGGTGCACACACCTGCATAGACCTGGGGGAGATGCAGGCCAGGGGAGAGAGAAGGACAGGAGAGAAATGGAGGTGGTGGTGGTGGGGTGCAGCAGGGACCACAGAAGCAGACAGCGGTAAACAAACAGGTCACAGTAGCCACAGGAGTGTCAGAGGAGGGAACAGCTGGTCTGCGTGTCACATGTCCCTAGAGGTTAAATTGGATGAGGACTAAAAAAAGACCCAGGGATTGAGTGATGGGAAGGTCACCCAGGACCACGTAAGTGTCAGATAAAGAAACACAGGCAGAAAAGACAAACACAGTCCAACAGTCTGCAAAGGAAAGAGCGAGTGTGGGGTGAGCGAGTGTTAGGGGGGCGGGGAATGGAGGGAGGGGGTGGGGAGGTTGGCTGCAGTCTCTCTGGTGGAGGTCTCAGGGATTGCTGCTGTTGCACGAGATAGAGTCTCACATAGCTCAGGCTGGCCTCGATCTCACCACGGCTAGCATCGTTCCGATCTTCCCAAGTGCTGGGATGTGCCACCCTGTCCCAAGTATGTGTTGCCGGTGCTCTGTAGCAATAGCAGACCTTAAACTCCTAATCCCCCTGCCTCCACCTCCCAAATGCTGGTTCATGTTGTTGTTTATTTGTTTGTTTGTTTGTTTTCAGGGCTAGGAGTGGACGTGGGGGCTGCAAACGTGAGTGGAAAGAGAGACTTGTGCCCAGGGAAATCCTGCAGGGACCGATGAAGCAGGGTTTGGGCTATAACCTTGGATATGGGGAGAAAGGAAAAAGTCTACATTTTAGGCTTTCCCCTGGCAATGGCTAAGCACTGGGAGGATGCAACCTGACCCAAGATTCTGAAAAATCAGTTTATATCCTTCCCTCCGCTCTAAATGTTGAAAAAGCCACTGGCCCATGCATGGAATCCCTATACTTTAGTCCCCTTCTAGTATCTCTGGGGCCTTCCCTCCTTAGCGCCCCACTTTTCCTGCCTGAGGAGCCCAGTGGGGTGGGGCACTTTGAAGGGAAGGATGGCAGAGGAGAGAGCAAGGGCAAGCCAGGGCTTGGTGATGCAGGCTCCCAGCCCAGGCCTTCCACGTGCTGACTCCAGCTTCTCCTGAGAGCAGGGCTCCCTCCCATTGATGGGACAGTTCCTGTCCCACCTGTTTTCTGATCAGACTTCCAGGCGCGTCCCGAAGATGAACTCAAAAGAAGCACACGTTCAAGAGGAGGCTGGGGAGGGGGGAGGATCATGTGGGTTGGGAGTGGCCAGTGGGAGCCACCAGCACGTAGGTCATGCTGCCTGTCCTCACGCTTACACAATCACAAGGACAGAAGTGAGTCACAGCAGCAGGCCTCCTCAGAACCTCTGCCTGTAGCACAAGCCCAACACAGCCCTCTGCTGCCACAGCCTGGCACAGAAGCTCTGCCTGCCTGCTGGTCGAGTAGAGACTCAGAGCTTGCTTCATCTGGAAGGGGATCCCTGACATCACCCCTCCCCCCCAAAAAATGTTTCTGAGACAGCAGCAGTAGCACAAATGTCCCCGTGAGAGGGGACACATGGAATCCCAGAGGGTCTGTTTTGGTTTTATGTATTTAACAAGTTCAAAAATGCATGCATATAGTGAATTATGGTCATTTTCAGTCTCATTTCTATCTCGTATCCTCCTCCCTGTCCCACTGAACTCCTGCTTCCTGGCATGTCTCTATCCTAGTTAAAAAAGAAGTACATTTAGTTATTTACTTTGTGTGCGGGTGTGTCTTTGTGAGCATGCTTGCTTGCACTCAAAGCTAATTGTCTCCTTCCACTGTGTAGATCCTGGGGATTAGACTTAGGTCATCTGGGTTTCCGGCAAGTGCCTTTAGCCACTGAGCCGTTTCAATGCCCCTACCTTACCTTGGAGTGTGTACAGACGTGTGTGTGCATACATGTGTGTGTGCAAGTGCATGTGCGTGTGTGTGTGTATGTGTGTGTGTGAATAAAACCAAAACCAAAGAGGCAAAAACAAAACCAGGGAGGAACCGGCAAGCCCAGAGTCCAGTGAGCAACAACTGAAAGTCACACAGTGGGAGAGAAACAGAGTGGGGACCCGAGCCTGGGACTCATGACAGCAAGGGTCAGAGAATGATTTTCCATCTTCAGAGCCATCTTATTGAAGGCCAAAGGCTGCTGGTTCCCCCACTCGACTGTAGCCTCACAGACGCAGCAGAGAAGACATACAGAGTCTGTTGAGCCTGGACACAGAAGAGACTCCAGCCTTGGAGTGAGCCAAAGCGGGGGGGGGGGGGGGGGGGGGGGGGGGGGGGGGGAGAACTAAAATCTAAAATCTAAGCTCTAGAGGCTCTGTTATGATGACCGAGAGAGCGGTTTCTACCCACCGCCACCTCCCAGAAATTCCACGGAGGTCACTGATGCAGCTTCAAAATCCCACGGGGCGGTGGTGGCGCACGCCTTTAGTCCCAGCACTCAGGAGGTAGAGGCAGGTGGATCTCTGTGAGTTCCCAGGCCAGCCTGGTCTACAAAGCAAGTTCCAAGACAGCCAGGGCTACACAGAGAGACCCTGTCTCAAACAAAACAAAACAACAACAACAACAACAAAAACAAACAAAAATGAAACCCTGGCCCTTCATGGCCACGACACAGTTCTTGCAGCCTGAGTAACCACGAGGAGTTTTCTCATACTCTCCCAGTTGCACTTAGAATGCTTGTGGCCGAGACAGGTGTGGTGGCTCCCCCGCCTTTAATGTCAGGTCCGTTCCCAAGTCTGGCTGTGTGGATGTGACTCTCTCACAGAACACTTCCTAGCTCTATGACATGGGGCATGCGATCTAAGTTATCCATCCCATCGTACAAACGATAAGATAAAAGCTATAGGTGGTTGTGAAATCACCGAGATAGTCTGTGAAAAGTGCTGAGCGCAGTCAGTGCCTGGCGTGAGATTCTTTCTGGGCCTCTCTCTCTGCCTGATGGGTGCTGACATCCCTGTGTGAGAACACTGGAATGCTCACATCCTGTACGGTGCTCTCTCTGGCTCTGGCCACAGGTCGAGGACCGCTGTGCTGGCTAGTCTTGTGTCAACTCGACACAAGCCAGGGTCATATGAAAGAGGGGAACCTCAATGCAGGAAATGCTTCCATAAGATCCCACTGTAAGGAGTTTTCTTAGTGCTGATGGGGGAGGGCCGGCGCTCCTGGGTCCTATAAGAAAGCAGGCTGAGGGCTGGAGAGATGGCTCAGAGGTTAAGAGCACCTTCTACTCTTCCAAAGGTCCTGAGTTCAAATCCCAGCAACCACATGGTGGCTCACAACTGTCTATAATGAAATCTGGTGTCTTCTTCTGGCACTCTGGCAGAATACTGTATAAATAAATATTTGAAAAGAAAAAGAAAAAGAAAGCAGGCTGAGCAAGCCAAAGGGAGCAAGCCAGTAAGCAGCACCCCTCCATGCCTCTGCATCAGCTCCTGCCTCCAGGCTCTGCTCTGTTTGAGTTCCTGCCTGACTCCCTTCAATGATCGACAGTGATGTGAAAGTGTAAACCAAATAAACTCTCTCTTCCCCAACTTGATTTTTTTGGTCATGGTGTTTCGTCACGAGGATAGAAACTCTAAGACAACTGCTGAGGGAACAGATCAGCTCACCTCAAAAGTATCCTCCTCAGGAGATTAAAGTTCTTCCTCCTGTTACCCCAAATGTCTTTTTGTGGTGTGTGTGTGTGTGTGTGTGTGTGTGTGTGTGTGTGTGTGTGTGTGTGTGTGTAGGGGGTATATCTGCATATGTGTGCATGCATGTATAGGCTAGAGGTCAACCTTGGGTGTCACTGTTGCCATGCCTAATTTCATCTAAGTTTATCTAAATGGATGATTATAAGAAAAATATTTAGCCCAGCATGGTGGCACATGCCTATAATCCCAGCACTCAGGAGGCAGAGGCAGGCCGACCTCTGTGAGTTCGAGGCCAGCTTGGTCTACAAAGCGAGTCCAGGACAATCAAAGCTACACAGAGAAACACTGTCTCAAACAACAACGACATATATGCATATATATGTATATATATATAATTTATGTAACTGTTCTATTTGAACATTTTTAGCTTTGAGACAAGCTATGTAGCTCAGGCTGAGTTCATGGCCGTCTTCCTGCCTCAGTTTCCTGAGATATGGGCTTTCATACCTGACTTGCATTTGGATATGTTTAAAGCCTATATTCTAGGAAAGAGGGGCCAGTAAATATTAACAATAAAAAAGCACCGAACGAAGCCTGCAGGTAGCAGAAAAGTTGGAGTGAGCAGACGGCTGGAAATCAAGGGATTAAATCTGCATATTAAACAATGAAACTCACATATCTTTGCCCTGCTTGGTTCCAAAAGTGCTGGGAAGCCAGGTCCAGACAATTGAATCAAGGCAGGAAAAACAGCTACAGATCCCACAGCTACTGATGTCTGACAGTGCAAACGTCCCACTGGTGTCCAGGTGCCCTCTAGCAGTCCCGTTGCTGTGAGAAAAAATACCCTGACCAAAAAGCAACTTAGGGAAAAGGGGGTTTATTCAGTTTACACTGGCAGATTACAGTCCATCATAGCAGAGACGTCACTCAGCTCAATCGCGCCACTCTTACACAGCCCAGAGAGTGACGTCACCCACGGTGGGCGGGCATTCCCATCCAGTTGATATAATGGAGACCAGGTGGCACAGACACGCCCACAGGCCAACCTGATCTGGACGAGCCCTCATGAGATTTTCGTCCCAGATGATTCCAGATTGAGCCAAATCAGCACACAAAACTCTCCTCCATCATGGTGCCCTTGTGTCCCTTCGCTGGTTTCCTGCATCATGTTCCCAGTCAATCACCATCTGACAATTTGGGGACCACATTTAAACCTTTTTTTTTTTTTCTTTTTTTGATTTTTCGAGACAGGGTCTCTCTGTGTAGCCTTGACTGTTCTGGACTAGCTTTGTAGACCAGGCTGGCTTCAAAATCACAGTGATCCTCCTGCCTCTGTCTCCCGAGTGCTGGGATTAAAGGCGTGCAGCACCACTGGCCCAGATTAAACCATCTTTTAAAAAAACAAACAAGGCCTGGCATTGTAAGTAAATAAATAAACAGACAGAAATGAGCCGGGTACACCTGTAATTGAAGATATTCAGGAGGCTGAAGAGGGAGAATCTGTGCAAGATTGAAGCCAACCTGGGCTACAAAGTAAATTTTAGGCTAGCCTGGTCTACATTGCAAGCCTCTGCCTAAAAAAAAAAAAAAAACCTACCAAGATTAATTAATTTATTAACATTTTTAAACTTCTTTGCCCTCTCATCTGAGATTCATAGTTAAAATAACATATCAATAATTTTGTTTTAAAATGTTACACTAAAGAGATGGAATCCTGGATGTAGTGCTTACTGTAGAATCATTAGGGCATAAGGTCAGATCTCCATCACTCACATAAAAGGCCAACAGGCAGGTCTGTAACCCTGGCTTCGGGAAGAAACAGACAAGCAGACCCCAGGGCTCACTGGGCAGACAGAGTAGCTAAAACCAGCAAGCCTCAATTTCATTGAGAAACCCTGCCTCAAAAAATACAGTCGAAGGCAACAGAGGAAGATACTTAAAAATAATCTCCGGCATCCACATGTGCACATGCACGCACGCGCGCACACACACACTTAATTTGACCTAACAAAGGGGAAAGAAAAGAAAAGAAATTTATGATACAATTTTTTATACAATTTATGATACAGGTGTTTCACTGTGTTCACTATACATTCTGGAAGACATAATAAAATAATTAGATTATTTCATCGTCTTAGAGTGAATAAACTCAAGACAAGTTAAAGCTATCCAACTGAACAGCATCCACATGTCCTCATACTGTGTTGCTTAGTCTTCTCATCTCTGTTTCTTTTTTCCGATTTGGTTTTTCCAGACTGGATTTCTCTGTGAGCTCTTGGACTTGCTTTGTAGACCAGGCTGGCCTCAAACTCACAGCAATCCACTTGTCTCTGCCTCCCAGAGTGTTGGGATTAAAGGCCTGCACCACCATGCCTGGCTTCTTTTCTTTTCACTGTTTGTTTGTGTTGTTGTTGTTTCTGACAAGGTTTCTCTGTGTAGCCTTGGCTGTCATGGAACTTTTTGTAGACCAGGCTGTCCTGGAACTCACAGAGATCTGTCTGCCTCTGCCTCCTGAGTGCTGGGGTTAAAGGTGTGTGCCATCTTCCTGCGTGTTGTGTTTCTTATACTGCATTTGCCGAGAGAGAGAGAGAGAGAGAGAGAGAGAGAGAGAGAGAGAGAGAGAGAGAAGCTCTAAATGCATGCATTTGAATTCTCACGAGGGAGGAAGGTATTTGCATCCAGGTATGAGGTCATTTAATCACCAGGAGTGCTGTTGACAGTGACATTTTTTTTAAGTCATGGCACCCTTCAGTTAAATTATGAATAAAAGTCTAGTCTTCCCCAATTTACATAGTAGTTGTAATTTTTTTTGTTGTTGTTTTGTTTTTTTGGTTTTTTTTTTTTTAGACAGGGTCTCTCTGTGTAGCCTTGACTGTCCTGGACTCACTTTGTAGACCAGGCTGGCCTCGAACTCACAGCGATCCACCTGTCTCTGCTTCCCAGAGTGCTGGGATTAAAGGCGTGTGCCACCTACTAGCTGCATTCTTTAAAAAATCTAAAGGGTGGGTAGATGCTGGAGAAATGGCTCAGTGGTTAGCAGTGATGGCTGCTTTTGTAGAGAACTTGGGTTCAGTTCCCAGCACCCACATAGTAGCTCCCAGCCATCTGTAACTCTGGCCCTAGGTGGATGTAGACTCTTTGGGGATCAAACAACCCTTTAATAAGGGTCACATATCAGGTGTCCTGCATATCAGATATTAACATTATGATTCATAACACTAGCAAAATTACAGTCATGAAGTAGCCATGAAATAATTTTATAGTTGGAGGTCACCACAGCATGAGGAACTGTATTAAGGGGTAACAGGGTTAGGAAGGCTGAGAACCACTGCACTAAAGGATATGGACGCCTAAACATAAATACACATGCAGGCAAATGCTCATACTAAACAAAGAAATAACAAATCCTTTTAAAAGTCACAGGGTATATTAAGTCTAAGTTTGAAACACGTTGCATGATTATAAGCAGAGTTGCCCCACATCCACGCTCATGCAAGCAGCTGTAAGTAAATTCTGTGCATCACAAAATCCAAAAAGACGTGGAAGTAGGAACTTTTGGGGAAGACAAAAGGGCTCAGAAGGAGGGCGGGGGGGTCACAGGGGATAAAGGAGGGTATATGTGATGAAAACATGTTGTATACATTTGTGAAACCATCAGAGAGCAAAGTCTCTCCTAAGTTTTGTTCTTAAGCATGCTGTCTGCACAATTCCAGACTTTCTTTTGCTCTTCATTAAACACCATGTACATGGTCATAAAATATAAACCCCACAATTGGATTTAATTAGAAGTTTAATGTAGTTATTTTGGCAGAAAGCGGGGTTAGAAATGGAGAGAGATAGCAGGAAAGTCCTCTCATATGAGGGAGCAATAGGTAAAGTTCAAAGTTGTAGACTCAAGCCAATCATATATATGTATATCACATAGGAAAAATAAGAGTAGTAAAAAACGGAAAGGAAAGAAAATAAACAGCATCCAGCAGTCACACTAGTAGAGATACAACCATAGGAGGTGAAAACAGCATATCAGAGACACCCAATGCAACACCCTCATAAAAGCTGAGAAATAGAATAATCTTTTTTATTTATTTCTTTATTTTTTTTTTATTCTTTGGTTTTTCAAGACAAGGTTTCTCTGTGTAGCCTTGGCTGTCCTGGACTCACAGGGATCCACCTGCCTCTGCCTCCCGAGTGCTGGAATTAAAAGCATGCATCACCACTGTCCCTGGCAGAAATAGAATAATCTTAATTGTTTAACAGCAGATAAACAGGTTTAAAAAATGTGGTATGTCTACAATGGAATACTACTCAGTCATAAATAAGGATGCAATCTTATCATTTGTGGTAATAGGAAGGCGTTATGCTAAGCACGATAAACCAAATACAGAATACTAAACACTATATGATCTCTCTTATACGTGTAATCTAACAGGCTGGTGTATCATATACTTCTACCTTGTAGGATAGTGGTTACCAAAGATTCAGGGGTGTGGGGGGGCAGGGCAGAAGGAAGGGTGGGGGTTCCAGTATTTGAACACGTGTCATCAGGCTTGCATGCTATATTAGTTAGGAATTCTACTGCTATGATGAAACACCACGACCAACCAAAAGCATTTCCAAGTAACAGTTCTCCTCTGGGGCAAGTCAGGGCAGAAATTTAGCAGGGCAGGATCTGGGGGGGGGGGGGTGACGGGGGGCACCCAGTTCTCCTCTGGGGCAAATCAGGCAGAAACTTAGCAGGGCAGGATCCCGGGAGGGGGTCAGGGGGGCACCTTGGACCGGGCACCCTGGAACGAAAGCAGAAGCCGCTGAGGTGTGTGGCTTACTGGCTGACTCAGCTACCCAGGACCATCAGCCCAGGCGTGGCCCTGCCCACAGGGAGCAGAGCCCTCCCACATTCACCAAGAAGACCACCAAGCCACACAGAGCAGTGCATTTAATCCCAGCATCTGAAGGCAGAGGCAGGATCTCTGAGTTTGAAGCCAGCCTGATCTACAGATGAGTTCCAGAGCAGCCAAAGCTACACAGAGAGACACTGTCTCAAAAAGAAAAAAGAAAGGAAGGAAAGGAGGGAGGGAAGGAGGGAGAGAGAGAGAGAGGGAGTGAAAAAAAGAAAGTATAAAAAAGAAAATGTATCACAGCCTTGCCCATAAGCCAATCTGGTGTGGATATTTTCTGTACTGAGGTTCCCTCTTCCAAAATGACTCTAGCTTGTGTCAAGTTAACATGAAGCCAGCACACATGACAAGCACTCTAACCACTGAGATAGTCTGCCAGGTCCTATAAATTTAAATTAGATGTTTCCAAGCGCTCTTGTCACAAGGATATAATAAATGTACAAATGATGAATCAGTATGCCAGTTGCCCTATACAATATGGCAATATGATCTTGATACAACTTAGCTTTGTATTCAAAATTCTTAATATATAGTGTTATTATATCCTCATTAAAACATACAGAAATTATAGATGTAGAGATAGACTCTTGTTATGTAGCTCTGGCAGACATGGAACTTGATATGTAGACCAGGCTGGCCTGGAACTTACAGGGCTCCGTTTCCCTCTATCTACTGAGTGATGGGATTCTAGGTATTATAAAAGCACCCAGTCTACTTAGTGCTATGTAACAGACCTCAAAACTGCTGGGTGGCCACATGTCTTTCTTTAATCCTAGCAAGTGTGCTTGCCTGGGAGGGTACATGTGGAGGTCAGAGATTGTCATATCTCCCTCTACTGTTGTCCCTATTATTTTTGGTTTTTAGACAGTGTCTTTCCATGTAGCCCTGGCTGGCCTAGGACTTGCTGTGTAGACCAGGCCTCGAACTCACAAAGATCCACCTGCTTCTGTCTTCCAAGTGCTGGGTCTAAAGGTGTGCACTAGGAAAAAGAGAGCATAGACCGGGCAGGGACCAGCTGGTCTTTATGAGCCCCTGATTTTGTTTAACTTTTAAAGGTAAGTGTGTGCATCTTAGGAAAAAGTAAAAAACGAATTTCAAGAAATTAATGGCTCTGGTGGAAGTAATCGAGAGACTTCAAAAGCAGGAAGGGCCATTCATTCTTAGGCCGAATTTAATCAGTGAATGCCGCTTTTCAGGGTGACAAGGCAACTCTCCTCTGTAAAGGAAAGCCAGGGCTGGGGCTCACCTGGCAGAGCCCTTGCCTAGAATGCAGGAAACCCTGGGGTTCAATTTTCAGCACCACATAAATGGCACTAAACTAGGTGTGTTGGTAGTGCTTAAAATCCCAGCACTCAGAAGGTAGAGGTGAAAGGATCAGAAGTTCAAGGTCATCCTTGGCCTCAGACATGGGCCATATGAGACCTTGTCCTAGAAAGCGGCTGGGGAGGAGCAAAAATTCCATCTCTCTCTGTCTCTGTCTCTGTCTGTCTGTCTGTCTGTCTCTCTCTCTCTCTCCCTCCCTCCCTCTCTCTCCTTCCCTCCCTCCCTCCCTCTCTCTCTCCCCCTCCCTCCCTCCATCTTCCTGTCCTGTCTAGTCTTTCTCCCTCCCCTTCCCTCTTCCCTCCCTGCCTTCCCTCTCTTTTATTCATATTCTGCCAAGTCACCAGGAGCGGGAAGCTGCTTTCTCTATTGTGCAAGCAACAACGGGATGAGTGGTTCCGATAATGAGGGCTGATAATCGTCCAAGGCAGAGAAAGCCTGGGCCTCCCGAAAGCTTTAAATTACAACTTTGATGGCACTGATCTGAGTTCTTAAAGTTGCAACTGGGGCACAGAGAAGCCACCGAAGAAGAGCACAGAGTGTTTTTCTCAAGCACAAAGAAGGGCCTGGAGTCAGATTAAACAAAGATTTCCTGCTACTGAAGCAAGTTGGGTCTGGTGAAGGGGGCAGATTGAGATGAGTCTCCGTATTAAATCTTGCTCTAAATTGCAAGTCAGTTGCCATATAAGTGGGGTGAAGATTAGAAGTTATCTTATGGTTACTAGGTTTCTAATGAAGAGTTTGATTTTGGTAGGAAAATAAAAGCGCATGTGGCTGTGCGCCGCAGGTAAGGATGTGATAAGCAACTCAGCCCTGCTTGGAAAAGACGACTTTCTCTGCCTCCACCATCACTCAGAGCTCAGAGCCAGGGGCCGAGGCTCTCACCATGGCAACCTTACTAGGGCTGCAGACCTAGAGCCCAGAAGAGTAATAGCTCCTGCTCCTGGCACCTGAATCCAGGACTTGGTGAGAAACAGCCTGCTCCTATCTCACCCGCGTGTGCACTTTCCGCCTTGGGCATCTCAGCTTCTGACTGAGTTGATGGCGATTTGACTCTGTAGATGAGACTATACTGTGGCCCAGATTGCTAGCTGAGGAAGCCTCCTGGAACATGACAGCCGTCTGTGTGCAAGGGTTAGGGAGCAGGTAATGAAGGCTGACTCTCTTACCCAACTCCAGACAACTCTGAGCATCAAACGCTATCTATGGGACCAATCAAAGGTATTACAATAATATCACCGGCAAATTTCCTCGCAGTCCAATCCTGCCCAATCTTGTTCTTTCTCTTCCTCTCTCAGCCCAGGCGCTGATCTCAAGAACTCTCTGTAATCAAGGTCTGAGAATAGACTTAGGGAGGAAAAGAGAGAAGGAAAGAGACTGGCAAGATGGCTCAGTGGTTAAGAGCAGTGGCTGTTCTTGCAGAGGACCGGTGTTCCATTCCCAGTACACAGCCATCTGCAATGACCAGTCCAAAGAATCCAATGTGACCCCTCTGACATCCATGAGTACTGCATGCACATACATACACCCATGCAAAACATGCATACACATACAATAAAAATAAATAACTCTGTTTTTTAAAGAGAAGGAAGGAAAAGTTTGGACTTTTCAGAAAAATCTACAAGCCAGAAATTAATGACTTCTCAAGAAGTCTCGCCAGATTTTGGTTGATTTTTTTTTCTTTTCATTTCATTTTATTTCTTTTGTTGTTGTTGTTATTTGTTTGACTAAGGATCTCCTACCACCTCAAACTCCTTACACAGCCAAGGGTGGCCTTGAATGCTGGAATAATATGTGTGCATCACGACACCAGGCTCTGAATTCCTTTTCTTATTTCTTTTTGTTGATGTTGTAGGACCAAACACTAAATAAATATGTAAAAATATTCAGAGGGCACAGTGATGTAATCCTAGTCCTCGGGAGGCAGAGGCAGGCAAATTGCTGTGAATTCAAAACCGGCCTGGTCTACAAAGTGAGTTCAGGACAGCCAAAGCCACACAGAGAAACTTTGTCTAGAAAAACAAAATGATAACAAAAAAAAAATCTTTAAAGCACCCATCTTATAATTCAAATATCAGATAATAAAAAAAGATACATGGGAAACTTATACATGGGAAAAGTATACAATTTAAATAAATATTTTAGCATCAACAACAGAAGTCCCACCAAGCATTTTTTAGAAGCTTTGAAGAGGAAGGAGCCAGCAGTTCAAGGATTTTGAATTATTTCTCTTTTTTGTTTGTTTGTTTGTTTTTGTTTTCTTTTTTGTTTGTTTGTTTGTTTTGTTTTTCAAGACAGAGTTTCTCTATGTTATCTTGGCTGTCCTAGACTCGCTTTGTAGACCAGGCTGGCCTCGAACTCACATCGATCCGCCTGCCTCTGCCTCCCAAGTGCTGGGATTAAAGGCGTGCGCCACCACACCCAGCCCTTGTTTGTTTTTTCAAGACAGAGTTTCTCTGTATAACAGCCCTCGCTGTCCTGGAACTCTCTCTGTAGACTAGGCTGGCCTCCAACTTACAGAGATACGCCTGCCTCTGCTTCCTGAGTACTGGGGCGTGCACCACCACCACCCTGGCTAACTATTTCTATCCCTTAATCTTACTCATCAGTGGAGACAGAAATTAAGCAAGAAGTGAAGTCCTGTGAAAATGTTTTTGAGATTAATCTTAGAGAAAAAAAATTTTTTTAGGCGGTGGTGGCGCACACCTTTAATCCCAGCACTCAGCAGGCAGGTGAATCGTTGTGAGTTCAAGGCCAGTCTGGTCTACAAAGTGAGTCCAGGATAGCCAAGGCTACACAGAGAACCACTGTCTTAAAAGAAAAAAAAAAACAGCAAACAAACAAAAACAAAAAACAAAACAAAAAAAATTTTTTTTTAAGCCTCATGGAAAGACACTTGCATGTCTTCTGAATAAATATCTCTGTCCTGGTTTCTTCCTCTCTGCTTCCTGAATGTTCCCAGATTCCCAGAGCTGCATGTTCCAAGATGCCTTTTACAGACACCTGTGCTCCCTTCTGAAGCTCAGCCAGGCCCACACACAAACACAGCCAGTGTTTTTACGATTGCTATGTGTCTAGGGGATGGATCTGTGCACACGAGTGCAGGTATTCACAGAAATCAGAAGTCGGATTCCCCCTGCAGCTGATGTTACAGGCTGCTGCTGGGAACCACACTGGGGTCCTCTGTAAGAGCAGTACTCGCTATTTCTCACGGAGCCATCTCTCCACCCGCTGTTGCGTAGTCTCCTAAGAGACACTTTTATTATTTATGCATATGTGTGCAACACATACACGCATGGGTGCCACAGGGGCCAGAAAAGGGCATTGGGTTTTCTGGAACTCAAGCTACAGATGGTTGTAAGGTGCCCATGTGGGTGCTGGGACTTGAGCCCTGGTCCTCTGCAAGAGTAGCCAGTGCTCTTAACCGTTAAGCCATCCTCCAGGCACCAGAGTGTTTTGTTTTATTGTTTATTTTTATTTTATTATTATTGGTATTTTGAATCAGGGTCTTTCTAGATATCCCTGGTTGGCCTTGAGCGCTCAAGAGATCCACCTGCCTCTGCCTCCCAAGCCCTAGGATTAAAGGTGTGGCCTACCAAACTTTATGACTCATACTTTTTTGCCCATGTGTGTGGTATGCCAGTGTGTGACGCATGTATGTGGGTGTGTGGCTGTGCACAACTTAACATACACATTCAGAAGCCAGGGCAAAATGGTAGGTGTCCTCCATCCCTTTCCACCTTATTGCCTAGAAACGGGAGCCTCTCACTAAACCAGAAGTTGGCTCTCAGCACCCATCTGTGTCTACCCCCAGTGCTGGGGTTACAGGCACACATAACCATGCCTGGCTCTTTATGCGGGTGCTGGAGTTCAAACTCAGGCCCATCGTTGCAATGCAAAAGCTCTGACCCATTGAGCAATCTGCCCAGCCCCTGATCTGTGAGTTTTAAGCTGAACTTTTATTTTTGTTTTTATAAACAGCGCATGTACTCACAGTTGAAAATGTGCAGCAAGAAGTGTTTCCGTGTGGGAAGTGAAGTGCATCCTGCCTTCCTGGAGGAAACATCTCAGGCTGTGGGTGACTCTTCCGAGGGAAAATGAGGCTATATTCCTTGCTTTTCTTCTCTTACTGTCACTAAACACCTGATAAGAAACAACTGAACAGCCAGGCAGTGGTGGCGCACGTCTTTAATCCCAGTACTTGGGAGGCAGAGGCAGATGGATCTCCATGAGTTCGAGGCCAGCATGGACTACAGAGCGAGTCCAGGACAGCCAGAGCCCGTGACGCAGAGAAACCCTGACCAGGCTATGGCACCCAAGCTCTGCCCACCCTGGCCCCACCTCTGTGACCCACTTCCTTCCGTGAGCTGCACAAGCCTCCCACAACAGCCTCAGCAGCTGGGAAACCAAGTGTTCAAACACAGGAGCCGATGGGGGTGGGGGAGAGGGGTGAAGGGGGCAGATTTCAAACAAAGACTCATTTCTTTAATGCTATGTAAATCTTCCTGATGGTTTACCCAGAGAGGGTGGGACTGTAGGAACAACCCCTAAAAATAAATAAATAAGGAAAGATAAAGCTAGCCCTGCCTGTCCTTTAGTGGCTTGGTCTGTACTGTGCCTCCTCCTTGGCTAAACAAAGAATTTCCAAGAACCCCCTATATTGCGACCTATGGCGTGACAGCTGGTGTAGCTCATGGGACAGGTGCCTTCCCTCACTCCCTCCCAACACAGACTCAGGCTCAGATATTCAGTGCCAGGGTAGTGGTAAACGCCTCCAATCCCAGCACTCGGGAGGCAGGGGCAGGCAGATCTTTGTGAGTTTGAGGCCAGCCTGGTCAACAGAGTGAGTTCCAAGCCTACATAGCAAGACCCTGACTCAAAAACAAAAAAAAAGCTACTCATGTGTCTTTGCTAATGTTTTGGCCCCCCGTGACCCTTTGTGTTCCTGTGTTTCCAATGCCAACCCTCATTCTTGTTCACTGTAGAGTTGCTAAGTTTTCTTAGAAAAGGTATCGTGTGTGTGTGTGTGTGTGTGTGTGTGTGTGTGTGTGTGTGTGTGTGTGTACCATGTGAATGCCTGGTGCTCAAGAAGAGCAGAAGAGGGGCTGGAGAGACGGCTCAGTGGTTAAGAGCACTCACTGCTCCTCCAAAGGTCCTGAGTTCAATTCCCAGCACCCACATGTCAGCTTACAACTGTTTGATGCCGTTTTCTGGTGTGTAGACATAATGTATCCATATACATTAATAATAAATAATCTTAGAAGAAGAAGAAAGAGAGAAGACAGAGAAAGAAAGAAGAAGAAGAAGAGAAGAAGAAGAAGAAGAAGAAGAAAGACGAAAGAAGAAGAAAGAGAAGAAGAAGAGAAGAAGAAGAAGAAGAAGAAGAAGAAGAAGAAGAAGAAGAAGAAGAAGAAGAAGAAGAAGAGCAGAAGGAGACATAGTATCCCCTGCAAGCCGAGTTATAGATGGTTTGTAAGCTACCATGCTGGGATACGAACCCGGGTCCTCTGCAAGAGCAGCCAGTGCTAGTAACTTCTAAGCCTTCTCGCCACGCTTTCTTTTTTTTTTTTTCAAGTTCCAGAAAGTCTGCAAAAAAGTTTGCATCTACTTTTCTTTTTTAAATTTTACTTTATTGAGACACGTTGCAACTTTATTTTACTGAGGTATGTTGTAGCGTGGTCCCAGGCTGGCCTTGAAATTCAAGCATAGCCTAATCTTCCTGACTCCACCTCCTGTTGCTAAGCAACAGATGCGCATCCCACCCCAGCATCCTCAAATACCAAAATGTTATTTAGCCAGATTATATTTATCAACACTAGGAAACAGCAATGAAATAATACTACCCACTAAACTACAGAATCTATTAGAAATTTAGGGCTGGAGAGATGGCTCAGCAGGTAAGAGCACTGGCTGCTTTTCCAGAGGACTCAGGTTGAATTCCCAACACCCACACGGCAGCCCACAACTGACTATAACTACAGTTCCAAAGCTACCGACACCCTCACGCAGACACTCATGCAGGCAACAACTCCAATGAATATAAAATAAAAGTTAAATGGTCTTCAAAGCCTCAGAGACCTACAGAATCTGGCATTTAAAGATGTTTTTATTATTCTAAAGATTCTTTAACAACAAGACAAGTTAACTCCTGGCAACAGCCAGCCTACCTCAAAGATGATGAGCATCAAAGAACCTCCTTATAGATTTGGCTTCAAATGTGGCAAACCAGCCACTGGGGAAAATGTCCTCATTTCTGCCACAGAAAGAATTTTCCCTAAAAATGGGCAAGCTTAAAAGCAGGCAGAGTCCATGGCCGAACTCTGCCAAGTCAGGGTTAGCAAGTCCTTAATAGTTTCTGCCTCACAAGTGTGTCTGTCAGATATATTGGGCCAGAAGGCTGAAGATGAGGCTCCAACATTATAGAGAATGTTGGGTGACTGTTCAGGCAGTAAACTGTCTCAGTCATTTTTTTCATTTTGGAAGCTGCTAACTTGTAATTTCAGTTCACTCAGGTATTTTAAGTTTTATTCCTTCTCAAGTCACTGATAGAGTTGAAGACCAGATTGTTTATTTAGTCTTACGATTAAGCTTAGTTGGTTAGAGGTTAAGCTGTTTTTAGATCAAGATAGATGTTTTAAGTTAATGGGGATGAGATATGATAGATATTGATTTTCATTCAGAAATTTAGACCCAACAAGATAGGAATGATGTTTACTTCAAGTTTACCAAACACAAATAGCCAAATCACTATGAATGTAGCATTTATATAATTCCTGATTTTCTCGCAGTTCTTTCTGCTGTATGTAGCTTATTTTATTCATGTGTAATAATATAAATGTTTGTGTTAAAAAACATCATAAAAATGAAAAAATAAATAAAAGTAAAAAATATATTTAAAAAAAAAAAAAAAGAATTTTGCCAGTTGCTCCACTATTGTCTAGTTTCTAAAGTTACCTTTTGAAAAAAGCTTACTACTAACCTCATGCTAAAGGACTATTTTTAACTTCTAAAGTTCCGAATATAAACCTAAGAAATGACGAGAGGGACATTTAGACACCATAGCAATATATATTCTAAAAAAATAAAACATGCCCACATCTGACCAAAGACAAACCCACTCATTTATTGGGCACACTCAGAGCAGAAAAACCTGTTCGATAATACACAGTGGGAATAGTGTCAGCAAAGCCCAGCACGGATTTATCAGGAAAATAAAAAAAACAAAAATCAAGGAATGGGAAAGGAGATGAGAGGACAACCTGTGTCTTAAGGAATTCACGAGACAGCGTCACAAACTGCAATGTGTAAACTCTGGGTCCTGATATAAATATGCTGTTTAAAAAAAAAATTCTAATAGAATCCTAAGATGGATCCTGAATATCAAACTCGGGGCACCTGGTCTGATGGCAAGCGCTAACACCTGCTGAGCCACCTTGTGGGCCCATAAACATTCATTTTAGAGGCACTTGCAGAAATGTTCACAGGTGCAGTGACTGCTTCAGAGTCATGGGGCAGGGCGGGGTGGGTGAGGAGCCGGTGACACAGATTACTGTGCGCTAATAACTGCTGGAGATGAGTGACCTTGAACCAAGCTCACTGCACTTGGGTATGTTCATCAGGGAAGCTACATAACCTATTCACTTCCTGTGTAGACAATTTCATACATGTATATAATATACTCTGATTCCCCGCCCCGCCCCCCCAACACACCCTGACATCACGTTTTGATAGTCCTCTATTAGACACTCCTTTATTGATCATGTTTTTGATATGTCCGGGACTAAGTGAACTGGGAGGCCCTTACCTTCTCAGGGCTTACAGCTCAAGTCAGACGATTATTCTTTTTTTAAGATTTTATTTATTCATTTTTAATGTATGCATGTATGTGTGTCTGTTTAGATGCACACGCATGGGGGAGTGCTCACAGAGGGGCCAGAAGGAGGTGTCAAATCCTCTGGAGCCACAGGCAATTGTGAGCTGCCTGGGGTCAGTGCTGGGAACTGAACTTGGGTCCTTCTAGAAGGGCAGGACAAGCTTAACCACTGAGCCATGTCTTCAGCCTGAGTCACTCTCTTATACAGAGGATAGATAGATAGATAGATAGATACATACATACATACATACATAGACGCATAGATAGATAGATAGATAGATAGATAGATAGATAGATAGATAGATAGATAATAGAGTTACAGAGACAGAGATATATAAAGATTCCTTCATGGAAGGATATAGACACATAATTTATTCCTTGAGAATTTCATACAGTATATTTTGGTCATATCCACTCTCCACTCCAACCTCTCAGATTATTTATTTAGTTAGTTAGTTTTGGTTTTTCGAGACAGGGTTTCTCTGTGTAACCTTGGCTGTCCTGGACTCGCTTTGTAGACCAAGGCTAGCCTCGAACTCACAGCGATCCGCCTGCCTCTGCCTCCCAAGGGCTGGGATTAAAGGCATGAGCCACCACCGCCCGGCTACCTCTCAGATTAAACCTCATCTCCATATGTTCCCAACTTTGTGTTCTTTGGGGCTTTTTAATATCCATGCAGTTCAACTTGTGCTGCCCATTTACTCCTGGGTATGGGGCTACCCCCTGGAGCAGGGTCCATAACTGGTAGCACACCCTCAGAAGCTATTAGGTGTCCCCAGTTCCTGAGTTGTGGGAGGGAGGGCTGTGAGGGGGAGCTCATGAATGCCTTAAAGTCCACGCTGGTATCGGCTGGCTGGAAATTGTAAGCGTCTTGTGTAGGCAGCCGCAGGCATCGTGAGTCCATGAGTGCAGCCGTCCTGCCATACCCAGAAGAAGCTCTTCCTCCTGTCATTCCCACCCTCTGGCTTGCGATCGGTCCATCCCCTCTTCCACCACACGCTATGGTCTGGGAGTGTGTGATAAAGATGACCAATTTGTGACTGAGCTCTCACTCCACTGATGCTTATTTCTTGCACTTTAACCAGTTATGGTTTCTATGTTAACCACCATCCACGGCACAAAGCAACACAGAAGAGACTATTCTCTCAGAAAGAAAACTGAGAACAAGTCAGGGCGATCTCTAACAGTGCATTTAATCAGTGATAATCAAATTCCACAGGGTGTAATTTGGACACACAGTTTCCTGGGTGGTCAGATGGGGAGCAGTGAGGCGGGGAGGCGGGGAGGCGGGGAGGGGCAGAGGCGGCAGGAGTCACGTGAAGGTTGAGTTGGCTGAAAGGAAGTCAAAGACAGGTAAGGAAAGTTGAGCGAGGAATCATTTCCCAGAAGACTAATTACTCCAGCTTTCACGGAGGGCAGGAGGGGAGGGAGGATCAACTAAGGTGAGTCTACCACCTACGAAGTTAATGATTCTTTGTGTTGGTGTGCCAGTAGGTGACAAATGATGCCAGGCACATTGTTCACGTGTGGTCACTGTCATAATTATAAACCCTAGGGAGTACTAGTTGCCTGTCAGCAGACTGGCTGAGTAATAGATGTCTCCCAAACCTGACGCTGAGTAAATGCAACTTCTATGCCTGCAGAACAGCCTGTGATTCATGGAGTGTCGGGGTTTTGACTGTCTGGGTTGCTGTGTGGAGTTATAAGCTCGCGTCTTCATGTTTCACCGAGTGATGCCGGCAAGTCAGCGAGTATCCTCTCTTAAAGGAGCACAACTGACCATGAGTTATGAAACAGACTCAGGAATCTAAGAAAGAGACCTAGAGTGCAGGAGCCCTTCCCCAAGAGCTTGTCCGCCTGCCTGCAAATGCTGAACTGCACAATGTTGCTGTGTCCCCCCTCCACCCACCCCCACCCCCACCCGCCCGCCTTACGAATGTGAGCATTCTTGTACAAGGCACACTGACATCTGTTATCTACTTTTAGAGTTGTGTGTGTGTGTGTGTGTGTGTACATATGCGTGTAGGTGCCTTCCAAGGCTATAAGAAGCACTGGGCATTGGATCCCATAGAACTGTTAATAGAGTGATGGTTCTCAACCTGTGGGTCGTAACCCCTCTGGGAGGGGGGTGTCAGATGACCCTTTGACAAAGGTCACCTAAGACCATTAGAAAACACAGATATTTACATTATGATTTGTAGTGGTAGCAAAATTACAGCTTTAAAGTAGCAGCAAAAATGATTTTATGTTGGCGGGGAGAGGGGGGAGTCGCCACAGCATGAGGAACTGTGCTAAAGGGTTGCAGCATTAAGAAAGGTGAAAAATATAGGCAGTTGTGAGCCACTTGACATGACGTTGGGAACAGAGCTCTGGTCCTCAAGAAGAGTAGCAAGTGCTCTTAGCAAGTGAGCAGACTCTCCAGCATTAGATATCTTTTTTTTTTAATGTGTGTGTGTGTGTGTGTGTGTGTGTGTGCCTGAGGAAGCCAGGAGAGGTTGTGTTGAGAATCCCCTGGAGACCCAGGTGGTTATGAGACATCTGTCATGGTGCTGGGAACTGAACTTGGGTCTTCTGGAAGAGGAGCAAATTGCTCTTAACCTAAGTCACTGATGAGACACCCTACCACCCTACACATGCTCGAGTCTGTTATCTTTTTATTTTAATATGATTTGTTTGTTTGTTTTGTTTTGTTTCAAGACAGGGTTTCTCTGCATAGTCCTGGCTGTCCTGAAACTTGCTTTGGAGACCATGCGGGCCTCAAACTCACATAGATCTGCCTGCCTCAGCCTCCTGAGTTCTGGAACTAAAGATGTGCACTACCATGACTGATTAGCCTATTTTTAGGGGGAGAAAGAGAAATCCCCGAGGAGGAAAGATGGGGTGCAAATTAATCAACACTCTGACTGGTCTAAAGCAAAAATCCTTCTATCTCAAGACTGGGAGCCAAAACCAGCTTCTCTTCTCCTGCAGGAGCCTGCAGGAAGGGGACGCCATAGCAACCTACTCCCTTGGACGACGTGCCAAGCAACAGGGCTTGCGGTTCTGCGAAATGACAGCACGTGGGAGGGGGCCCGTGCTCAGATCTGGGTGGCAGTGAGTGAAGTTATGTAAGATCTGATGAAGCTCTCAGGACTGGCCCTGGTGCCTGCAGGAGGGCGGAGGAGAGCCTCACAGCCCTGCAGGCTATCATCCCCTGCTCACAGTCTCCCACCCCACCCCCACGCCCCACCCGGTGAGCAAAGAACGCCATGCCCACCCTGGCCCGGGGCCCATCCTGCGCTGCAGGTCCGCAGGACCCACCAAGCCTGCTCCGGAGGCTGCTCCGGAGGCCTTCGGAGTGGACGTACACTGGTAGGGGTTACATGAGGGACTTCTATCACCACAAGTTTCTGACGCAGCTTGCTGATGTGCATGTTACTCACAACCCCCAGCGCCCTCGCGTGGCACCCATGAGCACTCCCTCTGTGGGGCGGACTGGAAAGCAGAACTGGGCTGGGACTGAAGGGGAATCCAGAGCAGGGGAGCAGGGGGAGCAGATGTTCCCGTCTATGGTTGCCCTTCAGATATACTTATTCTGAAGAGCACAATAGCTGTCAAAAGACAAAATCTAGCTTGCTCTCTCACTCTCTCTCCCTCCTTCCCACGCTCCCTCCCTTCCTTTTTTTTTTTTCTTCCTCCACTTCTTTTTCCACCTTCCTCCTCTTCTGAGCCAGTCTCTCCATTTAGTCTAGACTGGCCTTGAACTCCCAGCAATTCTCCTGCCTCAGCTCATCAAGTGCTGAGTTTACAGGAGAGTACCACCTTGTCTGGAGACTTTTTCGTGTTGATGAACTCTTACACAAATGCTATTCAGTAGCGTAAGGCGGTGTTCACCACAAGACCTTGGAGTTGGGCCTTTCTACCCCTACATTGCAGTCGGCTCCGCCCTGTCTGCATTGCTCAGAGTGACCAGAAGTTATCACCTGGGTCATCACAGGGTAGCTGGCCGCTCTACCACCCTTACTGTGAGCAAGGGACTCTTTCCTCAGTATTCTGATACGATTCTGAACGTAAGAGGATATTACAAAAATAGCCCTTAAACGCCAGCATTAGAATGGTGGCACGGAGCAGGGCTCTGAGTTTGAATGTAGACACCAGTTACCACTAGTTGTGACCTTGATGTTACCTTAGCTCCCCGCCAACCACCTGGAAATAACCGAGTCCTTAGATGACTCTTGGGCTTTTCTTTTTATAGTTTATTTATGAGCATTGGTGTGTCTGTGTGAGGGTGTCAGATCTTGGGGTTACAGACAGCTGTGACGTGCCATGTAGGTGCTGGGGATTGAATCCACACATTCAGTGCTCTTAACCGCGGAGCCATCTCTCCAGCCCTCTCTTTTGCTTTTCTTTAAGACGGGGGTCTCAGGTTACCCTAGGCTGGCCTCAAACTCTCTACATAGCCAAGGATGACCTTGAGCTGACCCACCACTCTGCACCTCCTGAGAGTGGGATTAGGGGTTCGTGCCAGCACACCCAGTTTTTGTGGCACTGGAGATCAAGCCCAGGACTCAATCCATTCTACAGAATCACTCTACCGGCCAAGTTACAGCTGCAGCCTCTGTTGTCCACGGTAAATAAGATGGTCTATACCATCCTGTGAGGTATACAGCTAGAAACAAAGATGTGCTCCTGGCCCGAACACTTGGGTGCGGACTCAAGCCATATAACTCTTACTGTTTGGGAGACCTGGGGTGAATCACTTCCTTTCTCTGTGCCTGGTTTTTGTTTTTGTTTGTTTGTTTTTCATCTCTAAAATGGGTTAGAGAGACTTGTTTCTGAAATCCCAGCACTTGAGAGGTTGAGGCAGGAGAATTGCTATGAATTCAGAAACAACCTGGGCCTACATAGTGAGTTCCAGACCAGCGTGGGCCAGACTGAGGTTTTCTCTCATACAACAACAAAAAAGTAAGATTTTAAGGTAAAGTGGGGGGGCGGGGGCTGGAGAGATGGCTCAGAGGTTAAGAGCCCTGACTGCTCTTCCTAGAGGTTGTGAGTTCAATTCCCAGCAACCACATGATGGCTCACAACCATCCATAATGAGATCTGGTGCCTTCGTCTGGCCTGCAGCAGTTATTTGCAGGTAGAACACTGTATATGTAATAAATAAATAAATAAATAAATAAATAAATAAATAAAAATAAGGTAAAGTGGGGACAAGAGAATTTCATCAAGTATTTATAATTATTAAATGAGATATGTCTATCATGCTTTTTTTTTTTTCAAGGCAGGGTTTCTCTGTGTAGCCTTGGCTGTCCTGAACTGTCTATCATGCTTGTACACAGTGAAGCCTCAATAAATATTAGTCCTTTTTTTCTCTGTTTGTTTGAGACAAGGTCTCATATAGCCCATGCTAGCCTCCAACATACTATGTAGCCGAGGCTAGTCTTGAGCGCCTTCTCTTCCAGCTTCCGTCTCCCAAGCACTGGAACTACAGATCGGTGCAGCAAACCAGGCACCATGAGGCTCGTAAGCCTTTACACGTGTCTGTTCTCTTTTAGCATCTGTTTAGAAAACTGATTTCCATCCCAAGTCTTAGACTCCTGGGTAAACAGTCTTCATCTGCTCGTTCATCTTTTGACATTTGTCTCTTGTGAACTATATGTGACCTTAGAAGGTAGGTGTCCTCGCCCCCCAGTTTATAGACAAAGATACACAGGCTCAAAGTGGTTTGCTGACTTGCTAGATATGGACAGTAAATAGAGCTGGGACACACACTGTCCCTTCCTCCAAGGCCCAGAGCTCCGTCTGTTTACAACCTCCTTTATAAAACCTCTAAATGGATAAGCGTGTGTGTGCCTTCCTGCCTGCCTGGGTGCGTGCGTGTGGAGGTCAGAGGTCAACCTTGGTGTCATTCCTCAGAACTCTGTCTGCCTTCAGGTTTGAGACAGGGTCTCTCATCTGCCTGGAGCGTGTTAAGTAGGCTGGGAGCCCGAGAAGCTCTGAGGATCCACTTGTCTCTGCCTGCCCAGCACTGACTGGCATTGTAAGTGTCAAACATGTCACCCTGCTTTTAAAGTAGGTTATGGGACTCAAACACGGGTCATCATTCCTGCTCCGCCAGAACGTTAGTCACTGAACTACTTCCCAGCTCCGGTGCTTATCTCATTATATGATTCTTTGCCAGATAATTGTTTATCTTTCTCTTTTTGAGTCAGGATCTCACTGTGTAGCTCTACCCAGCCCAAAACCTACTATGTCAACCAGGCTGGGCTTGAGGTACAAAAAGATCCCCCTGCCTCTGCCACATGAGTGCTGGGATTAAAGGCATGAGCTAGCATGTGTGACCTCGGTGTTTACATTTTTCAACTTACAGAAACTTCCTACCCAGACTTCAAATTTTCAAGAAAATGAAACGAAATCTACCTAGAAGCCTAACAACTCAGCTTCATGACCTCTCGTCACTGATGCTTCTGGGGTGGGGTAGGCTGGAAGGGACAGCAGGAGGTTGATGCTGGGGGGCAGCTAGAGGGGACAGTAGGAGGCAGCTGGCAGCCCAGCACTTCTCTGTTCCCAAGCCACTCCCAACACCTGACACAGCTCTTTCCAAATGCTCCTTGTGACTTTTGTTCTGACAGACTGAGCTCTAGGGAGCTCAAACCAGCACCTAATGCATCCATTCCCTAGAAGGGCCGTCACCCTGTGGGCTTTCTATCTGGGCCAGGCATGGTGGCAAACACCTATAACCCAAGTACTTGGGACCCTAAAGCAAGAGGGTCATTGGAGTTTGAGTCCAGTCTGGGCTATGCAGGGAGATCTGTCTGAACTAATTTGCTTCTCTGTTGCTGTTATGAAACACTGAACAAAGGCAACTTAGGGAGGAAGGGGGTTGTCTTATCTTACAAGTTACAGTACATTATTGAGGGAAACCTAGCAAAAACTCAAAGAAGGAACCGGGAGGCAGGAACCTGGAGGCAGGAACTTAGAGGCAGGAACCTAAAGGCAGGCACCTAGAGACAGGAACCTGGAGGCAGGAATGCTGCTCACTGACTTCTTTCCTCTGGCTTGCTCAAGTAACTATCTCGTATAACCTAGACCCACCTGCTTAGGCATGGCACCACCCGCAGTGGGCTGGGACCTCCTACATTAATTAACAATTTAAAAAAAAACTGCCTCCACATACATGCCCATGAGTCAATCTAATGGGTTTTTTTTTTTAAGGTTTAAAATTTTTTTATTTTATGAGTATTAGTGTTTTGCCTACATGTATGTCTTGTACCATGTACATGTAGTGCCTCAGAGGCCAGAAGGGGGCATCAAATCCTCTGGAACTGGAGTTACAGGCTATTTTGTTAGCTGCTATGTGAGTGCTGGGAGCCAAATCCAGGTCATTTGAAGGAACAGCCAGTTCTTGGAATGGCTGAGTCATCTCTCCAGGAACTTGGGCACTGGATTTTGGTATTGGTAGGGGCTTCTGGAACCAATCCCCATGACACTGAAGGATGACTGAACTTGTCAGTACTCCAGTCGTTTTACAGAGAGGTTGGATCAGCCAGCATCACAGGCCTAGTAAGAAAAAAACTGAGCCAGGTATGGTGGTTCTCTCCTGTAATCCCAGCACTTGGGAGGCAGAGGCAGACGAATCTCTGTGAGTTTAAGGCCAGCCTGATCTACAAAGCGAGTCCAGGACAGCCAGGGCTACACAGAGAAACCCTGTCAGGAAAAAGTAAACCTAACCAACAACAACAAACAGCTGAGACTTGAGTGTAAGTCTGTCCAACATGGAGCAAGTGGACTTTAGTGTCCTTCTTGCCTCTGGCAATGGCAGAGCAGCTGAAGAAGCGGCAGCCACCTCAGGGGAGACCTCAGTTAGGATTCTGCTTCATTCAGCCTGCCTATCTGTGACATCACTGCCTACCTGCCATGGGGGTGTGGCCCCACCCAGGGCTATATAAAAGGACAGTTCTACCTGCCCCCCACCACCCTCTCTAACTCTCTTTTCCCCTTTCTTCCTCTCTCTTCCTCTGTCTCCATCCCTCTCTCTGTGTGTCTCTGGGGTAACCCTCTGCCCTTTCCTTCTCTCCCCATGCTCATTCTATTTGTTTGTTTGGTTTTGTTTTGGTTTGGTTTTCGAGACAAAGTTTCTCTGTGTAGCCGCGGCTGTCCTAGACTCTCATTTGTAGACCAGGCTGGCCTCGAACTCACAGGGACCCACCTGCCTCTGCCTCCCGAGTGCTGGGATTAAAGGCGTGCTCCACCACCGCCTGGCGTCCCATGCTTATTTAATAAACTCCTCTATAACATATTATCTGCCATCTGGTACCTTATCATCCTATTATTATTTTCTTATTCTCATACATAAAACCCTCTCTGTGGAGAAACACAAACCATGGGGTACAAGCCAGCACCCTTCCTACACGAATCATTGGTTTTTGTTGTTGTTGTTGTTTTTCCTTGATGGTAGGAGCGTCTCTCTGGGTGCATCCTCCAGCTGCCTGGCAATCTGAGCTCTGACCCCAGTCCAGGGAGCTCTGTCTCCCAGTCTCTGGCACCAGGCACAGAAGGCTATCCAATGTCAGAGATCAGCAAAGCCCTCCATGTGACCACCCCATGGGCCAGTACTCATCTCCTCTGCACACAGCAGCCACGTTTCCAGTGAGTGGTTCAATGGCGGTCAGCCAAGGCAAGGAAGGGCATGGCTCTCACTCAGCCAGTTGCATGTGCCCAGATGCCGGGTCACAGAGCAGCTGCTCCTTGCCTGTGCCTGGCCCCAAAGGCCAAGTCTTTCCATTCAGTTCCTGCGGCCCTAAAGCCTCCCTGTTCCTCTACCCATATCCCCCGTTGTCCCTTTGCAGAAAGCTGTCCTGAACCGGAGCCATTTGTTCTGGAATTGATTTTTAAATACTTAATAGGGACTGTGGCCTGCAACCTGGAGGCAGGAAATCCTGGGAGGAGCGCTGATGCTGGCTCACCCTCTGGCTCACTCACAGGCCCATGCTTAACTAGCCTTCTCTCTCTTTTTTTTAATAGCCTACTGGTGCCTATTTTTTTGTTTGTTTATACTGTGCTCAGGCTCCCCGGGATGATAACTACAGATGGTTGTGAGCTACTGTAAGGAACCAGGATCCTCTGGAAGAGCAGCAAGCACTCTAACTGCTGAGGGTCTCCAGACCCTTCTCTGGCTTTCTCATACATCTCACTTCCACCTGGCTTGTGGTGGTACCACCCACAGTGGGCTGGTCCCCCTTAAATCAGCTGATAATCAAGATGAACCGCGCTCCCCCCACCCCACCCCCACCCCTATCTGCAAGCCAGTAGGGTCTAGACAATTCTGCAACCAAGGCTTTCTTCTCTAGATGACCCTAGGCTGTGTCAAGTTGACCGTTAAGGCTGACTAGGACAAAAGGGTCATTTGGAATTCCAAACTCCTTTTCCTGTCGTCTTTGAGTCTGAATAATTAATTACTAAGCCCTGTGGCAGGCCCTGGAAACCACATGTCACATGCTGGGCCCTGCAAGAAGGACAGTAGCACACCATCAGGGTGCTTGAGGAAGAGCAGCTACAACTGCAGAGGGCAGAAGAGGCATCTGGGACTCTGAGGCAGGGTCACAGCAGCTTCTGGGGCCACTAGGAATCATTGTTTCTTGTTACAGTGGGCTATATATCCAGCAGCAGTGGGGGTGGGGGTGGCAGTGGCAGCAGCAGCAGCAGCAGCAATGCTGGGTGAGCCCCAGGACACGCCATGTTCTGGACCGTACAAGTGGTCTCCAATCCACACCTTCCCATGATGCCATGACATTTATGCTAACATTATTTCTATTTTACAGAAAAGGAAACTGAGCCTCAGAATTCAGGCACATGGATCACCAAAGAAACCATAACGTAGTATAGACAGGCTGAAAGCCATGCTAGATCCTATTTCAAGTTGAAAGCTACACAGCTAAAAGAAAATCAAAGTTAAACTGCAGAATGGGGGGGAAAAAAAAAAAAGAACTGCCAGCCACACCCTGATATGATAGGGCCACTCAGCCCCTGCCCGACCCCCACCAGGGTCAAGTTAATGTACTTGACTCTTCCCCCACCCCCCCCCCACCCCCAGAGCTGACACTCACTGAGGCCCAAAGAATGAATCTGTCTTCTGATGTGCATCCTGACCTCTTTCTCCCAACTAAAGTGGAAACTAGGAGGCTAAGAGCATAGCTTAGTGGTAGAATCCATTACTCACCTGGCATACATGAAGTCCTGAGTTCAGTTCCTAGAGTGGAAAAATAAGCAAATAAGAGATACAACTAAATAAAATGGATATTGGGAGCCACACATCTCAAGAGCCATCTTCATCTGGGTACCACTCTCAGGGCTTGAGGGTGTGTTCATGAGGACTCCAAAACCACAGGCCACAGCGGGATTTGACCATACAGCTGGCAAACAAAGAACCACAGCACTCCCTCTCATCAGCAAGCTCATGGGAGGGTCAACCCAGGGCAGCCTGTGCTCCCCGCAATTCTCACAATATAGGTTATTGAGACTCTGGGAGCACAGTCATTAGCCGAGTCAAAGACCAGGCTTTAGTCGAAAGACAGCCCCCCCCCCCCCCTCCAGCCAGCTCTGATCAGGCCATGAGAGAGCAGCTGAAGCTATTGGGGTGTTTTTCTGCCCTTTTTAGCGCCTTCTTCTAATGACAGCATCTTCCTGAAAAAGGCCAAGTTAGCCTTTTGTTCTGGCCCTTGCAACACAAAGAGGTTCCCAGCAGCTGGAGAGGAAGGGAGGGCAGGGAAGTTTGCTTCACTGTTCCCTCCCTGCATGCACCAATGACCCCTTTCCAGACCACTGTTGTCAACATCCCTTCCCTGCCTTGCAGCTTCTCTGGCCTTCCAGAACGCTGTTTGTCCCCATCAGTCATGCCCATAATGCCTCCTTTGTCCCATGACCACTTGACATGTGAGTGTGCCTTGTGTCCCTAACCAGCTTGTGCACTTCTGGAGAACTGTGACCACAACACGACACAAGAGACTTAGCTCAGTTGGCAGGGTGCTTGCCTAGCTATTGTGTGACAGATTTCCATGGGGACACACAGCTCCATCCATCCCGGAAAGGGATCCCAGGGTAGACCAAAGTAAGGATTGTACCAACGTCTGGATTGGTTAAACCAGTGACGTTTTGGTTGTTACTAACAGGACTATGGGTGATGGGGTCACTTACAAAGAGCAGGGACCACTCAAAAGCAGCTGCATCACCAGAAAGCCCATCCAACATGAGTGACACGCCCCTCAGCAATGCTACCCTGGACCACTCTATGCACCCTGCGGGCAGCTCTGCAGCCCCACATCTCTTTCTGCAGTTTGGCAGCTCAGAGTCTTTTGACTCCAGCAGCCGCTCACTCTGGGTCATTCTGTTGGGGTTGGGCTGTCAAAAGTCTTCCAAACTTTTGTGCTCTTTTTGTTTACCTCCTGCCTTTCCTGGGGGAGAACATATTTGCTTAGAAGGTGTGGTATCACTTTATTTCTGTGTTCCTTTTGGCAGAGCAGTAGGTTTTCCCCTAGGGCAGCACATGCCCATTTACTTCCGTCTACAAGAAGTAGAAAAGCGGGGAGGGTGTTGGTGCCCAGCCAATTTTTTTTCCCCTTTTGTTAAAGTCTTGGCCCCATCCCATGGGAAGGTACCACTCACTTCCTTCCTTTCTTCCTTTCTTTTTCTTTTCTTTTCTTTCTTTTTGGTTTGTCATTGTTGTTGTTTTTGTTGTTTGTTTTTTCAAGACAGAGTTTCTCTGTGTAGTCTTGGCTATCCTGGACTTGCTTTGTAGACCAGGCTAACCTCAAACTCATAGCGATTGTCCTGCCTCTGTCTCCCTGAGTGCTTGGATTACAAGCGGGTAACATCGCACCCTGTTGTACCACTCACTTTCAATGTAAATTTTCTCTCCCCTCCCACCCTAGTTAATCCTCTTTGGTAAATCTCCTCCATGCCCAACCCCCCACCCCCATCAGTCTCCATCTGTCTGTCTCTTTCTTCTCTGCCTGTCTCTCCTCTGTCTCTATATCTCTCTCTCATACATACACACACATACACACAAAGTGTGTTTCATTAATGCCCTGGTTGTTTGTTTTCTTGTTTCTTTATTTTTGCATGTTTTGTTTTGTTTTGTATTTTACTATATGTGTATGCCTGTTCTGCATGCTTCTACGTCTACACATCATGTGTGGGCCTGGTACCCATGGCATTCAGAAAAGGGCATTGGATCTCCTGGAAGTAGAGCTATGGATGCTTATAAACTGCCATGTGGGTTTTGGTCCTCTGCAAGGGCATGTGTTTAACCATGGAGCTATGTCTCCAGGCCCTGGCAAGCTATGTCTGTCTGTCTGTCTGTCTGTCTGTCTGTCTTCCTCTTGCTTGAGCTGTAGCCTTGTTTATCTGTTGGTGAAACATCTGTTCACACCACCCTGAAAACATTCATGATGATTACTTTTGATTATCAATTTGACTGAGATAAACAACTAGGGCACCCACTTTAACCCCAGCACTCAGGAGACAGAGACAGGTGGATTTCTGTGAGTTTGAGGCTACGGTGAGTTCCAAGTAGCTGGGGCAAAACAGTGAGACTCTGACTCAAAACAAAACAAAGAAACAAAATAAAAATCCATAAAACAAAATAAAAAACAACAAAAACAGGGCTAAAGACCTGGTTGTGCCCAACTACCTGTAACTCCCGTTCTAAGGGATCTGTTACCCTCTACAAGCCTCCATGGGCCCTGCACTCACATGTAGAGCCACATACACATAATTTTTAAAAATAATAATGAGTTATTTTTAATATTTATTTATTTATTATATATACAGTGTTCTGCCTGCATGTACACCTGCAGGCCAGAAGAGGGCATCAGATCACATTATAGATGGTTGTGAGGCACTATGTGGTTGCTGGGAATTAAACTCAGGACCTTTGGAGGAGCAGTCAGTGCCCTTAACCTCTGAGCCATCTCTCCAGTCCTAATAATGAACTCTTAAAAGAAAAAAGAGAGAAGTTGCCACGCAGAAGTGTTGAAAACGTCTCAGTTGCTGCAGCCACTGCATAGGAGGCCCGACTTCCTGTTCTTCCCCCCTCACTGCAGTCTGTGAACACCCGTGACTAGCCACCACTATCCAGTGCCTGGCATGGACAACCTCAGAGACTGCTTCTGAGTGCCCCTTTAACAAAGGCTTCCACAAGTGCCCGAAGTATCTGGAAATAAATGTCTTCTTTTTAGGGTTGAAATCATTGCCCAGGACTGGATTCTCTCATTACTTCTTTTATCTCTTCCATATTGATGCTGAGTTTCTTTGCCCCAAAGCAGGTGACATCAGCCTTGTTGCAAGGACTGACCGATGTCCTGTCTCTTCATATTCTGGACACAGAATTGCTACCCTCCGTCATGACGCAGCCAGTGCTCATCTTCGTCCTCTACTGTGTATGAATCTGGAGAGTAAGGAGACCGTGGGCGCTTAGAGGAGGAGAGGGGACTTCAAAGGCCTGGCAAGTTGATATGAGATGTCTGAAATGTACTGATTGAGGGGCAGGTCAGGGAGGGTCGGGGGGAGGGCGAATATGATCAAAATGCATTATATGAAATTCTCAACGAATGAATAAAGACACTGTCTTTTAAAGTGCTGACTGAGGGCAGGATATAAAGCTCTCTTAACAGTGTTGAGAACCAGCTGAGGGAGGAAGGCATCAATCTGCCCCACCCCCACCCCCCAACACCCCCCACCCCACCCCCCCGTCGGCCAGTCTGACTGAATTTTCTCTAGCTCAACTCAAGCATAGACAACAAACGGGAGAGGTGACCAAGTTAGGAAGTGACCTGACACAGGTGAGAGCAAGTTGTGGGTCACTGACAAGAATGTAGCTGAAACAATCACCCGTGGGTCCAGGGTAAGGTAAGGAACAGAGGAGAGTCACAAGGAGCAGACACATGCGGTGTGTCACCACAGTCAAACTGCATGGGGTAGGTGGACGGTGGTGGTGCACGCCTTTAATCCCAGCACTCGGAAGGCAGAGGCAGGTGGATCGCTGTGAGTTTGAGACCAGCTTGGTCTACAAAGTGAGTCCGGGACAGCCAAGGCTACACAGAGAAACTCTGTCTCAAAAAAAAAAAAACTACAGAGAGTAAACATGGGGTGTGGGTACCCAGGAAAGGCAAGTTCAGGATAAAGAAGACGAATACAGCCTGAACTTCAAGGCACACTTAGATTCAGTGTCCTCAACAACTATATAGTAAGTCTGAGGCTGGCCTAGGCCACATGAGACCCTACTTCAAAAAGATAAAAATAGCCAGGGCAGCGGTGACACAGGCCTTTAATCTCGGCACTCAGGAGGCAGAGACAGGCAGATCTCTGTGAGTTTGGGGCCAGCCTGGTCTACAGAGCAAGTTCTAGGACAGCCAGCGCTACACACACACACACACACACACACACACACACACACACACACACACACACACACACGCACAAACCCTGTCTCTAAAAGGCTAAAGAAATAAATATTTTTAAACCTATTTAGAAAGACTGCTTCTTGCCGAGTGTGGTGGCACATGTCTTTAATCCCAGCACTTGGGAGGCAGAGGCAGGCGAATCGCTGTGAATTCAAGGCCAGCCTGGTCTACAAAGAGAGTCCAGGACAGCCAAGGCTACACAGAGAAACCCTGTCTTGCAAAATAAAACAAAACAAAACAACAACAACAACAACAAAGAATGCTTCTTATGTCCTCTAATGCCCCCACACTCTTCCTCAAGCCTGTTGTTATTCCATCAGTCCTTTTTACCTGCCCTACACACACCTGCCTCCTGTTAGCTCCTGAACTCTTTCCACCAGCATTGAAAGCAGCTCAGATCTTGGCTAGATGTAGGGTGCCTGCCTGGCATGCATGAAGTCCATGAAGTCCTAAATTCCAACTCCAGCACCCCACATAAAGCAGACATGGTAGCACACGCCTGTCATCCCAGCACTCCAGAGGTGAAAGTGGGAAGGGCAAAAGTTCAAAGTCATCCTGGACCTTAGTGAGTTCAAGACCAGCCTGGACTACAGGAGATGGAGGAAGAGGAGGAGGGAGGAAGAGGGGGGAGAGGAGGAGGAAGAGGAGGAGCAAGAAGAAGCAATAGCTCAGGTCTATCCCACCATAAAGCCAAGCACCTCTCCCTCTCCCCCAACAGGCACCCAGAAAGTTGTCCCCTCTCCCTGACCACTTCCTTCCTCCCTCTGTTCTGGTCTCACTCACTTTTAAGAAACTGATTCCTGCCCACAGACATCATGTCAAACGTCTGGGGCTCTACCACTTGATGTCACCATAACCTGTGTTCAGGTGTTTCCTCTGGACGATTGTCATCAATGCTCTTTCCATTATGGGTTCTCTTCAATCACTCCTTGTATTTTGTGGGTACCTCCCTCTTCTTCCACGAGCCATCTTCCCCCCAGGTTGAAGAGTTGACTTCTTGGAGCATCTGCACTGTGTACGGAACCATAGGTTTTTGTATTACCTATGCCATGGTAAGGATGTTCATATTTGAGCTCTGTGCCTGCACACCGAACCAGGGATGGTCAGAGACCCCTGAATCTGGGTAGGAGTATGACAGCCTGAAGGCCAGGAAATGACTTTTGAGCCTACATCTACTGATAGGCTGTTTCTTGGGTAGAGAACAGAAGATAGACACTACTCTTTGAGAAAGGATAGTTCAGCCAGCTCCCTGGATAACTAGATGACAGCTTCGTCCCTAGGCATTCTGCCCCACAACATGAGCCATACCTGCCTTTCCTTGTTTACAACCTCTAACCTCTGCTGGCTTTCTCCCCATGGAAACATCTTTACTGGATAGATCTCTTGACCTACACCTGGGTTCTCGCACCTTACCTGAGCCTTTAGATTCATGACTAGATTCTTCCACACAATACTGACTGTTGCCCTGGACTCCCTTTGGCCCCATCCCCAGCCCTCATGATCTTCATTAAGAGAATTCAGTTCTATTTGACCTAACGACTATTTCTGTTGTCTGTCTTCAGTCCAGAGCCAGCCCTCAATGCCACTCTCTGTTTCCTTCCAATGACCCGAACCTCTCCAGCAAGGGACAAGTGTGGCTCAAAGTGTTTCCTTCCCAAAATGACCTCTACTCTGTCTTAGCCCCATCCTAGAAGAGTGTCTCAGTCTTCTGTGCCTTGGTGTCTCCCTGGGTCAGAGTGAACTCTTAGTAACTGTCCCTTGTATTCACAGGGTCATTTCTGAGCCACCTGGTTGCTCAACATTCGGGGCTATTCTAAGCAATGGCCTCCCAAAGAGAAGAGAACGGAGGAGGTGACCCAGGGCGAGAGACACCAATACTCTAGCCACCTGTTGTGCCAAGTTGGTAAGTCTAAGCTGGCTGCTCATGTTACCAAGCGTGTCCCAAAACTCTGTGCTCAAGAGACAAAACAACATGGGACACAATGTAGCTCAAGAAGACAGGTCTCCAGCGAGAACCAGCACACCTGTCCTCCCAGAAGGATTTCAAAGTGGTACAAACTCTTTGGAAGGCATCCAAATAATGCCTGCCAATACTATATGCATGGGGCAAAGGAGAAGGCTCAGTCAGTAAAGTTCTCGCCACATCCGCAGCGCACACATAAAAGCCAGATGTGGTGGCACACATAGGTAAGCCCAGTGCCGGCAAGCAGAGAGAGAGATGGAGCCCCGAAGCTCATCAGCCAACCAGACTAGCTAAATTGATGAGCTCCAGGCTCAGTATGAAACCATTACAAAAGAAAAGGAGATCAGGGTGGAGAAATAGCTCAGTGGTTGAGCGCATCAATCTTCCAGGAGACAAGAGTTCAGTTCCCAGCACCCACACATGGTACATCACAGTGACTGTAATTCCATTCCTGGGAATACGATACCTTCTTTTGGCTTCTGCAGGCACTAATATTGTGTGTGTTGGCACACACATATACACACCACACACAACCAACACATACATACAAAAGATAATAGTTTTTAAAAGGCTGAAAGCAGTTGAGGGAGACATGCAACAACAATCTTTGGCCTCTGTGCGTGCGTGTACACACACACACACACACACACACACACACACACACACACACACACACACGGCACCTAAGAAATTACTAAGAGATAAAAAGATGATTTCCACATATATCTTGTTATGTTTTAATATCTTGTTTATTATTTGACAATTTCATATGTACACACAGTATACGTTGAGTATATCTACTCTATATAGTTTTTATTTCTATTTTGTTTTGTTTTGTTTTTTGAGACAGGGTTTCTCTGTGTAGCCTTGGCTGTCCTTTACTTGCTTTGTAGACCAGGCTGGCCTCGAACTCACAGAGATGCACCTGCCTCTGCTTCCCGAGTGCTGGGATTAAAGGCGTGAGCCACCACACCCAGCTTTAGTTTTTAATTTTTAAATGAGCCCAATATTTTAACTTTCTAGAATGGAATTAAGGCCTAGGGAGGTAGCTCAGTGGGTAGAGTCCTTCCCTGGCATGCAAGAAGCCTTGGGCTCCATCCCCAACAGCACATAAACAAGGTAAGAGCCTGCCAAGAAAGAGAGGAGGAAGAGGGTGAGAGAGGGAGGGGGTGGTGAGAGGCGGGACAGGGACAGAGAGAGGGAGGAGGAGGAGGAAAGGGAAAGAAAAAAAGAAAAGAGTAACTGTCTCAGGAATGTTTTCCAGGAGATCAGGGTGCTGGACTGGGTGACAAAGGTCCTGCCTTGATCCTGATGTGCCTTGCCCACTCTGCACCTCCTTACCTGGAAGACAGGAGGGGCAGCCCTGTCGGCTGGCCGTCTGCCCTCAGTTCCTCCTCTCCTGTAGATACAAGGCTTTCCGGGATTGCGCCCTATTTCATGTCACTGTATCTTCTGTGCCCTTTCATTTATGCATACAAATACAAGCCAGCCGGGCAGGGCTGGCTCACCAGTGTCTGGGAAATCCCCAGCATCTCACAATTTGTATCTGGTTACTTCCTTCTCTTGGACAGACGTGTCAGTTATCCAGGCTCATGTGCTTCTCCCTTAGGCTTAATTTAGAAGCCTTTGGTTTTATAGGCTGACTTGAGTTAATCCTTTTAGAAAGCAATTTGACCATATAAAAGGATAACGGTGGGAGAGCGCAATCCTGTTCCTAAGTTAACTGCCCTCTGCATGACAAAGTCCAAGTCTGCCTTGTTCATTCACTTGGAATCATTTCAGTTAAGGTTGTGGGGATGAAGGAACAGGGGTCGTAGAAACCCATGGGTACATGGCGGGTATAGGTGCATTGGATTGCTCTTCTGTGTCTGAAATAGAGAAAGGAAAAAGTGAGGACTGAAGGGGAGCCAGCCAGGGCTGTGCATTGGACCTGGGAATTTCTCATTACTCTGTGCTGGGCTGAAGCACCCCAGTGTTCTGGTTTTCTGTAGCGATATGCTGTGTAAGAGCAGGGGCAACAGGAAGTCAACCCTGGGCTGAAGGAGAATGGGAGGCAACCACTGTGATCCCAGAACTTGGCAGTAGAGGCAAGAAGACGGAAGGGAATTTGAAGCCAACTTGGCCAAGTTAGCAAGTTCCAGGCTACGTACAGGGACCCTGTCCTGAAATCATCAAAGTCATCACAATAAACAAAGGACCGTGGAGGGGGTTCTGTGGCTGGTAGTAGCTCCACAGTTGGATCTAGCCCCAGCTCCAGAAGGGACCGCTGGACTGTCATACGGGGGGGCCAAGTGTCTGATGGACAACGTAGGTGTCACCCCTTTGATGATTATCCATCCCAGCAGATCTGTTGTTCTCTTCTGTTGTTCGTTGTTGTATACCAATGGTTAAATCATTTTGACACATACTAAAAAAAAACCTCTTAGTTAAAAAAAAGTTCTTTAGTCCAATAATCATGTCCCTTGATCTTTACTCACAGTTTAAAAAAAAACACTTCCATACACACAAAACAGATGTGTGTTTATAGCAGCCTCATGTGTAACTGAGAAAACTTCAAAACGATCAAAGTGTACTGCACTCCAACAGTGGAGTACCACTCAACACTGAAAACAACCGAGCTTCTAGCCAAGGGTGGCAGCCCACACCTGTAATCCCAGCAGTCAGGCGATGGAGGCAGAACACGGAGGTCAAAGTCAGCCTTGCTTCCCTGAGATCCCCTCCCCCCGAGTGGGGGTGGGGGGCAGGGAGGGAGGGATCAGAAGCAAGGGCAAACTCCTGAGAGAAGGAGGGCGCTCTCAAAAGGCCACGTGTGGTGCGTGCTGCATGGTTCCACACCTCTGACGTTTTTTTGGGAGAGATGAGTCCGGTTCCCTGTTAACAGAGAACCCGCAGTGGTGTGAAATGAATCCGGATGATCCTACGAGGCTGGCTACAGGTTGTATTAACAGTTGTCAAAACCCATAGAACGCACCGCATCAGAGTAATGGGGTTTTCCTTTCTGAGATTGAGTGAGCTCACTTAGTCCGTTCTAAGTCCATCTATTCTCATGCCAGTTTTTGTAATTTCACTTTTCTTTTGACCTGAAGGGCATTCTGTTTTATATATGTGCCAGATTTTCATCGTCTGTTCATGTGTTGATGGACAGCCAGGCTGGTTCCATTCATTTGCTATAGTGAATAGAACAGCAACGAACATGGATGTACACATACATATCTCTGTGGGAGGGCATGGCATTCTCTGCATGTACTTAAGGCGTGAAATGACTGGGTCATACGCTGGTCCTATATTTAACATTTTAAAAATCCTTCCAAACTGATTTCTATCACAACTGCATTAATTTGTACCCCCACAAGCAGTGAATGAGAGTGTTTTGTTTTGTTTTGTTTTCATTTTTGAGACAGGGTCTCTATATGACCTTGGCTATCCTATCCTGGAACTCACTATGTAGACCAGGCTAGCCTTGACCTCCCAGACCTCTGCCTGCCTCTGCCTCTGCCTCTGCCTCTGCCTCTGCCTCTGCCTCTGCCTCTGCTTCTGTAGTGCTGGGATTAAAGATTGCTGTTTCTCCAGATCTTTTCCATCATCTCTTGATGATGACCATTCTGACTGGCATGAGGTGGCATCTGAAAGTAGTTTTAATTTATATTTACCCGATATATGGGGATACTGGACACTTTTTAAAATAGTTATTGGCCATTTGTTCCTTTGAATAAAATTGCCTACTCTGTTTACTGTACTATTTATTGATTGGCAGCTTTATTTCCTAGGTATCTAATTTCTGCCATTATTTGTAAATTCTGGGTGTTGGCCCCTTGTATGTTCTCCCGTGATATGCTTCTCAGCGTGCCGTGATGGTAGCTTCTCTTCCTGTGTGGAAACCTTTTGTATTTTGTCTTTTTTTTTTTTTTTCCAGAGCTAAGAACTGAAGCCAGGGCCTTGTGCTTGCTAGGCAAGTGCTCTACCACTGAGCTAAATCCCCAACCCCAGAACCTTTTAAATCTCATGTTATCCCCATGTTAATTCTTGATCAACCCATCTATTGATTCTTGGGGTTTAGTTCAGTGCCATTGAAGTTCTGTTCAGAAAATCCTAGTCTACCTTAGTGTCTTGAAGAGTGTTCCCTATAAATCAATGTTTATGAGTTTAGGTCTTTGATCTGTTTCAACTATTTTTGTACAAGGTGAAATTAATTAATCTAACTTCATTCTTTTACATACAGTTACCCAGTTTCAACCATTTTGTTGACGAGGCTCCTGTTTTTCCAATGTATGTTTTTGTTTCCTTTGTCAGAAATTAGGTAGCTACGTTGGTCTATTTCCAGGTCCTTTGTTTTGATCCATTGATCACTTGTCTACTTTTTGCCAGTATCGGACTGTTCTCTGTAGCTCTGCAGTGTAATTTGAGATTGGGTATTGTAATAACTCCAGCAGCACCTTTTCTTATTCTGATGATTGCGTTGGCTTGCTCATGGTCACTTATGGTTCCACATGGATTTTTGGATAGTTCTTCTAGATCTGTGAAATAAGACATTAGAATTTTGGTTAGGTGCCACATTAAATATGCAGGTTAATTTTGGTAGTATAGCCATTCTCAAACTAAACTAATTGGAAAAGATCATGGGGGAGGACACTCTGTGTTAATAAAGAGAACAATTTGTCAAGAAGTTGTAGCCACTGTAAATGTTTATGTACCAAGTATTAGATCCCTAATGTCGTCATAGGATAAACAACAAAAGGCATAAAAAGACCACATAGGTCTCAACAGAATAAGAAGGGATTTTAATACTCCTGTCTCATATTTACATAAGGCTTCTGCACTAAGAACAAGTGAAGAAACCTCAGAGTTAGATACACTGTGCGTCTCCTGGACCACACAGATGGAACACAGAGACTATTTCACCCAGCTGAGAAGGAACACACATCTTTCTCAGCGGCAAATGGAATCGCCTCCAAAGCTGGTTATATCACAGGACACAGGTCAAGTCTTAACCGATAAAACACAGCTGAGAATTCTTTCCATCCTCCCAGCTCACGGTGGAATAGAGGTAGAAACCGGCAAGCAGAGAAAGTACAATAGTTTTATTATAAAGCGATGCTGTCAGCCCACTCTACGCCATCTGTCGTATTCTTAAGACCTATTTTGGAAGTTTCCACTGCTCTTTACAGCCTCGTTTCTTGTGAATTGATAACTCCAGATGGTCAGCCAGGTGTGGAGCCTCCCAGCTGGAGTCACAGGATGAGAGAGGCTGAGGCAGAAGGAATGCCCTGAGCTTCAGTGAGAGCCTGTGAAGAAAGAAAGAAACCAGGAGGCAAATGGAGAAAGAACAGGGGAGGGAGAAGGAATGAAGGAAAGAATAGATGACGGGAAGGCGGGAGGGGGGACGAAAGGCGGGAGGGAGGGGCATGGGAAGAGGGAAGAGGGAAGAGGGCTAATCTTGGCTAGTTTTTCTCTGGCTCGACCTAGAATGTTACTAAGCTTACAGACCTAAAGTTTACTTTGGTTGTGTGGAGAGGGGCGCCAGGAAGGAGCAGGAATTCACATTGATTGAGTGTGTTTATCTTACAACATATACAGTCCTTCCTGGAGACGCTAGTTGAGCAACATTAATTTATCCGGTGGGGGGAGGGGTGGTAATTCATAGGTTAACCAAGAACATTCACATTGCTGTTCAAGGCCAGGCTTCCATTTGTCTGGCTGAGTCCTGACCTAACCATCTATTCCCCCTACAGCAACTAGCCTCTCCATTCCCCGTGGCAGACGCTCCCTAAGCATCATTAACCTGACACGACTTGACATCTTAATAAGCTGTCATTTGGGAAAGTAGTCCAGAAGCTACCGGAGAATTGTTCTTAAGTGTCAGGACACATCCCAGCGTGCTGCTCCCTGCAGAATGAGGACGCTGGCAGAGCTTGAGGGTACGCTAGGCTGATGACCAGGGCATGGCACGGACAGAGCAGGCAGACTTGAGTTCGAATGCTGCTTCTGCCACTTCCTAGCTGAGCCATGAACAACTTGAGCTCTGGGACCTTATATAAACCAGAGCCCCAAAGTGTTCTAGATGTGGTTGAAATGAGAGTTGGGGGGAACCCACTCAAGGCTGGGTGTGATGGCTCGCACCTGCTCAGGAGGCTGGGGCAGGAAGAGGGCAAGTTTAAGGCAAGTTTGGGCCACATACATAGAAAGGCCTTGTTTCAGAGCCCGGGGGCGGGGGGGGGGGGTGGTGTGGCAGGGGGGAGGAGGAGGGGGGACGGGCATGGGGGAGGGAGCAGGATAAAGCAGAAGGCTCAGTGGGTAAAAGCGCTTGCTGCATTAAGCATGAGGACCTGAGTTCAAATCACCCACAACAAAAGCAGCACATCGGGAGAGCAGATGCTGAGAGCTCTGTGGCCAGCCACCCTCACCGAAATGAGTCCCTGGTTCCAGGAGTGACTCTGTCTCAAGGCAATAAGGTGGAGAGGGGAAGAGGAAGACACCTGAGGTCTTGCTCTGGCCTCCTCATGTGCATACAGAACATGCACCGCACACTACACACACCATGCACACATATATACACAACACAACACATGCAGCACTTTTTTTTTTTTTTAAAGAAACAGAAAAATAGGGGCTGGAGAGATGGCTCAGTGGTTAAGAGCACTGCCTGCTCTTCCAAAGGTCTTGAGTTCAATTCCCAGCACCCACATGGCAGCTCCCAACTGTCTGTAATTCCAAGATCTGACACCCTCACACCAATGCACATAAATTAAAACTAAATAAAAATATTAAAAAAAAAAAAAAAAAAAGAAAAAAAAAAAAAAAAAGAAACAGAAAAATAGCACTGTCAGAGCAGACAGCACAGAGCTTGGCCCTGGAAAAGTGCTCAGTGCCTGATAGTGTTTATGGTGATTTGAATCGGAGGTATCTGCCATAGTCCCCGGCATTTTAACATTTGGTTCCCAGTGGGTGGAACTATTTGGAGGAGGCTTGAGAGGATGCTGAAAAAAGTACATGGCTGAGGGCTTAGAGGTTTCAGAGCCTCCTACTGACTCCTGCTTGTAGCCTGAGATGTGGGCTCTCAGCTTGCTACTCCAGCCAGCAAGCCTGCCAACGACTGCCACACTTCCCACCAGGACTATAACGGACTCCTATCCGTCTTGAGCGGTATGCTCAAACAGGCCCTTCCTTCTAAAAGTTGCCTTGATGGTGTGTTTTATCACAGAAATAGAAAATGGTTATAATTTTGACGTTGCTCTTGAAAGTCTGAATCCATTAAAAACAAATCTCAGCTCTTAGGAGGCAGAGGCAGGCAGTGTCTGTAGTTCAAAGTCAGCCTTGTCGGAGCTGGAGAGATAGCTCAGAGGTTAAAGGCACTGTCTGTTCTTCCAGAGGTCCTGAGTTCAATTCCCAGCAACCACATGGTGGCTCACAACCATCTAGAATGAGATCTGGTGCCCTCTTCTGGCCTGCAGGCACACGTGCAGGCAGAACACACTATATGTAATACATAAATAAATCTTAAAAAAAAAAAAAAAAATCAAAGTCAGCCTTGTCTACATAGTGAGTTCCAGTCTAGTCAGCACTACACTGTGAGACCCCACCTCAGAACAAAGTAAAATCCTTGAAAGCCTAGAGGTTACACACAGCTAGGGAAAAGCATAAATATTTTTTTTAAAGGAAATGTAAAAAGTATAAAAGAAACACACACACACAGGTAGTAGTCTTTGTGAGGGTTATTTTATACCATGTAGCTGTAGGGAGGTCACAGCTGAGTGATCAGAACTCTGTATCTGAGTCTATTAGAGTTTATTGCTTTAGTTGTTATCTCCAAAGGGCTGTAAGCGTCTCAGTCCGTTTCAATGCATAAAGCAGCAGTCCCATTTCCGAGACTGTCTGCCGAGCTACACACCCGTAAATTAGTGCACGTAGGAACCGGCTGCTGAACAGGAGTCTGGAAACACCTCGGACCTCTTTCACTCATGAGCTGGCTCAATAAACCCAGGATGGCACAGCCACACAAAGGGCACTCTGTGGCTGTAAACAGAGAATGAGGAAGTGCTCTTGGAACTGATAGGGAGCAGTTTCCTGCATCATCCATGCTGAAGTAGAAAGAGCAGGTGTCTCACGGCCTATAAAGCACGCCATCTCTCTTTAAGACTTCCGACAGCAGCAGCTTTCCCGATCACAAAATCATTAACACAGGGGTCATTCCGGGAAGCCAAGCAGGTGCCACACCAAGACACTTACGGACAAAGGAGCAAAACTGCATCGTCACATTGCTGAATGCCAAGAAGTTAGTTGTTTGATGTCATTCAACGTCTACTCTGATTCGTGTGTGTGTGTGTGTGTGTGTGTGTGTGTGTGTGTTATTTTTTTGACACTAGCTCTTATATAGCCCTGGCTAGCCTAGAATACCACGCATAGCCAAGGATGACTTAAATTCCTCATCTTCCTACTTCCAGCTCCCAAGGGTTGGGATTTTAGGGGTGTGTCACAACACCCAACTCCTGACTCTCTTAAAATAAAAATATAAAACCCTATGTATGTGTTAAAATCCTTCCTTAATACAATAAATCTAGGGGCTAGCCCAGCCATTTAAAACACGTGCTGCTCTTCTAGAGGACCAGAGTTCAGATCGCAGCACCCATGCCAGGCAGCTCACAACCACCTGTAATCAACTTACTGGAAATCAACAAAAAAAGTTAATTTCACAGCCGGAGCATTAGAGGTGCCGCTACAAAAGCAAACTAAATTGTCTCTGGGTTTGTTCTCAAAGATCTAGACATCTTGCTAAAATAAGAGGGAAAACAACTTTATTTGGGTATGGTACCAAGTGCAAGAAGCAGGTCACAAAAGCACTGCAAACTCAGATTTCATTTACAAATATGTTTAGAGATAAGGAGACAGCTCAGTGGGTGAAGTGCTTGCTGCACCAGCGTGGGGGTCTGGGTTTGATTCCCAGAACCCACAGAAACTTGTAGGCTTGGTGATCCCAGCACTGGGGAGGTGGAGACAAGTAAATTCCTGGGACTCACTCGCTCGCCAGCCAGCCTAGTCTACACAGGGAGCTCCAGGCCAGCTAGAGACCCTGTCTTAAAAACCAAAATGCATGTTGAAATTTCCAGAGCATGCTAGAGCAGGCCTTCAACCCCAGAACTCTAGAGGAAGAGGCAAGTGGGTCTCCTGTGAATTTGAGACTAGCCTAGTTTACACAGTGAGTTCCAACAAGCCAGAACTACATAGTGAGACCCTGTCTCCCCCCTCCCAAAAAAGGGGGATAGAGCTGGAGAGATGGCTCAGCAGTTATGAGTGTTTGCTAGTCTTCCAGAGGACCCAAGTTCAGATCCCAGCACCCACATGACTCCAGTTCCAGGAGATCTGACACTGTCTTCTGACCTCCATGGGGAATGAGCACACATGTGGTACACTTATTCATGTGCACTTACACACATGCAGGCCAACACTTATACACAGAAAATAAAAATAGACAAATCTTTCAAATAATTTTAGTGTATTTTTTTTTTAACTGAAAACCACCATAACAAAGTACACTGCATCTTGATCAAGGATTCCCAAGGTTGTTCCCTTGCTTCCACATGTACACACACACACACACACATGCACACACACACACACACACATACACACAGACACACACAGACACACAGACACACAGACATACACACACCTACACACACCTATAAGTTTACGTTGAATGACTTTTTTTCTGTATCTGAGATTACACCCCTGGCCTATGGACCTAGTTTTTGAGATCTTTCAGTATTTCTCGAGTGCTTTATTGTGGGGCATATTTATACAACAACTTTAAAAATCAATAAATCTCTTTTACCCACTAATGGGTTGTGTGCATGGCAAACCCATTTCAGGGTACCATAAAGTGGTGATGTTGGTAATCTGAGGCCACTTCCTAACTCATCCCACCGCTGAACCCCCAAACTGCTCTGCCCTGCCTAGCCTCTGTGTTTCATTCAGATGGGAGATGGTTCACATCTCTGGGTTCTAAAAGGGTCTAGTCTGGCCTGAGCCCCCAGAAGGCCACAGATTGGTGTGAGAATATAAACCAATTCTAGTGCCCCCCCCCAATTATTTGCAGCAAAGCTCCATTTCCTCCAAAGGCTATCCACCTTGCCCAACATTGAGGGGGCTCCGAGTCACAGTAGGTTCACCAGAAGCACCCCCCTCCCTAGTAGGCACATTTGGAAATCTCCCTGGCAGCTTCCAAAGGAGAAGCTTCTCAGTCCTACTGTTGGGCTGCAGGTCATAGAGTATACCAATACCAGCCACCTCTTTCCATGGTTCTTGTGGACCTTGAGTATCTCTCAACTGTGCCTCCTCCCTTGAGCTCCTAGCATCTTACTCCTGAAGACCACACTTCATGAACTCTAGGCTCCCAATGCCCACTGCATCTTAAAGGCGCATTGCCTGGCACAGGTGGCTGCCATGTGTGCTGCTTCTGAACTGTGAACCAACTCAAGGCCATGGAGCTACATCCCCAACCCACATCTGGTCATATGTTTTCTCCTCTTTGTGCCCTGAATTTGTGACTCAGCCCCTACTGGGTCTCAATATTTCCAAGGAAAGGACTACATTGGCCATTTTTTTTATATCTGTTCAAGTCATTGTGATGAGTTATTTTCACTGTCAACCTGCCTGGACTTTCTTTTTTTAAAGATTTATTTATTTATTATTATGTATACAGTGCTCTGCCTGCATGTACAGCTACATGACAGAAGAGGGCATCAGATTACATCATAGATGGTTGTGAGCCACCATGTGGTTGCTGGGAATTGAACTCAGGACCTTTGGGAGAGCAGTCAGTGCTCTTAAACTCTGAGCCATCTCTCCAGCCCCCACCCCTTGCCTGGACTTAGAGTCACCTAGGAGACATGACTCTGAGCACATCAGAGGGTGTTTCTAGAAAGTTTCACATGAGGAGGCAAGACCTGCCCCAACTGAGGCAGCACCTCCCTATGGCTGGGTTCCTGGGATTAATAAAAAAAAAGGGGGGGGAGGGCAGGATGGAGCTAACTAAACAGCAGTATTTGGCCTCTGTCTTCCCTGACTGGGGACACAGTATGGTCCTGCCTCTGGCTCCTACCGCCTCACCTAGAGCCATTCCTGCCACTATGTCTTCTCACCATAATGGACTACGACCCTTAAAACTTTGAGCCAAAGTAAACCTTTCTTTCCTTAAACCACTTCTGTCAGGTGTTTTGTCACAGCAATGAAAAAAGTAAGTGATACACTCTCTCCTAACATTGCTCAGCAGCCCTCACAGTCATTTTCCATCTACCCATAACCAGGCCTCTATCAGGTCTCCTCTTTCTATAACTTCATTATAAACCAGGAAGTGATGTAAAAATGCAAAGCTTATATAAATATATAAACACAATATTTACATATAAATATATATTTAAATATATAATACTATTATGTATAAATGTAATAAATATAAAAATACAAAGCTTATACACTCACATATATATGTATATATACATATATATATATGTGTGTGCTTATGTGTAAAAATACAAAAAATAGTTCAATCCCTGGGGCTCACGCGATGGAAGGATAGAATGACTCCCACAGATTGCGTTCTCACCTCTGCATGCCATGCTACACATGCCCAAACACACGTATCAAACAAATAAATAAATGTAATTCTTTAATTAAAATTTTAAGCTGATACTGGAGGGATTCATTCATTCAGGAAAGGGATCGTGGAGCAAGCACGAAGACCTAAGTTCAAGTCCTCATGCCCATGTGAAAACATGGGCCCAGTGGTATATACTCCTGTAAGCATAATGTTGTTGTGCTGTGTAAAGACTCAAACGCTGATCCCTGCATCCCCCATAGCTTGTTACAATCCTCCGTCTGAGAATCTCAGACGTTGTGTAAACGCTGCTTCTCAGTTATCCCCTAATATGCCAATAAAGCAGCTTACAGCCAATCCCTAAGCTGGGGAGAGAACAGGGCTGGACTTCCTGCTAGCCAGGGGAGGGGAAGCTATCAGAAGTAGGGGATTCAGCCATAGGCAGAGGTCCCAGAGAGAGCCGCAGAAGCAGAGAACGCCACAAAGGCAAAGCTCTCTGGGACCTCCGCCCGGGAGGAAGCCAGATTAGTTTAGAGGATTAGAATAGAGGAATATTGCTCAGGGGTTGTGCTGTAAAGCTTGCAGAAATCCAAAGTAGTCCAGCCTCAGTTATTTGGGTGCTAGCCGGAATAAGAGAGAAACTGCGACAGACACATTTCTAAAAGTAACACTAACCTGCCTGCAATCCCAGCACTGGGAAGGCAGAGGCAAGGGAACCTGGAGACTATATCAAAAAACAAAGTGGAGCATGATTGGAGAAGACATCTAACATCACCATCTGGCACACACACACACACACACACACACACACACACACACACACACACACACACATGCACACACACAAACACACATGCGCGTGTGCACACACACATGCATGCACACACACACCATACATACATTAAAGGTAGACTCTCTACCAGAGCTAGCCATCACTAATTGTTTGACATACATTGTCCCTCACAAATTTGTGACAATAGAGATGTGTTATCACCACAAGCAATAGTGAGATGACAGTGCTTGTCATTGCTCTCCCGCACAGGAATGGCTCTAAACGAGACCGTAGGAGCAAGAGGCAGAGCCGCTCAGTGTCTCTAGTCGGGAAAGACAGGGCCAAATGCTGCTGTTCAGTTTACTTTGTCCTCCCCTCTCCCCGCTTCTTATTAACCCCAGAAGCGCACTGATGGCAACAAGCTGGGCCATCACTCTCTGTGGTTGAAGAGAGCATGGAATCTGTGAGTCATTTCAGTAAGGGGCACTGAGAAGAATTTATTATGCGGTGTGGACTTCTGCCAGGTGATTTGAATAAAGGTTTAAGAATTTGGATTGGGCCGGGCAGTGGTGGCGCACGCCTTTAATCCCAGCACTTGGGAGGCAGAGGCAGGCAGATCACTGTGAGTTCGAGGCCAGCCTGGTCTACAAAGTGAGTCCAGGACAGTCAAGGCTACACAGAGAAACATTGTCACACACACACAAAAAAAACCAAAAAACAAAAAAAAACAAAAAACAAAACAAACAAACAAAACAAGAATTCGGGTTGGGTCTTTGTTCCTTCCTGTTCCAGAGTCAGCCACATCTTGTGCAGCCTCATCCCTTAGACATGATGCTAAAGGGTGGAATAAATGGATTTGGCCGTATTGGGCTCCTGATTACCAAGGCATCCTGTTCATCTGGCAAACTGGAGATTATTGCCATCAATGACCCCTTCATTGACCTCATGGTCTACGTGTTCTAGAATGACTCTACCCATGGCAAGTTCAACGGCATGGTCAAGGCTGAGAATGGTAAGCTTGTCATTAACAGGAAGCCCATCTCTACTTTCCAGGAGCAAAATCCCATTAACAGCCAATGGGATGTTGCTGGTGCAGACTATGTTGTGTGTAGTCTTCTGGTGTCTTCATCACCATGGAAAAGATTGGGGCCCACTTGAAGGGTGGGGCCAAAAGGGTCATCATTCTCTGACCCTTCTGCCTATGCCCCCATGTTTGTGATGGGTGTGAACCATGAGAAGTGTGACAACTCACTCAAAATTGTCAGCAACGCTTCCTGCACCACCAACTGCTTAGCCCCCCTGGCCAAGGTCAAACATGACGACTTTGGTATCACGGAAGGACTCAACTACAGTCCATGCCGTCACGGCTACCCAGAAGACTGTGGACGGCCCCTCTGGAAAGCTGTGGCGTGATGGCCGTGGGGCTGCCCACAACATCATCACCCCTGCATCCACTGGTGCTGCCAAGGCTGTGGGCAAGGTCATCCCAGAGCTGAACAGGAAGTTCACTGGCATGGCCTTCCGTGTTCCTACGTGCAACATGGCTATCGTGGATCTGACATGCCTCGTGAAGAAAGCTGTCAAGTACGATGACATCAAGAAGGTCGTGATGCAGGCATCCTCGGGCCCACAGAAGGGTAGCCTGGGCTACACTGAGAACCAGGTTGTCTCCTGCAACTTTTTTTTGATGCTAGGGTTGGCATTACTCTAAATGACAATTTTGTAAGGCTCCTTTCCTGATATGACCATGAATACAGCTACAGCAACAGGGTGGTGGACCTCATGGCCTACATGGCCTCTAAGGAGTCAGAAGCCCTGGACCACCACCTGCCCCAGCAAGGACATGAGACCAAGAGAGAGGCCCTTGGCTACTGAGGAGTTCCTGTCCCAACTCAGCCCCCAACACTGAACTCCTCCCTCACAGTCTCCATCCCAGACCCCCAGAATAACAGGGAGCCCTACTTTCTTGAATACCATTAATAAAGTTAACTGTGTGTTAACACACACACACACACACACACACACACACACACACACACACACAAAAGAATTTGGGTCATTGCTTGGATTGGATACTACCATCTTAATACACCTTGTCTGAAAAGAGGGAAGATTAGTGAAAGGCCAAAGCTGGAGAGGCCAAGCAGCCACGCCCTTACATCAACCAGGACAGGTGGATCTGCACTCACATCTGTGGTCTGGACCGTGTTCTCATTTGTGCCTGTGTCTGTGCGTAGACGTGGCTGCAGAGAGCTTTAATTTCCATCTTGATCTGTCCTCAGCACTACGTCTCTTCTCCAGTGTTGAGGTCCCATGTGTCATTCCCAGTTCAACACAACTTACAGAGCTCGGCTAGCTCCCAGCACTCTGGGGTGAATCTTCCACCTCGTCATTGCCTCTTTTTCATAACCAGTGTTGCAGACATGTTTTCATACCACCATTGAGTCATACTTAACCAAAAGTATTTCTCGTTGAATTGTATTTTTCTGTTAGTCTTATAACTAATACTAAGATGGAAGTCTTTAGGACTACATCTCCACACAGGTTTCAGAATCTGAGAGGCCTGGACGTAGTGTCAACTCAACTAGGAGGTGACTGTGTGATTGTCAGGAGGCTCCTTTTCTGAGCCCACTTCTCTGGCTAAAAGTGTGACTATATCCCAATCTTTCCGGAGTTGGGTTTAGTATGAAAAATGTTTACTATACCATACATACAAATTAGTACATGCAAGGATATTATTTTTTATTGTCAGTTAAAGCAACTATTCTTATCTGGGACACTTAGCCTTGGAAAAGAATACTGTGTCTCCAATAAATTGTTTGATTTCTTTGATCTGGAAGGAAGAACAAGAAAGACCCAGCTACAAATAACCAAACATCAATTATTAATAGAGCCCAAAGAAAAGAAAGGTCTAAGCTGGAGCTCACAACCCAAGATAGAGAGAGGTTGTTGGAGTTCTGAAAGGGAAATCCAGAGTGTCCATGTGGTGGTTTGAATGTGAACCCCGTAGACTCAGGTATACGGACACTTCACTCCCCCTTGGTGGTGCTGTTTGGGGACAGTTAGGGTGTGAGGTCTTGCTATAGGAAGGATGTCACTGGGGTCGGACTTCAAGATTGTATAGCTTCACGCTCCCTGCAGCTCACTCTCCCACGTTTGTACTTGTGGTTAAGGATGTGAGTTCTCAGCTTCCTGCTCCAGTCACCACGCCAGCCCCCTGCTGCCAGCTTCCTTGCCATGGTGGGCTTTTAACCCTCTGGAACCATAAGCCGAAACAACGCCTTTTTTCCCTTTAAGTTGCTTTCGGTTGTGGTATTTTACCACAGCAACAGAGAAGTAACTAATTCAGTGATTATGAGAGTGATTATGAGGATCCCAGGGGCCGTGACTCAGTACTGTAGAACCAAGGCAGCTGGAGCTTGTGGACTCTGGCAGGCGTATTCCCCAGCCCTTCCCGGTGCTCAGTGAGCCAGGCCAGCCATACTGACTCATTCTTTTGAGGTCTCTGTAGGGTATTTCTTGGACACTAAGATCTGGGATTATACTAGACAGCTATGGCACAGGCTGGTATGAAGTGCAGGATTTGGTAAGAAGGAAAATTACTCAAACAGAATAAACAAGCAAGAGCAAAAATATGCATTAGTGATCAGTGCTATGCTGAGAAGAAGGATGCATGGGTTTGTGGCTTGACTAGGAAATGTCCCCACAGGTTCATGTATTTGAGTATTTGGTCCCCAGTTGGTTGTGCTGTTTGCAAGGGGGGTGGAACCTTTAGGAGGTGGAGGCCTGTTAGAGGAAGTTCACCAGCTTTGAGGTTTTATCACCTAGGCCCACTGCTGTCTTTCTGTCTCTTTGTCTCTCTGTGGTCTGTCTCTCTCTCTCTGTCTCTCTGTCTCTATCTGTCTGTCTCTGTCTGTCTGTCTGTCTCTGTGTGTGTGTGTGTGTGTGTGTGTGTCTGTGTCTGTGTCTGTGTCTGTCTGTCTCTCTCTGCTTCCTACATGGGGATGAAATGTGGCCTCCCTCTTCCTGACCACCAGGCCATCCTCATCCTCTTGCTCTTATCCCCTCCCCCACCACAACAGACTGTACCCCCATAAGCCCTCACCCCTCTAAGTTGCTCTTGTTCAGAGTTGTTTTATCCCAGCAAAAGAAAAGCAACCACACCCATACTGAGTGATGGGGCGGGCCTCACTCTGGAAGTGATATTTAAGATGAAGGCTAAATAGCTAGAAGCCAGGCTTGCTGAAAGAAGAATAAGTGTAGTTGACAGAAGGTAGGAAAGCCTAACAAGTCTACAAATGTGAGAGCAGGCTGGTGTGGTGTTACCTTGAGTGAGAGAGAAGAGAGGTGTGCGGGGGTGGGGTCGGGGGGAGCTTGAGCAAGCAAATGAATCTCCTAACCTGAAGGGCTCTAACATAGGAGGAAGGGCTGGAAGTCTGTATATCCTAAAAAAACATTAGAAAGTTTGAATCTGGAAGCAACATATTCAGATTTAGTTTTAGAAAGACCACTGTCTACATCTAAAATGGCTTCTAGTAAGCTACAACAATTGCTTTTTTTCCTACCCAACTTCCTTCTGCCCATTCTTCTGAGCATTTAATTTTCCCCTCCCTGGACATGCACGTGACTTAGGCGTGCCCAATCCCAGTGTTCCATTTCCTTGGGCAGACTCATTGGTTCAGTATAGTCATGTGATATAAGCAGAGCCTTCCTTGTGACCCTTGGTTTGGAGTTGAAGAAGCAGCTTTGGCTTCTGGGATCTGTGGCTGAAAGAATGTGAATGCGGCCACCTTTCTTTCTTTTAACCAGTTATTATTTTATGTATGTTTGCATGTGCCATGCATGCACCCGTGTGCCAAAGCACACATGTAGAGGTCAGAGGGCCACCTGAGTGAGTCAGTTCTCTCCTCCCATGTGGGTTCTGGAGATCACACACAGCAAGGGCCTTTACTCACTGAGCCCTCTCTGCGGCGGCCATCTTTTCTATGTCTGAGTGGGAGCATTTACCGGTGGCATAAAGAAAATCAAGCAGAACAAACAGAGGTGACAGACAGTAGGACAGGAAGACTTCCTATTCCATGACTCCAGGGGCTGGGACCTTGACTTCTAAAGTCCTTCCTGCAGCCCCCAGGGTGTCCTATTCCTGTCTTCTCTACGAATCAAGCCACAATTTTCTCCTTTTCCTCAACCCTAGGCCTTCTTAAAGCCAAGCATGCCAGTGCATACCTGGAATCCCAAGACTTTGGGGGAATTGAGGCAGGAGAATTGCAAGTTCTGGGCAAGTCTGGGCTACATAGTGAGTTCAAGACCAGCCTGAGTGATGTAGTTTAGACCCAGCATCAAGAAGTAGAAAATAAAAATTCTTATTTCAACATCTCTTTCTTAGCTTTTGTGTGTGTGTGTGTGTGTGCGCGTGCGTGTGTGTGCTCAGTCTACTTTACTCTGAAGTAAAATCCACTTCATCTTGAAAGTGGAATAGCACAAAGACTTGGCACATGTGTCCTTTCCATAGAGAAGCAAGGACGATGTTTGTGGCTCCCAGTCTAGCAGAAGGAAACTTTAGCTATCAACATTGCTCAAAAGGTTTAAGACTAGAGGGCTGGAGAGATGGCTCAACAATTAAAGTACCCGCTACTCTTTCAGAAGGCCTGAGTTCAGTTCCCAGTACCCATAGCACAGAATTCACAACTGCCTATAATTTTAGCTCCAAGGATCCAATACGCCCTCTTCTGGCCTCTGGAGGAACTGCACTCACAACAACACACACACACACACACACACACACACACACACACACACACAGACACACACACAGACACACATGGGCACATAGACACGTGGTGTTTTAAAAAGTAAACCACCGATCTGACTAGAGCCTAGATATAGATGGCTAAGACGCATCCAAGATGATCCAAGACCAGATGTCTGTGAAAGGATGGCCCACTTCCCACTGCATGGGTTTCACGGTGACTGTGCCTGTCATGGCTACCATGTGGTTAAGCTATGGTGGTGAAATAAAGCAACAGTCACAAGAACAACATCTACTGCTATAGGCAATGCTTTATTGTTGACACATTTCCGCATTTGATCCTTACAGCAACCCTGAGGTAGGTATATCCCCACTTTACAGAAGAATAAACCAATAACCCTAGGTTAGATTACATGCCAAAGGTCCCACTCAAAGCCACTGGTAACTCCAAACCCAAGGGGACTCTTGAGTAGTTCACAGGCTGCTGTCAAGAAACATAGAACAGAAACGTCAACCAGAAAGGGCTGCATCATCACTGGAGTTGAGTCCCCCTCACCAGGAATGGACAAGGCTCATTCACAGGCCAAGACCAAGCAGAAGCTGTGCACGTGGGATTACAAAGCAAGAAAGGTGACAACGTCGTCAAGCACGTGCAGAGCCTAGCTTCCAAACACTGGAAAGACGTGGGGTCTCCAGCAGCAATGTGTCCAGGGACTGACCACAGGCAGCCGGCCAAGGAGGAACCGCCACAGAGCGGTACCTCCTCTGCATGGCCCAAGTGTGGAGACTATGGGCCGTGGTCCTTTAACTTCATTAAGGCCTTAAGCATTTGACGAAAGCCATCACACACACAACCGCCCCCCCAAAATAGACACACATGGGCAGACATTTTGCATACAATTTCAGGGAGTCCGTGGGCCCCAGCTGGGGGCACTCCTGCTTTAGGGCAAGGGTGAAAGTCACTGAGACAAATCTACCTTTAACTTGCTTGGATTTCCTACACACCTTTCTGGGCTCCTTTTGGCGTGCCCCAAGTTTAGAATGTTGTGAAGGTCATTTTAAATGGGAGCCGAGGAAAGCGGGGTCAGCCTCCACTCCAGCCAGGGAAAGCACAGAGGTGGCGTGGCAGTGGCGATGGCCAGAGGGTAAAGACAAGGAGGAGGATAGAGGCCACATATCCTGTGGCCCTTCCTACCCAGAAGGTCACTTTGGGAACTTTGCTCAAAGCTAAAGAAGCTCTGTGGGGTGATGGGGGGGGGGGGCGGGTGGTTTCCCTCACTGGCTACAGAGGGTAAAGTTGTATGGGCAATGTTCTCCATGCCAACCTCCCTCCCTCCCCAAGTCCCCCCAAAAGCACCTAGGCACCAGCCCTGTCATTCATGCACACGTGGACAGGTCTTCTAGGCACACCAGTGTATAGACACACGCTCTTCCAGGAACAAAGGGAAACTGAGATAGGAGAGATCTCAAGGCAGTCAGGGGATCATGCGCTCCCCCAGAGTCAGCAAACTGGAAAATAATACAGCCACCACAAGGATGCAGTACGCGCGCACGCGCACATGCACGCGCACACACACACACACACGCACGCGCACACACACACACACACACAGACACACACACACACACACACACACACACACACACACACACACACACACACACACACACACACACACACACACACACACTACCTCTGCGGTGCTTCCTTCTGTCGGGACCCACCATAAAGCAAGTCAGAGCTGTGTCCTTGCTCTATCCCACAGGCTGCTGGGCCCAAGATAGGAGACCATGGCAGAGGCTTGATCTCTCATGAGAATCCCACAAAGGCCTGGCCCTCAGCCCATCCACACTCAGAAAACAGACACTGCGGTCCAGGTGACCACACAGAAACCACGAGAACTGAGCAGTCATGATCATCTCCCAGGTCCAGTGACCCTGGTCTCAGTAGCTGCTAGCTCCAGTGATCCGCTCATTTTCCTGGCTCTAAATGGATGTCTCATCACACGTGGCTAGAGGAGCTCCAGTGAGCCGGATGTGGGCGGGGCTCGGGCAAGAGTCAAGCAGGAAGGGTGGAGGGAAGCCACCAAAACCACTGCCCCTCTTGCCCAGGGCCAGGGGCAGCCGCTCATCTTCAGGAGAAGGAGAGGGAGGGTCTTGGCTATAGCTTGTGGTCCCAGAAGGTGGAGCTCCCAGGTCCAAGCCCACCTTGTCTCTAGCCAGAAGTTCCCTCTGTCGCCGACGCTGCTGACGGCGACCAATCAGGAGGAGAGTGAGGGATGCTGCAAGAACCCCAAGGAAAAAGCCAACTAGTCCAGCCCCCACCACTGTGTGCGCCCGGTTGGAGGGGCCCCGCTGGCTGCCCCACACCAAGCTGTAAGCAGCCACCACACGAGCTGCTCCGCCCTCCTGACACTCACAAGCATAAGCACCCATGGCCCCTGGGGTCACCACCACCTCTAGCCCATCCCTCCGGGGGGCGAGTGCAGTCACTCCGCTGGGCTGGTGCCACACACAGGATGCCCAGGCGGAACTGGGGGCACACGGCAGGACCACATGGCCCGCAGCAGCCACCGGAACTTCAAACACTACCGGCTGTTCTGTGGAGAGAAGGCAAAGGCACAAAAGACATGAGGCCCCTGTAATCCCAGCACTTGGGGAGGCAGAGGCAAGCGCATCTCCGTGAGTTCGAGGCCAGCCTGGTCTACAAAGTGAGTCCAGGACAGCCAGGGCTACACAGAGAAACCCTGTCTCGAAAAACCAAAAGAAGACATGAGGCTACAGGCAGGAAGGAGGATGAGGGGGGCATATGGAGAGATGTCAGATATGAGATAGAGTTGTAGGGACATTGGCAAAAAGGGGTCCGAAAGAGGGGAAGGCTATGGGTCCCTGGCTGCTGTGTCTTCAAGGGTCAAGTGAACAAGGTTCTAGCCCCTTTCTATATACTCCATCAACATTTCTCTTGAGCCATACAGACCTCCAGGTTCTTTCGGACACAAAGAAGAGACATCCGCTGACTCTATGTCTTGGACCATCCTACAAAGAAGAGAACAGTTGGCAAACCTAGTGTTCCCACGTGCTTGTGCCCTCCTCAGAACCTGGAAGGCCCACCCACGGTGCTCAGTCCCACGGTACTCCCAATACCACAGCACTCAGTTATCCTGGTACTCACTCACTCCTTAACCTATCACGTCATAAATCACTCCTGGGGTTAGTCAGCATTCTCCCCCCACCCCACCCCACCCCACCAAATCTTCCCTTAATACCCCTTGTGTTCTTCAAGGCACCTGCCCTGCCAAATTTACATGTATTCCTAACAGACACTCTGTTGGAAGGAAGGATGCGTGGTGGGTATCCCCTAAGAGGAAGAGAGACCTAAGAAGGGAAGCTGGCTGTCCATAACTACAGGATGCCCCTTATTTAAACCTGAGGTCTGGGGAGGTGACTCAGTGGGTAGAAGAGTACACGGTGTACATGAGGATTTGAGCTTAAACCTTCAGCACTCAGATGAAAGGCTGGGAGGGAGGCCAGGTGGGCGTGCCCTGGGGGCTTTAAAACAGGAAGTCTCAACGTTGCTTTGAAAAAGTATTTCGCAAACAGCTGGCCAAAAATATTCTGTTGAGGCAATTGAAATTAAAGATTAATAGCTGAGAACGTAGCTCAGGGATGCCGCCTAGCATGATGCACAGACCTTAGGTTTTAATCAGGCATGAATCTCGATGCCAGTAATCTCAGTGTGTGGGAGGAAGAGGGCATAAGAGATCACTGTGGATCTGAGGCCAGCCCAGGCTAGATAGAGCAAGTTCTAGGCCAGCCTGGGCCTACAGATTAAGGTCTTGTCTCAATATTTTCTAAAATTGAAAGACGCTTATAAAACATATAAGCCTATCAGTGTTGATGGTGTTATTTGAATCTTGACTTACATAGACTGTTGTAAGTATATGCCAGTGAGGAAACTGAAACAGTGACTGGATATTTCAAAACACTAAGAAATTAAGAATTGGGCCAGACGTGATGGCGCACGCCTTTAATCCCAGCACTCGGGAGACAGAGGCAGGCGGATCGCTGTGAGTTCGAGGCCAGCCTGGTCTACAAAGTGAGTCCAGGATGGCCAAGGCTACACAGAGAGACCCTGTCTCAAAAAACCAAAAAAAAAAAAAAAAAAAAAAAAAGAAAGAAATTAAGAATTGGTATGGCTATGGTAATATTACCCACTATGTAACATGGGTATGTATCTTGTGTGTGTGTGTGTGTGTGTGTGTGTGTGTGTGTGGTATGTGTGCAAGTGGACATGCACATGTGTGTGTACATGTGGAGAGTAGAGGACAATCTCCAGTGTCATTGTTCAGGCAGCATCCACCTTTTTCCCCTTTCAGTGCACTACAAGTGTGCAGTGCCCTCAGAGGCCAGAAAAGGGTACTGGAGACCCTCAAACCGAGCCATCCTGTAGGTGCTGAGACTTGAACCTGAATCTTCTAGAAGAGCATCCAGTGCTCTTAACTGCTGACCAACGTACCTTTGCGGCACCTTTTTTTTTCAGTGCTAGAGATACTCAAAGACTTATGGATAAAGTAAAACGATAGCTAAGGTTTTAGGATAACTGGGAGTAAAATTGTTAGAAACATAGTATTGACCAGGCATCGGTAGTGGAAGGGGAGGGTATATGCAAATTTGTCATATTATTCTCTCTACTTTTGAATATGTTTAAAATTTCCAAGAATAAAATCTTTTTTTTTTTTTTTTAGGAAAGTTTTTATGGGACAGAGAGCCATACTGAGATACTCAGGTGAGTGAGAAGTCAGGGACTTGCTTCCATGTGGCATATTTTTAAAGTCACTGCTGAGGGGTGAATGGATGGCAGGAGCCCAAAACAGGCAAGAGTAGCCCAGTGAGAAGAGACTCGGCCGGGGGATGGTTAAGTGGACAAAGTGCCTGCTGTACAGATCGAATGGAATAAGTTCAGTTCCCCAGAACTACAGTAGGACAGTTGTCTATAACCCCAGAAATCTCAGCACAGCCCTACAGACTGAGGAGGAGGAAGAGACAGAAGAAACTGTAAGCTTTTAGGCAGCTAGCTTAATACAATAGTGAACCACAAGACAGACCTTGTCTCAAAGTGGAAGGAGACTAGAACCCGGGTTGTCCTCTGACCCACGTGCTGTGGCAAGGCCATATATACTTGCCGGTACACACTCTCTCTCTCTCTCTCTCTCTCTCTCTCTCTCTCTCTCTCTCTCTCTCTCTCACACACACACACACACACACACACAAAGAAGTGATACTAGCTTGGTGGCTGTGGAAATAGAGCAAGCCAGTGGAGCAATGACAGATACACTCTAGAGCTGGTAAACGCCAATCACAGTACAATGTGTGCAGTGTCAATTGTGAGCACCCGAAGGGACAGTGGTCCTTCTCCTGGGATGTACACGTGAGGAAAGGAGGAAACCATAGTGCACTGCTCAGGCTGGCTGTGCCTGGGGGTGGCTTGTAGAGCACTGCAGGGGAGAGAGTGTGCAGTAGAGCATCAGACGGGTGTATTCTGCAGCTCTGCAGCTCGGGGCACACTTGTGGTAATCATAGGAGTGAGACCCCCTAAGCAGAGTGTGAGAGAAGGGACCTAGGACTAAACCCTGAGGACCAGCGATGTTCCGTGGCTGGAGGAGGAAACAGAGCTGGTAGGGTGAGAGGAGAGATAACAGGAGGTATAAAGAGGGGATTTCCCAGCAAGGAGCGGAAGAGCAACTGTGAGAGAACTCTGCTAAGATAAAAACTGAGAAACGTCTCCTAGAGGTGATGTCAGTCCCCACTGTCTGTCTGTCACTGCTGTCAGGGCAGGTCTAACATTAATTAGGCAGCACCAGACAGACAGACAGATGAGCTGACAGATGGACTGGCATGTGACGCGGATGCTAAACAAGAAGACGCACACAGACAGGGTGGCGTTAGCAGACGAGACAGGCATAGGGGAGCGGCAGAGCCCAGGAGGGCAGGCAAGAGACCAAGGCGAAGCAGCCCGACTCACCCACGGTGCTCCCCTGTATGGGCCACACAAGCATCAAGCCGGAAGCTCCAGGCACACACAGGATCCTGGGCCAGGATACACTCCGAGCAGCTCTGGAGACGGCCACAGTCGATGGTACTCACTTGGGTCACCTCAGTGTGGGAGCCCACTAGGAGCCAACCCTGTGGAAATGGAGCAGGAGGGGAAATGTGCTACCTCTTCCAGACCAGATCGCATACCGGCTGTGGACTTGGTTCTCCCGCCGCAGGCTTCCCAGACACACAACTCACACGGTACATCTTCATGCTCTCAACTGGCTGTGGTTCTGGGAACAAGGCCAGATCCTCCAAGACGCTGAGCTGAGCTCCAATGCGCACAGCCCGGTGGAGGTGGCCATCCTCTAGCAGGCAAAGGACAAGGAGACGGCATAACTGTTACTGTGCCTGGAACCCTGGTGCCTGAATGCCACAGGGGACCATCTCTGTGGTGACATTATGCGCTATGTGGGCAACTTGCTTGATGCTTAAATATACCTGTCCCAAGGTACAGCACGTCATATTCTTTCCCTGAGAGGCTGGTCACCCTGTGAGCCACAACTCTGAGATAGGCTGTATCCGTAGTGACCAGCAGGGGGCGGCCATCCACGGGAAACACTGGCCTGTCCATGAGAGGGTGGTCTCTGATGAAGGTGAGCACACGGTCCGGCAGGGAGAGGGAGGACCCAACCTGCTGGAGCTTCATGTTGTTGGTGATACACTAAAGGAGACAGGTCGGGCGACGTTTCTCAGGGAACAGGAAGTGCCAGGGATGTTTTAGCACAGCTCTCGCCCTTTGGGACAGGAAAAGAAAATGCAAGCCTGAGGTGACGACCTGCTCCACCCCCTCACCTCTCCAGGTCTGGGCTGGGGCACCTCGTTGTCCATGACAGGTAGCCCCCTGTTGCAGTCGTGTTTTAGCTCTCTAAAGGGACCGTTCATCACTGCTCGGATGTCTTGGGGTCGGAAGGCACACACAGCAGAGATGGCAGCTCCTTCCCTGGAGGAGTCACAGATGGGAGCCAAGTGTCTGGAGAGAACTAGATGACAGCACCTCATCCCTCATCAAGTGAGGTGATCCCCGAGAAACACACGGAGCCATGCAGCTGAGGGAAAGAGAGTCCACCTGCATTGACAACACCAATTCCGCGCACCTCCCACCATGTCACGCTCATCTACACCAGGACCCCCTCACCACTGGGAGGAAAAGATGCCATAAAAGATGGGGGTCCCCGCTTCAGGTTGAGGTCGAAGCTCCGTCATATCCTGCAGGACCCCGGAGGCCCGGCCATGCTCAGGCCCTGGACACAGCAGGTCAGCCTTCAGAAACGTTGTCCATCTCTGCTGAAGGGTCTTCCGGCCCCCAAGGTCCCCCTGGGGTGACAAGAACATGGAAAACATTTTTTGTTTGGTTTGCTTTGGTTTGCTTTTGAGACAAGAGTTCCTCTGTGTCACCTCAGCTGTCCTAGACTCACTTTGTAGACCAGGCTGGCCTCAAACTCACAGAGATCCCCCTGCCCCTGCCTCCCGAGTGCTGATCACAAGCGCACACCACTACACCCAGCAGGAAACACTCTTTAGAAGATCAATACTATGCAAAATGTGTGTAGACCAACCCTCTAGTCTCCTTCCTGACTTCACAGCACACACAGATGGGGAGACAGACACACTGAAGAGGAAGAACAGACACATAGTCTGAGAAACTGCAGACAATAAGATGCAGAGGTGGGTAGGGTCATGATAACAAGGCTAGTGACGACATCAATTGTGTACTTACAAAGAGCCATGACCTCACACAGCCCTTAAAGCAGAGGTCAGCGTTGGTTATTATGTAAAGTCTACACATGTGTTTCAAAGGCCCTAGAGAACCGCCCAGAGGTCACAGAGGCAGGAAGTGGTGGGGCAGGACTTGAACTTGGGGTCCATCATTAGATCCTTCCTTGACCTTCTAATACAAACCAACTTCCTACCGACAGTGTGTCAGAAGGGTAAGTGTGTGTGTGTGTGTGGTGGGAGGGGAGGCAGAGCCTTTTCCCTCACGTTCCTCAAGCTCCCCCGAGAGAAGCCTGGGTAGAGAACAAAGCAGACTGAGGAGAGAGACAAAGCAAGCACAGAGAGGGAAAGACAGAAGGTCATACACCAGGTCATGTGAGCCAGCCAGGACAGAGAGCTCACCGCGCACACGCGGGCCACTCGAGGGACCTTGATGCGCTCATAGGAGTCCAACACCCGGGAGGTCTCCGTGAAGAAGAAGAAGACTTCATCGTCTCCTTCCTCATCCCCCAACTCAGCCGGGGCTCAGGACCATGGCAGCGACAAAGGCCGGGGCTGAAAAAAAAAATCCAATTACCTCAGAGCCTGAGGCTACCCATCCTCCACCTGACCTGCATCCCAGGGGACCCTGTCCCTCTCCCCACCATTAAGCCAGGATGACAAGGTCTCTGTTCGAATCCAGTCCTCAGCACGACCCACAGCTCGGGAGATAATCGGCTCCGTCCCCAGGAAGTTTTTCACAGTGGCAGTGTAAAGGACGCCCCCTGCAGGGCGACAGGGAGGAGGTGAGCAGTCAGAGTCACATACCCAGAAGCAGAAGCAGGCACGGGCAGAAGCATGGAACAAAGCAGAGAAGCAACACGCAGGACTGAGCACCCACCAAAGGTAATCACAGGGGACACCTGACTTACGAATGGGAAAGGAAGTGCTGGAGTAGGAAGCCTGCACTGAGGAAAAATTGCCAGGAGGACCACAGTATGACAGGGGCATGACAGCAGGTGTCACTGCAGTAACCTGGTGATAGCTATCTGTCCTGAGACTCTCCAGGAGGTGGCAAACCCCAGGCTTCCTCAAGTTTTCCACTGTGGGGCCTAGAACCTGTGCTCTGCTGAGCATTGCTGGGTACACTACTCTGGGACAACTCACAACTAAAGAGCAGACTGGAATTGCTTGGAGACTCAGTGATCTAATGGGGTAGAATCGCAGCATGCCCTGACACCTTGCCTTTCATTTAAAAAAAAATATTTTATTAATTTATTCATATTACATCTCAATTGTTAACCCATCCCTTGTATCCTCCCTCCCTCCCGCATTCCCCCTACTCCCCTCCCCTATGTCTGTGACTGAGGGGGACCTCCTCCCCTGTATATGCTCATAGGGGATCAAGTCTCTTCTTGGTGACCTGTTATCCTTCCTCTGAGTGCCACCAGGCCTCCCCATCAAGGGGACATGGTCAAAAATGGGGCACCAGAGTTCGTGTGAAAGTCAGACCCCACTCTCCACTCAGCTGTGGAGAATGTCCTGTCCATCGGCTAGGTCTGGTAAGGGTTCAAAGTTTATGGCCTATATTGTCCTTGGCTGGTGCCATAGTTTGAGCAGGACCCCAGGACCCAGATCTGCCCATCATAATGTTCTTCTTGTAGGTTTCCAGGACCCTCTGGATCCTTCTATTTCCCCATTCTCCATGCTTCTCTCACCTAAAGTCCCAATAGGATGCCCTCCCCTCTGACCTACTTTCCTGGTAAGTGAAGACTTTCATGGGACATGCCCCTTGGGCTAGTGTCTCGATATAAGTGAGTATATACCATTTGAGTCTTTTTGCTTATGGGTGAAGGCACTCATTATGATAATTTATAGTTCAATCCATTTGTGCACAAATTTTGAGAATTACTTGTTTTTAATAGCTGAGTAGTATTCCATAGTGTAAATGTACCACAGTTTCTTTATCCATTCTTCGACTGAGGGACACTTAGACTGTTTCCATGTTCTGGCTATTATGAATAAGGCAGCTATGAACATGGGTGAGCACATGTCCCTGCTGTGTGGTAGAGCATTTTCTGGGTATATTCCAAGGAGTGGAATAGCTGGGTCTTGAGGAAGCCCTATTCCCATTTTTCTGAGAAAGCGCCAGATAGATTTCCAAAGTGGTTGTACTAGTTTGCGTTCCCACCAGCAATGAAGGAGTGTTCCTCTCTCTCTACATCCTCGCCAGCATGTGCTGTCACTTGAATTTTTGATTTTAGCCATTCTGATGGGTGTAAGATGGAATCTCAGTGTCGTTTTGATTTGCATTTCTCTGATGACTAACGAGGCTGAGCATTTCTTTTTTTTTTAAGATTTATGTATTTATTATGTATACAATGCACATCAGATCACATTATAGATGGTTGTGAGCCACCATGTGGTTGCTGGGAATTGAACTCATGACCTCTGGAAGAGCAGTCAGTGCTTAACCGCTGAGCCATCTCTCCAGCCCTTCTCAGCCATTTGATATTCCTCTGTTGAGAATTTTCTGTTTAGTTCTGAGCCCCATTTCAATTGGGTTATTTGGTTTGGTGCCAAGATAGACAAACCATTAGCCAAACTAACTAAAAGACAGAGAAACACTATCCAAATCAACAAATCAGATATGAAAAGGGGGACATAACAAGAATCATAAGAACCTACTTTAAAGGAATTTATGCCACAAAATTTGAAAATCTAAGGGAAATGGACAATTTTCTAGGCTGATTCCATTTGCCAAAACTGAATCAAGATCAGATAAACAAATTAAAAGTCCTATTTCACCTACAGAAATAGAATCAATCATTGATAGTCTCCCAACCAAAAAAAGCCCAGGGCCAGATGGCTTCAGCGCAGAATTCTACCAGACCTTCAAAGAGGAGCTAATACCGATTCTCTTCAATCTACTCCAAAAGATAGAAATGGATGGAACATTACCAAATTCTTTCTATGAGGCCATAGTCACGTTGATACCTAAACCCCACAAAGACCCAACAAAAAAAGAGAACTTCAGACCAATTTCTCGTATGAACTTTGATGCAAAAATACTCAATAAAATACTCGCAAAACAAATACAAGAACATATCAAAGACATCATTCACCATGGTAGGTAGGCTTCATTCCAGGCATGCAGGGATGGTTTAACATACGGAAATCCATCAATGTAATCCACCATATAAACAAACTAACAGAGAAAAACCACATGATCATCTCCTTAGATGCAGAAAAAGCATTTGACAAAATCCAACACCCATTCATGTTTAAAGTTCTAGAGAGATCGGGAATACAAGGCACATACCTAAACATAATAAAGGCTATATACAGCAAGCCAATAGCCAGCATCAAATTAAACGGAGAGATACTCAAGGAAATCCCTCTAAAATCGGGGACCAGACAAGGCTGCCCACTTTCCCCATATCTCTTCAATATAGTTCTTGAAGTTCTAGCCAGAGCAATAAGACATCAAAAGGAGATCAAGGGGATCCAAATGGGAAAGGAAGAAGTCAAATCACACCTCACCCTTCAAACCAGCAGGAGTTACTCTGATACAAGCGGTTTAAGTCTCACTCAGTTTGATGAGAGGAAACTTCACAGAAAGGGAGGACAACAGAAGAGTGGAAGCCTCCCTCCTGTGCTGAGACGGTGCGAGCGCTGTCAGAAAAGTGGTCATAAGAGGATAAATCACAGGCACTTTGGGACAGAAGAGAGGGACAGCTCTGCCTCCGTGAGTAACGTGGGCAAGAGTTCAGACACAAGGAGTAAGAAAGCAGCTGCAGGCAATAGAAAGCCATGAGCCCCTGGAGGGTCTCAAGCAGCCCAGGCATTGTGGGAAAAGCAAGGTGGCAGGATTGCATCCACCCTGTGCACAAACACTGTGTTCAGCACATCCTGTTGTCACAGACTCCCGCTGGGGTGAGGAAGGCAAGCACATGATCAGGGACCAGGAGACTTGAACTAAGAGATGGAGGTGAGCACAGAGGATGGTCCAGCCATAGCTACTTGGGGTTGCAACATCTTTTGAGGGGTGACGGGGAGTACCAAGGATTGAAACCAAGACCCTGCATATGCCAGGAAAGTGGTTTACCAACTGAGCTATTCCTCAGCCCCGGAGCATCTCCGAGGAATACAAAGTTTGCCAGTTAGAGGACATCAGGGAGAAAGATGGGGAAGCGGGGGATAGAGGAGCCATATTCAGGCATAAGGACCATGGTGGCAGACGCCCCAAGGGGCAGAGGCTTCTAGGCCGAAAAAGTGAGCAGAGACAAGACCAGAGACCTGGAGATGTGCCCTCATTTGTAAGGTGTACTCTGCCATTGAGCTACTGTAGTTTTTATCCCATGGGGAGGAATGTCTGAGTTTTTTTTTTTCCAATGGGGAGTGCAACATAATCAATTTTGGTTTTTAAGGAAAGTAATGAGGGCTGGAAATGTAGCTCAATGGTAGAATGTTAGCCTAGTAAGCCCAAAGTCCTGGGTTAGAAGGCCACGGTGGAGGTGGTGATGGTGGTGGTGGTGGTGGTGATGGTAGTGGTGGTGGTGATGGTGGTGGTGGTGGTGGTGTTGATGGTGGTGGTGGTGGTGGTGGTGATGGTGATGGTGGTGGTGGTGATGGTAGTGGTGGTGATGGTGATGGTGGTGATGGTGGTGGTGGTGGTGGTGGTGGTGGTGATGGTGGTAGTGGTGGTGGTGGTGGTGGTGATGACGACACTGTCAATGACAATGACAATAGCTAGGCATGGTGCTGTGGATCTGTAATTCCAGCAGTAGGGAGGCAGAGACAGGAAGATCAGAAGTTGAAAGCCAGCCTAAACTACAAAATATGATACTATCAAAAAAAAAAAAAAAGAGAGAGAGAGAGAGAGAGAGAGAGAGAGAGAGAGAGAGAAAGGCTAGGCATGGTAACACATGCCTTTTCATTGCAGTGCTCTAGAAGCAGAGACAGATAGATCTCTGAGAGTTCAAAGCCAGCCTGGTATACATAACAAGTTCCAGGGCAGCCAGGGCTATACAGAGAGACCTTGTCTCCAAAATAAAAATAAAACAACAACAACAAAGATGGCTTAGGCATTAAGCACCTTAGCTGCTCTTGCATAGGACTTGGGTTTGGTTTCCAGCATCCACATGGAGGCACACAACCGTCTTTGACTCTAGTCCTAGAAGATCCAACTCCCTCATCTGGCCTCTTTGGGTACTGCAGGCATGTGGTACCCAGGTATACGTGGATGCAAAACACACATTCACACATAAAATGAAATGAAAAAAAGAAGAAGAGCCATTCCTATATTAATTCACTGGGTGATTCCCTTCTTCTTCTTTTCTTTCTTTCTTTTTTGTTTTGTTTTTTGTGGGTTTTTGTGTTGTTTTTTAAAACAGGGGTTTTCTGTGTAGCCCTGGCTGTCCTAGATTCATTTTGTAGGCCAGGCTGGCCTGGAACTCACAGAGATCCACTTGCCTCTGCCTCCCAAGGGCTGGGATTAAAGGCATGCGCCACCATGCCCAGCTCACCATGTGATTTTTTTTTTTTTATGTGTTATGCTTATATTTTATTTTTGTATCTTCAAAAGGAGAGGAAGGAGAAATGGAAAAAGGATGAAGAGGAGAAGACAAAAAGAGAAAAAGAGATGGCAGAAGAGAAATAACAGCCTCAAAGGACCATTCACACAATTCTAGAAGCGTGGAAGATCTGGACAAGGCTGAGGAGATAAAGGGGAAAGGCCAAGAAAGTATTTCTAAAGTAGAGTGTGTGAGTAAGACCTGAGCACAAACTGAGATAAGAGAGATGAGAGAATAAACTAAGATAATCTCTCTGATGGTTTATCGCCCATAAGTAACCAGGACAGGAAACACAGAGGAAGACCCATGAGGAAGGCAGCTGGAGAGGAAGGTCATTCGCTGCTGGACACGCTAAGGCAGAAGGGCTCTCAGAACAGATCGGAGATTCTAGAAGGGTCCAGGAAGCACAGCCAGAGACAGCACCTGGCAGTGAGTCACTGCACATCCTGCTTTGGGTCCTAAGAGGCATGAGGCAAAGGTACTGAGGAGAAAGGTAAGTAGATCAGAATGCCCCGGGGAACACCACCATTTAAGGGACAGTGTTCTGAGGGCAGCTGGGAGGTCAGACCAGAGAGGCAGGAGAGGCAAGGCAGATGCTTTAGCAAGAACTTGAAGGGGCTTGTGCTAGCTAGGAGAGGCAGGAGAGAGCAGGGCCATGCAGAAGGAAGAAGCATAGACATGCTAGGGCTACCGGTGGTCCCACAAGGCTGTGTGCTGTTAGCAGTGGCCAGCTAACCAGCCTTGACCCAACAATCAATGCAGAGTGCAAACCAGCAGGGAGGCCTGGGCCCTGCGGGGTGTGGGTGGGAAGCAGAGACGCTTCCAGCACTTGAGACCGTGGAAAGGGTTTTTGGCATCAGAAGACTTGGGTTCGAACTCCTGACTACTTACTAGACAGTACAGTCTTGAGCAAATTGACTTTTCCTAAATACCAGGTTCCTCAAAACTACAGACTAGGGAGAAAGCCTCTTTCCACTCTTAATAAATGCAGATGCTTGGTAACAATTACAGAGCCCTGGCAAGGGGCTGATACGTGATAGAGTCAGTTATAGCTCCCTGTGAGGCTTTGGAGACATATGCTTGACTTGCTGTTTGCTGCTAGCAGAGGAGGGGCAGCTGTCAAAGGACATGCCAATCCCTTCCAGCAGAGTTTAGGAGAGAAGCCTAAATATTAGTCATAGGGCCCAGCAACAGATGGAGCCCCACAGAAGCCAACTCTCTGGACTTGCGAGGTGACGGGTGGAAAGAAAATTTACACACAAAAGCTGATTGAAAAATGGCCCCTAGCCAGGAGGTGGTGGCACACGCCTTCAATCCCAGCACTTGGGAGGCAGAGGCAGGTAGATCTCTGAGTTCGAGGCCAACCTGGTTTACAGATCAAGTTCTAGGACAGCCAGGGCTACACAGAGAAACCCTGTCTCAAAAAGAAAAGGAAAAGAAAAATGGTCACTTAAGAACACTATACACAGGTGGGCGTGGTGGGGCATGCCTTTAATCCCAGCACTTGGGAGGCAGAGGCAGGCAGACTGATGTGAGTTCAAGGCCAGCTTGGTCTACAAAGCAAGTCCAGGACATCCAAGGCTACACAGAGAGACCCTGTCTTGAAAAACAAAAACAGAAACAAACAAACAAAAAGAACACCATACACAGGAGGCTCTAAAACCAAAACTGTGGCAGAAGCTATGCCCTGGCTGTCGTGAGAATGCATGAGACAGGAGGAGACACTTGTGTATATTTAGGGACTGTGTCTTTGGGGATAAAGGCGATAAATCACTAATGGAGAGGAATCACAGATAAGCCTGCAAAAGCCTCGCTGGAGGCAAAGGGTCCCAAATGCTGTGGGGGAGCAATGCCTTGAAGAGCTAGCAACACAGAACCCTCAACTGCAGAAGAGAATTGCCACTCATGGTAGAATAAAAAAGGGTCACTGACACTAGGGGACAGAAGGAGAGACAGACACCTTGGGATGGATGTAGCATGTATCTCGGTGTTCTGGGAAGAGCGGGGCTCACCATGGTCTCAAGCTCACATGGAAGGGATGTCAACCACACAGTCATGAAGACTATGTCCACAGGAGGACATAAGGCCATGGCACGTTCTAGATTCTCCGAGACATTTTCAAGTCCAACATGACAGAACTACAACCCTCACATAGTAAACTATCCATAAATGTGTAATTATTTGGCCAATTATTACTGAATGGTTCAAGTCAGTAAACTTCAAATACATAGCTGGTCCAGTGGTGCACACCAGGAAACGCTAACATTTAGGGAACTGAAGTAGGATTGTTAGGTACCACAGGTCAGCCTGGGCTACACGGTGAGACCCTGTCTCTGGACACTGAGGGCAGGGTGTATGGCACAGGCCTTTACTTCCAGCACTTGGGAGGCAGAAGCAGGTGGATTTCTATGAGTTTGGGGGTCCAGCCTGGTCTATATAGTGAATTCCAGAAGAGCCGGGGCTATATAGTGAGATCTGTTCTCAAAAACCAAACAAACAAAACCAAAGAGCCTCGGGGCTAGGGGTGGAGCAGTAAGGCGCTTGCATAAGCCCTGGGGTCCAGCCTAGGTGCACAAAAACAAGTAATAACAAAAACTAAAAACATGCAGAAGTGAGTGATGAGATGACCAGTGTAACGGCCACAAAATAACACAGAGCTCGGTGAATAAGGTGGTTAGAAAAAAGTACTGGGGGTAATTCAGCCCTATTTTAATAAAATATTTAAATATATACATATACAGGAGCTGGGGCAATCACTCAGTGACTAAGAACACATGTGTGCAAGCCCGGGGCCCTGAGTTCAGATCCCCAGCATGCACAGAGAAAGCCAAGCACGATCGTACGCAAGCCTGTAGTCCCTGCCCTGGGGCAGAAACAGTAAGATCTCTGGGACTTGTGGACTACCGCCTTAGTGCCAGCTTCAGTGAGTGACCCTGCTTCAAGGGAACAAAGCAGAGAGTGACCGAGCAGGACACCTGACATCCTCTGACAGCCTCCACACTCACATGCAGGGTCACTCAGACACATGTGTGCACACACCACACCACGAATAACTGACAGACACACACAAATATGTCATCTGTACATATATCTGTGCATGTGTGCGCACATGCGTATATATATGTGTGTGCGTGTGTATGTTCGTGTGTGTATGTGTATGCGTGTGTGTGTGTGTGTGTGTGTGTGTGTGTGTGTGTGTGTGTGGTCTTCAGAAAGATTGTTGAAGATAGTGTAACTATGGTGTTAACAACATTTCTTTCTGACTAATGTTATTTTTTTTTAAAAACTTCTGCGTTGGGTTTTTTGAAACAAGATCTTCCTGGGATGGCTTTGAACTCTTGATTCCCTGATGCAACTTCCCAAGTGCTGGGATTTCCAGCTGAAAGCACCTTTCTAGTATGATCATTTTTCTCTGGGGATAAGGGACAGAGGGACAGCATCCCATGTAGCCCAAGCTAACCTCAAACTTTCCATGCAGGGAGGGAGGACCTTGATTTTTCCTGCCTCACCTATTTGTTTCTTTATTCCTTTATAATCATTAATTATTTTTTGTAGTTAGCATCTTTTTTACTTTTGTAACTCAAAAACAAATTTTCATTTCAGAAATAGAAAAAAAAAAAAAAAGACTGAAAGCCACAAAAGATGAAGATTCACAGCCAAATAAAAACCACAACCGCATGTGAAACACACCTATTTGCCCAGACGGCCTGTTGGACACAGGTCCTGGAAGGGTTAGACACCCTAAAATTAACAGGCTAATTGTGCATTCAGCAGCAAATACGCATTACGCTGCTGGACTTTCACATTTCCACTGGAGGGGCTGGGGAGAGGGCTCAGTGGTTAAGAGGAACAGTCAGTGTCCTTAACCTCTGAGCCATCTCTCCAGCCCGATTGTCTGGTTTTTAAAAAGATTATTAACATGCTCTAGTTTTCCTTCTTATGACCACGCTCCTTTCTCCCTCCCTCCTCCCTCCCTCCCTCTCTCCCTCTCTTCCTTCCTTCCTCCCTCTCTTCCTTCCTTCCTGTTGCTTTTCTGTCAAGGTTTCATGAAGCCCAGCCTGGCCTAGAACTCAGCATGTAGCTGAGACTGGCCTTGAATTCCCAATCTCCCAGCTCCTCCTCCCCAGTGCCAGGATTACAGGCTTCTGCTACCACACCCAGCTGGTCACACAGTCTTTCAAGCTAGACTTCTTTGATTCTATCCAATGTCTTCCAATTCCTTATCTAAAAATTAGATCAGCAGGTTACCTTTTTTCATCAACCTATGAGTAAGTCATAATTAGGTAAAGTGTTTACCCCTTGCAGTCAGGCGTGGTGCCTTTGATGTTTGATGCTAGCAATCGGTGAGGAAGAGGCAGGCAGGTCTCTGTGAGTTCGAGGCCAGTCGGGTCTAAAAAGTGAGTCCAGGACAGCCAAGGCTACACAGAGAAACCCTGTCTTGAAGAAGAAGAAAAAAAAAAAAAACTCCCCAAAAAGTGTTTACCTCTTACTGCTCTCTCTTGGCCATACAGGATGCTATGCCTGTCATGGCAAGTGTATGTTTGGTTGTCCTGGGGCAGATGGGGATGTGAGAGGTCACGTGTGACCTAAGATGGAGGCAGGAGCCGCGCACCCGAACACATGCAGGGCACCTTGGCAGAGGCATTACCACCAGATGGCATGGATCTGGAATCCATAGAGGAAAAGGTACTGGAAGGGTTACAAAAAAGAAAGAAAGAAAGAAAGAAAGAAAGAAAGAAAGAAAGAAAGAGAGAGAGAGAAAAGAAACAGCAAAAACTTCGGCTCATCATCACGAAAACCTGCTTTATTACAAGATGTGGAAGGAAGACCAAAGGCAGCGAGCCGCTGGCTCCTGTGTGGTACCCGGAGCCCAGAGAGAGGCTGCGGGGGCGGGGGGGCAGCGCGGGTGCGAAGCAGGTTTGGAGGACTTGGAAGAAGGTGATGAGCTTTCATTGGAGCATGATGGTTATTCAAGCACAGCTGTCTGAAAGGCAGCTGGAGGTGTGTTTTCCACTCAGGTTAGGTCTGGCAGGCGGGGACAGAACCAGGAGCCAGCCAAGGGTGGTGGAGAAAGAAGGCCCAGGGCTGGTTAAGATCACAACTGCGTGGCTGAGACGAGGCCTTTGGGTGGAAGCCAACCTCCAAAGAGCAAGCAGAAGACAAGGAGACTGCCAAGGGCTCGCCAATGATTTCAGGCCCATGTGAATCGACTGCCAAAACAGTCACACTTTCCCCTAGTATAAATATCACAAATAAAGATACTGAGATGATTTTGCTAATTTTATCTGACGACAGGACAGATAAATGTGTCATATGCTAGACATGGTCGCTCATGTCTGCCATCCCAGCACTGGGGAGGCTGAGACAAAGCTATGAGCAGAAGGTCAAATCCAGCCTGGGCAACAGAGAGACCTGCCTAAGAAACAAAATCAAGAACAATAAAAATAAACCCTAGGTTATTAGGTTTACCCCGCCCCCCCATCTCCCCACCCTCCACAAAAGTACCAATAAACACAGGAGAGCTGGTTGGTCTCACCAGGAGAAACACCATTCAAAATACAAACCAGGGCCAGGGTGGTGGACATCTCTACCCTCAGCACACAGGAGGCAGAGGCAGGAAGGTGTCTACAAATTCAAGGTCAGTCTATCTACTTAGCCAGTTCCACGCCAGTTAATGATACATGGAGAGACCATGTTTCCAAAGGGGAGAGGGGAGAGAAATTACAAATCAAGCTCGACTTTGGAGGAGAATTCTTAATTAAATAATAATAATAAATGTAACCAACAAAATAAACTTAGAATGACATCTGTCTCCTTAAACCACGCCCGATATGCGTGCTCTTCCTGACAAAGTGGAGAAGCTATCCAGTGACTTGCACAGGCTTCGTGACTACTGCTTAGCAAAAAGCATGCCACTGACGACTCGCATTCCTACAACTGGGAAGCCGTGTGTGTGCTGATACACAACTCTGCAAGATGTCTGTCGCAGTGTTTACAATAGCTGCAACCCAGAAATCCTTCTTAATGACCCCAGTGACCAACTCAGAGTTTTGCCAAAGATGTGGGTAAAAAGCCAGGAAAAATATTGCCCGAACTGTTTTGTTCCAACCTGAACTAGAACCAATAGGATCTTGTCAGGCTGATAGAACTGACTGGACGCTGCAGTTATTCAGGGTTCTGCTCACTCTCAGACAGAAAGTCATCAACTGTGTGGCTGGAGAGTGGCTTAATCTGTTTATCTTTTAAGGCTTTTCCTAAAAAATAAAGCCATACATAAGAGGGAAAAATGCACTTTTGTAGCCCAAGTCTCAATCTTTTATTTATATAAAATATTGTCCAATCTGGGCGTGGTGGTGCACGCCTTCAATCTCAGCATTCAGGTGGGTTTCTGTGACTTCAAGGTCTATGCAGTGAGACCCTGTTTTTAAAAAAAAATAGTAAACTGGGTGTGGTAGTGTATACCTTTAACCTAAGCACCAAGAAGGCAGAGGCAGGGATCTCTGAGATTGAGGCCAATCTGGCCTACAAAGTGAGTTCCAGGACACCCAGGGCTACACGGAGAAACCCTGTATCCAAAAACCATAAAATTAAGCTAATTAATTAATGAATAAGTAATAAAAACTTATAAAAAGTGTCAAAAATGAATAAAAATATTTTTTATGACAACCTAGGTGTCAGGGAAGAAAGAAACAGCTTGACCCATGAGAACAGCCTCAGATTAGGGAGCTATCCATAGCAGTCAGTAAAATAAATTCCAAATATTCAAAGAATTAAATCTGAGAGAATTTTTTTTTAAAAAGGGAAATGTGGTTATCTGTTCTTTAAAAGAAAGACTGAGTTTTAAAAAAATAATACAAATCAGAAGCCGGGGGTGGAGGCACAAACCTTTAATCCCAGTCTAGGGAGACAGTGGCAGGAGGAGCTCTGTGAGTTTGAGGCCAGCCTGGTCCACATGGTAAATTTCAAGACATTCAGGGCTATGCAGAAAGACCCTGTCTCAAAAAACAAAATAAGGGCTGGAGAGATGGCTCAGTGGTTAAGAGCACCGCCTGCTCTTCCAAAGGTCCAAAGTTCAATTCTCAGCAACCATATGGTGGCTCACAACCATCTATAATATGATCTGATGCCCTCTTCTGGCCTGCAGGTGTACATGCAGGGAGAACACTGTATACATAACAATAAATAAATCTTTAAAAATAATAATAAAACCTAAAAGATTTAGGGGCTGGAAAGATGGCTCAGTGGTTAAGAGCAAGTGCTCTTCAAGAGGATCCAGGTTCAATTCTAAGCACACATATGGTAACTCACAACCATTCCTACAGGAGGCAGAGACAGGCAGATCTCTGTGAGTTCAAAGCCAGTCTGCTCTACAAAGTGAGTCCCCAGGACAGCCAAGGCTACAAAGAAAAACCCTGCCTGGAAAACAAATAAACAAACAAACAAACAATTCCACTTTCAGCCTCAGATCAGCACAGATCTTTTTTTTTTTTTTTTTTTTTTTTTGGTTTTGGTTTTTTGAGACAGGGTTTCTCTGTGTAGCCTTGGCCATCCTGGACTCATTTTGTAGACCAGGCTGGCCTCGAACTCACAGCGATCCGCCTGCCTCTGCCTCCCAAGTGCTGGGATTAAAGGCGTGCGCCACCACGCCCGGCTCGGCACAGATCTTCTTAAATGACAATATATTATGGCAAAATTAATGTGAGAAAGCAAAACAGCCTCGTACATCATGGCTTAAGGTGAGAATTGGTACACCCCATCTAAAAATGCAATTAGCATCTGCTAATGAGCCATAAAAGATCACACTCTTTGATGTGGCAATCCATTTCTAGGAACCCTGAGAAGATGACGGAAACTGAGGTGGGAAAAGATGCTCAGTATGGTAATATGGATAATACTAAAAACTTTGAAGGAAATCTAAAATAACAACACTTTGGAATTATTTAACTACCTCATGGTAATGCTCGGAAGACAAACAGCATAATGCCATTAAAAACTATCTTCATAGCTGGGCATGGTGGCACATGCCTTTAATCCCAGCACTTAAAGCAGAGGCTACATAGTAAGACCCTGTCTCAAAGAACCATAAATAAATAAACGAATAAATCTAATTTTCTTAAAGATTTATTTATTATCATGTACACAGTGTTGTCTGTGTGTACACCTGCAGGCCAGAAGAGGGCATCAGGCTCTTAACCACTGAGCCATCTCTCCAGCCAAATCTAATTTTTTAAATGTCTTCACAAAATATTCTTAGAGCTGGAGATGTAGCTCACTTGGCAGAGTGGACTCACCTAGCGCACACGCACACACACACGCACACACACGCACGCGCACACACACACACACACACACACACACACACACCCTGGGTTTCACCATCAGCACTGCAAAAGCCTTTGCCGGTGGAGGCAGGAGGATGAGGAGTTCAGCCTCACCTTTGGCTACATAGAGAGTTTGAGGCTGGCCTGGGCTACATGTGAAACAACAACGAAAAGTACTTGAAAGTCATATGGAATGTTCTGTAAAGTAAAGTCACATGACAAAGTTCAAAATTATGTTCATGTCAGATTGTAAAGCTTTCCATGTGACGGTGCGCACATTACGTTTCCATTCTGTCCCCGCCTGCTCTGCGTGGTCATGAGGGCACACCTGGCTTTTCTCTGAATTTGGAGAGTCTACGTGGGGTGACCTCCCCTAAAACATGGGTTATGCAGTACAAAAGCAATCTGTTCTCTGTGCCAACAGATTCGTCATTCTCCAGAAGAAGTCTGGGTGGGGTTCACTCTTGAGCAACTGCAGGTGGCTCCCTCAAAGGAGGTAACAAAAGGAATGGAAACCAGCCATTTCCCCGGAGAACAAAGGCAGAGCCAACAAAGTGTGTGTGACTGTATATGGGTGTGTGAACACAGTTTCCAGGCTGGAAAGGAATATCCTAAAATACTGGCAGCAGTTTTCTTTTCTTTTTTTGGTGGTTTTTTTGTTTGGTTGGGGTTTTTTGTTTGTTTGTTTTGTTTTGTGGGTGTTTTTTGTTTTTTGGTTTTTCAAGACAGAGTTTCTCTGTATAGCCTTGGCTGTCCTAGACTGGCTGGCCTCGAACTCACAGCTAGTGTAACGTACACTCTTTTAAAAGTGCTCTTTCAAAATATATTACAATATTCACTGCATTCAAGTCCTGTTATAAATGGGGGTGTGGGGGGAGTGCTATAGGAGAACAAAATGGAGTCTGCAGAAAAAGCAATCACACTAGAGGGTGCAGAGGCCACGTTCCCTAGAGAGGAGCCTGGGGAATGTAACACCCTGTGGGGACACGTAGGCAGTCCAGGCATTCAGGGACTATGAGGAAAGGCTGAATGGAAGGAACGAATGCAGTACACATCCCAAGGAAAGAAAAGACGCAGATGCTCGAGCAGCGAGGGTGGGGAAGGAGGTCGTTAGAGCAAGAATCACCATTCCTGTCTCTCCCCACTCACCAGCCATTACAGCTGCTGACCGTTGAGCTGGCTCAAAAGGACATTTCCCCCGGCCACTCTCAAGTTTTTCAACCTGCTGGAAACTGGACACATCCTACAGACCAGAAAGGTGGGGCGGGGGGGAGGGCAGGTGGTTTAGGGGTTATGAGACAAAGTGCATGGTGAGAATTAAACATCAGATCAAATAAAGGAAAAGCCATCTCCATCCATATCCCAGTCACCCCACCCCCACTCCCATATTCGGTTACCTTACTCCTGATTCCTCTACCCACTCATATCTTTTCTCCGTTCTGTTCCTCTTTGCCCTCGGGCCTGTCCTCCACACTTGCCCATGGAAACATACCCAGCACAAACCTAGGAAATACCACGAGGCTGGACACAGACCTGTCCTCTGAAATTCTGGGGTTTGTAACTGCCCTACAAGATGTGCTACGGCCAAAGAGATGGAAGGAAGCAGGTAGCCTTTGGAGGGCTGGAGGAGCTCTGAGGAAGGGCAAAGAAAAGTGTAACTCTGTGAGAACCAGCTGAAGTCTTGGGGGAAAACAGAGCATCTTTCTCAACCAACTCCCACCTAAGGATGGGGAGCGGGCCAGGTTCCACATCCAAGCAGGGAAGGAAACTGTGAAGTCGGTGGCAGTATGAGCCAAAGCTCAGCGCACGATCTGAGGGCGTGTCAGATAAGCATCTTCTCCTTCCAGGGTCCTCCAGAGGGGTGGGAGGTGACAGACATAAGCGTCCCACCAGGGCCAGTCACACGTGGCCTCAGCCTAGCGCACAGCACTAAGAGAGTTTCAGGATGACATCTGAGAGTGGAAGTGAAGGATGGCTTCACACTAGCACCCAGAGAAACATTCCTGTAGTTGGTTTCAAGTCAAAGTTACAGCACGGGCACGCCAGGCATGCTGGCTCTAGCTCCCGAGCTCAAGCAGACACACACTGTGGCTGTGGCTTAAATTGCTCCTATGGTAGTCAGGGCTGTGGGACAATGACGTGTGCCCTTGAGCTTAATGCTGCTACTGGACTACCCGCGTCACCTGCCTCTTTGCTTCAGGTGACGGACAAGGTTTGAGTCTCTGAGACAATTCTTCAACAAGGCTGTGGAGATGAGGTGTAATCTGATGGGCTCCGCTAAGGGAGGTACCGGATCAAATGAGCCATTTGGGATGGAAGACCTCACAGAAGCACAGTGTGGTCGAGAGATCATCCTTGCCTGAGGAGAACGACGCTGGTTGTGTAACTACCGAGGTGCTCAGGCAGTTAGCACTTACTGTGACTGCACTTCTCTTGTCTCACCTGAGCTACTCCTTGCCCCAGGCTGAATAGCTCCAGCCCTAATTTACCTCCATACTTACCTTACACCAATCTTCCAGAATCACACGCATGCACACACACACACACACACACACACACACACACACACACACACCACCAGCACCAGCACTACCATCATCACCACCACCATCACCACCAGCACCATCATCACCATCATCACCACCATCACCACCAGCACCATCACCACCATCATCACCACCACCATCACCACCATCATCACCACCATCATCACCACCAGCACCATCACCACCATCATCATCATCACCATCATCACCACCATCATCACCACCATCACCACCAGCACCATCACCACCATCATCACCACCATCATCACCACCAGCACCAGCACCACCATCATCATCACCACCATCACCACCAGCACCATCACCACCATCATCACCACCACCAGCACCACCAGCACCAGCACCACCACCATTGCCTGGAGTACAAAGTCTAATCCTACCTACCCACCTACTTTCTATTACTTCTCAAAATTATGTTTGATCTACCCAAACAAATCACTTATTGTTCCTGGAAAATAAGCTGTTTTCCCATCTCCACACCTAAAACTGCCCCCTTTCATTTCTTCCAACTCACCAAAGAAAAAAATAGATGGGCCTTTTCCTGGTCCCCATGCGTGACAATCTCTATGTATCAACTGGCATGTTCAATTCATTTCCTTGAACTATTCCATTCCTTGGCCCTTGAAACTCTAACTTCCTGGAGCCCTTTCTCCTATTTGATAATTGTTTCTTTAGCTCCTTCTTTTTCCAGCCCCACCATGTATATCCTTAGGATCTAGCTGTAGCCTTTCTAGCATATCATTCAAATAGCCCTCTCATTCTTCCATTTCCAGCCTCTCTATGTAAACCATTGGCCAAACTCTCTGAGACTCCCTAATGAGCCCCACGTCCTCCAAACCTGAGTCCATATTTCCATTGACTACTGGACTTTCTCAGTGTTTACCTGTCCGCTTGATTTACTTGTTTATTATATATTATATAATATTATATTATATATATATAATATATATAATATATATATAATATATATAATATATACAGTGCTTTATTATATATACAGTGTTTATTATATATACACCTGCAGGCCAGAAGAGGGCATCAGATCTCATTATAGATGGTTGTGAGCCACCATGTGGTTGCTGGGAATTGAACTCAGGACCTCTGGAGCAGCAGTCAGTGCCCTTATCCGCTGAGCTATCTCTCCAGCCCAGACCTGGACACTTCTTAAAACTCAACATGCCAAGACCAGCTCCCTCCCAGTTTTCCCCAGAGGCATAATCTTATCATCTAACCTTTGAGAAACTGAGCCACTCATGAACAGATTAGGGTCTGATTATCCTCTGTTCAAAATGGCCCTGCGCTGGGGTGTGAAAATGGAAGGTGATCAGGATGATTCTCTCTGTCTGTCTGTGGGGGTTCTTTGTCACACCGTCACCATGTCAACAGACAGCCTCCTATCAGCTGTGGTCAAGGCGAATCCCTAAAGCTGAAATCTGGGGATGGAAAGGACAGCTCTCCCTGAGCACTGATGTTGGTGCTGGCCCTTTGGCTTTGCCCGAGAAAAATAAACAGAAGGCTTATAAAGGACCTCTCCCAGGTAGAGGAGGAAAAAAAAAAAAAAAGATTCTCCGAGATGCATGAACCATGTCATATGCCACAAGAGACTGAAGCCAGATGAGGTCCCCTGGGTTACAAGGTGGCCACACAGACAGCGTTGTAGAACAATCTAGACCAACCCAAGTTCCAATATTGGCTCTGCCTCTGCTAGCTATATAACCTTAGCCACGGCATCAAATTTCCCTGAATATCAGTTTCCTTGCTTATAAAATAGAAATAAATATTATACCCGAGCAGCATAATGTGATAATAAAATTAAACTTAATTGTGAACATAGCCTGCAACAGAGTGGTTGGCCATGGCTGTTCTGGTGGCCTAGTATTTTTCTCTTTTAATGGTTGGAGTTCCATTAACAAGTCACATTAAAATAATTCTCTTCTAGGGGGCTGGAGAGATAGCACAACAATTAAGAGCACTGTCTGCTCTTGCAAAGGACCTGAGTTCAATTCCCAACAACCACATACATGGTGACTCACAAGCATCTTACTGGAATCTGATGCCCTCTTCTGGCCTGCAGTGTACATGCAGATAGGGCACTCATACATAAAATAAGTAAATCTTCTAAAGAAAAAAAAAAAAAAAAAGTATTTTTTTCTTCTAATGTGTGATGGAAGCTGGAACTGAAAGACTTGCTAAAACTTCCTAAGGCCCTTCACTTCGTTTCATTTCTCTTCATTTCACAGTCATCAATGAGTGAGTTGTATCCAGATCAAAGATTTTCAGGGAACAGTTATCTGCACTGTCGACATCATTACTCAAGGAGGTCCTGCACTAAGGGTAAAGCAAGGATATAACCACATAGAATATGACAGGTAAAAGTGGCAGAGGCTGTTCAAAATGTCTACAGAGCGGGCTTGGGGCGGAGCCTGGAGGGCTAACAGAGCCAACCTCTCCCTCCACAGAACGACCCCTTGGTTCGTGAGCCTGTTAGAGAGAGGGCTTCCGAGAAAACGCTGAAATGGTGAGAAGAAGCAGTGGGGCGCCGAACCCTGGCTTCGCTCTTTACTGCCGACATCTCTCAAGAATAGATGGGGGTCCAGGTCACACAGGCATGGCCAGAACATTTTTGATCTAGGTCCTCTGGTTAGGACTCACTAGGGTCCCAACTCAGAGATCCAAGGAAGACGGGAAAGTCCAAGAAGATGAGCTGGGATCATCACACTGTGCACAGGCTATGACTGTGATATCTATCCTCTGAGATCGCTATGCCTGAGCAGCCGGGGGTGGGGGGGGGATGGTGGGGGGAGGGATAGCCCTGCTACATGTGGGGGTGTGGTGGGAACTATAAAGAATTAAACCCTCAATACTGGCTGATGGAATACAGAGGTTTTCAAATACCTTCCAGAACTGATAAAGCTTCCTAAGCTGAGAGAATCATCCAGACTTTTATTATGAGCATGTGGAAAGAATCCACAAAGGCCAACTAACTAAGCCTGAGAAAAACCCTGGTGATTGACTGATCCATAAACCAGAGACGGGAGGGTGCTCTCAAACAGAGGTTTTAGGGCACGTATACTATATCTAGGCCCAAGTGGGATCGCTGTATCAGTGCGGACTGTAGAACAGTCTAGTCGATGCCTGCAATTCAGGGTCAAAGCAAGAAAGAAACACGTTGCACACCGTTGTGTGCGACAGGCCACATAGCAGTGCTCAGTCATGAATCTGCTGCCAGAAGACCAGTGATGATGACCACTGTACAATTAACAGGGGAAGGTCAGAGTTCCAAACTTCTAGTTGTGACTAGCTAGCCTAGACATCATCAAGAACATATTCATACCAAGACTGCCTGGGTGGGAAAGGCCCACAGGCCTTCACTAATAAACAAGATCGAGAAGAAAATGTGGTTGACAGGATGGCTCACCCCAAAGGCGAGACCCAGAGCCCAGAGCCAGCTGGTACCACATTACAGGGTGGTGACATCAGATGTCAAGAGAGTCACACCCCGTAGAGAATGGGGTTGGCAGAGGGTGCCAGACGATGATGAGCCGTGCTGTGGGAGAAGAGAGCTCGGGCTGTTCTGATAAAGGAACAGGCTCCAGCTGCTGGGCCAAAGCACTTTCTGGGCAAAGAAACATGAATGTCTGACTTCTGGGACATCTCTTGGATTTGTCCAATTCCCAGGCCAACCAACAACTCTAACCCCACCCACTCTCTCAGTACATCTTATCACTCTTAGCAAACTTTACCCTCTATAGACAAGCTCCCTTTCCCACTCCACTTGCCCTCCCTTGGTAGCAGGCAAAGACTCCACCCTATGAGGGCATCCTCTACCTGCCCTTCCCCCTCCTAACCCCCCCCTCCAGTACTTGTCCTACGTCATGGTTGTCTTAACCGTGCCCAATATGATCACTCACAAAGTACCCTTCCCACCCTCCCACCCACCACCCCAAGTAACTCACACTGCTGCAGGCTCCCTCTCCCTCTCCTTCTGCCCCTGTCACTCACAATAACCCCGCACTTCGGATCAAAAGCGAAGGTGCCACAAGTGAGGAGGTGAGAAGCATTGGCAATGGCGAGAATCTGGATAAAATTGTGACATTCGTCCTGCGGGGGGGGGGGGGGGGGGGGGGGTCAGAGATGGGTAAGAGATAATCAGAGGCAGATGGAGGCATGGGGGAGGATGGGGGATGGGTAGTGTTAAAGTCCTCGCCTGAGGAGCACTAGTGGGATCTGACCCAACCTCAGGGCTGGGCTAGTGTCTCCACAGAAGCTCGGAACAGGGTGCAGGCTTACACCTACCTCTTTCTTGCCTTTCTTCCTACAGTTCTGTCTGTGAGTCTCGGGCACCGTCCAATCGATCTGAGAAAGAAGAAAAGCTCTTTTCCCCAAGTGCCCTTCCCCCATGTACACTGAGGCCAGGGGAAAAGAAACAGTTGTACAAACTTTAACAATCTGGAAAGTTCTAAGAGTCCTCACTTCTTCTGAAATGGAAGCTGTCCCCCTCCCTCCCCCCACCATCCCCAGCCCTGCCATTAATGAGGAACAAAATCAACTGGGAAGTCAAAACCACATTTTAATTTTTGAGACAGGGTCTCAGGCCAACCAGGCTGGCCTCATATTCTTCATAGGGCAGAGGATGGCCTTGTTCCTCCTGTGTCCACCTCCCCAGTTCTGGGATCAGAGGCATACACCACCACACCAGACTTTTATGTGGTACTGGAGACCCAACACAGGGCTTTGTCCATTCTGGGCAAACACTTTACCTGCTCTGCAGATCCCCAACCCCAAACCACCTTTAGAGAAATAGAATATATCAGGATTTGTCACTATATGTCAATGCTGTCCCAAGGAAAGTCTCCGTCCGGACACATTTACACTCTTTTTTTTTTTTTTTTAATTGTATATGAGTACTTTATCATCAGATCACATTATAGATGGTTGTGAGCCACCATGTGGTTGCTGGGAATTGAACTCAGGACCTCTGGAAGAGCAGACGGTCCTCTTAACCACTGAGCCATCTCTCCAGCCCCGCATTTACACTCTTGTGCACTGTGTCACAGTGTCCTAGGGTCCGTACCGGTAACATGGTGAAAACAGTTTACGGAATTCTCTCCCAGGGGAAATTACCAACCTTGTGATACCACTGCCCACCGCCACCTGAAACGTGTCACTGTATCCTTTCCCCACCATTATGTCCCCCTCCATACCCTCCCCCATCATCATGTCTTCCCCATCACAGCCAACACAGGTGAGGGGACCCCCCTTCCCATCAGCTCCTCCCTGACTGACAAAGGTTTTACACTCTGCCTCCATCTTCCAGTGCATTCAGTGAGGGTCTTAGCCACACCCACCACTGTAGCTCACTGAAAAAACAAAACACTCCGCGCCACCCCCAGCCCCCCATAACTCATGCTGCCGCGAGCTCACTCGGTCCTTCTGCTCCATCTCATCGTTAGTTATTCTGAAACTCTCCCACTTACAGCCCACGGACTGATGGATTTAAACGTATGCTATGGGCTCTGGGTCACCCCCACTGGCATCTCTCACCCTGCGGGGTCTTTCTCCCGTGAAGGGCAGGGTCAGAGCGAAGATGCTGTCCCGAGCACCGACGTAAAGTGTGTGAGAAGCAGGATCCACAAGCAGAGTAGAGTAGTTGTACGTGTGTGGGGCAGCAAACCGGGTGAGATAGGAGTCAGTCTCTGGCAGGAAGAGAAGAGGGCAGGGGAGAGTGACATCAGCCATCCCTCCAGAGACGCCAGGTCCCCAAAGGGACTGGTTTTGTTGTCTTCCAAGGACTGTTCATTTGGCAGCCAACAAGGGGAAAACCCAGAACCTCCCCAAAAAGCTAACCATCTTCCTGTCCCTAGTGGAAGATGGCATGCTTTTTCTATAAAAAGAACACTTTAAACAATAATTACAATAATTGCACAAATATTAAAATCCGTCACTTCTACTCATAGCAATGTGATACATAACTTTCCTGTTGTACCATTGCCCCCTTTTGAGATAGACTCTTATTATATAGCCCAAGCTGGCCTTGAACTCAAAATACTCCCGCCTCAGCATCCTGACAGCCGGCATTAAAGGTGTGGGCCACCATACCAGATACCCTTTTACTAACACACTTGGAGTCCACATCCTCCGTCACCCTTATCCCATTCTACCCAAAGCTACAGTGGGATGGATATGCGCTTCTGAAATAGGCCATCCTGCCTTTATACATGGCTCCTCTGCTTACCAGCTGTGTGCATGCACACATAAGTAACTCGCCCTCCTAGAGTCTCCTCTCCCTCCTGTGTATAAACACCACCATCCAGGGGTGTTGGGAGACTTAAGCATTGGAACAAGTGAGCGTGCCACCCATCTCACAAGTGGCCACATCCTTCCCTCCTTCCTTAGCATGAGTTCTACTTAGATGCAAACTGGACACATTACCAGCATCCAAATCACTTAACTATTTGAAGTTCATAACAACCCTGTATGAATTCACCTTTGCTCAGTCTCTGGTTCTGGAGACTGAAGCCTTACACCAGTACATCCAGATTCCAGCTCCAAGCCCATTCATTCCTAGGTGTGCCTGGTGGGTGTGAGCCCCATCCACACCACCCTTCCACGTCCCCACTCATCTCCGCTATACTCTTCCTATTCTCATGCGTGGTATAAGCTCTGAAGTGTGGAAACTCCATTTATGTTGCATCCTCTGCTCTGTCTTGCCATCCAGGCCTCTCTGGATTCCCTAGAGGTCAATAAAGACGGGCATCTGTAACTCTCCTTGTGGGGTATAGGTTGAGCACAAACGGAGACTCCGCAGGCTCTGATCCCAACTCTGCCTTCTGAGCTCATAGCCTCCTTAGATGTTGTTTGGCCTAAGCATAAGCTCTAAGTTACTGTGACCCAGTTGTGAGTTCTGGCTTCACTTGTACCCATTGAGAAGAAAACAAGTCCCATGCCACACTCATGTCCACTTCAGCAAAGAGTATTTAAACTGTGAATGCCATTTTACACTTTATTACATTCCTTGACTTCTTCCATGTCTTCATAAAGCACCTCCTCAGCCCTATCCTGCTTTTTCAAAAAAAAAAAAAAAAAATATATATATATATATATATATACACACATATATATATAATGTTTCTTTTTTAATTATTATTTTATGTATGTGTGTCTTTATATGTGCACATGTGAGTACAAATAACAACAGAATTCTGTTCCCTTGGAGCTGGAGTGGCAGGTGGTTGTAGGCCACCAACACGGGTGCTGGGAACAGAACTCAGATCTCCTGAAAAAGCAGCCCAGGGCTCTTAACAACTGAGCCTCCCCTCCGGCCCCCTCCGGCCCCCTCCTCTGCTTTTTGTGAAGAACCCTGAGTCGGCTCATTGAAGTGTTTTCTAGCACTCAAAGTAGGGAAAAGGCAGAGGGAGCAGCGAGCACTCAGGAAATGAAAGTTAAAGCGAGTTGATAACAGAGAGATGGGAAGGACAGCTCCAGAGGCCGTATGGGAAGTGGGCTGGAAAGATCTGGGTCTGGATGGAGGCAGGAGGGCCTTTGAAAGGACGGTGGGGAAATGAAGCTGAAAAGACTGAAATTCTGGGTTCGGGATCAGGGTGGGACTTGATGACCCGAAAGAAAGAAGAAAGAAAGAAAGAAAGAAAGAAAGAAAGAAAGAAAGAAAGAAAGAAAGAAAGAAAGAAAGAAAGAAAGAAAGAAAGAGAAAAGAGAATAGCATGGGCTTGGAAATGAAGAGATGGGTGTGGGTCTATGTGTGAGAAATAGGAATAAAGGACCAAAATGGACAACCTTGGGCAAACCCTGGGCCTCAGTATCCAGATATGCAAGGTTAGGAGCTGCACCCTATTGAAAAAGGGAGGAGCTTCAGGAGCACCCCGGTTGTGTCTTGGGAGCTGAGATGCGAGGACAGGTTGGGGGTGGGATAGGTGGGATGGCGTGGGGCGGAATGGGATGAGACGGAGAGGGACCGGGTAGAGGTCTCAGTCTTGGTCCCAGAGAGGTGTGCACGGTGCAGAGGGGCCCTAGATGCTGTTGCTGGGGTTAGCAGGGCAGGTGGGTGTGGGCACCTGCTGGCAAGGGCTGGGCACTGTGCAAAGGGCTGAGGACAAGGGTTCCTGAGTCTTACCGGAGATGGGCAGTGAGGTTCTGGGCACAGAGCGGGGGACGCGGCCGCACACCGGGGCGCCCAGCATCGCCAGCAGCAGCAGCACCGGCGGCGGCGGGAAGGGCGAGCCCGGAGGCGGCCGGGGGCCCGGGCGGGGCCGCTCGGCCGTAGCCAGCATCTCTGGCTCCGCCTGGTGCCGGGTGGGGCGCGTCCGGCAGCCTCGGCTCAGTACCGCTACAGCGCGGGCCTCGGTCCCACTCGGGTCCCCTCGGACGAGCTCGGCCTGCAGCAGAGAGATGAAACACAACCCGATTCCACCCCCTCACGAAGAAGCCAATGGAGAATCAGTTTCTTCCTATAACCAATCAAGATTGAGTGGAGGAGGGACGAGGGCGAGAGGCCCAACCCAAGTGGAGGCGGAGCTAGGCCAGGTGCAGGTGTGAGTTTCTTCCTCAGAAGGATGGAGATGTGCTTTAGTCCTGGAGTCACCAATGAATTGGTGTAGTCTCTCCAAATCTCCAAATATCTTTATCTCTACTACAAGGAACAATTATGCAATACTAGGGAAAATATGCGGGTATATGGGTGCAGGCACCAAATTTCTCAGAATTATTTCTTTGTTCCCTGCACACACAAATATGCTTGCATGATGGCTCAGTGGGCAAAGGCGCCTGCTACTAAACTTGAAGTCTGTGTTTGATTTCACCCGGGAAATCACCCCACCCTGGGACCCCACAACATGGAAAGCAGAGAATCAACTGGCTCAGGCGGTCTTCTGACTTCCACATGCATGCCATGGTACTAATGCTCCCCCAAACACACACACACACACACACACACACACACACACACACACAATTTAAAAAATTAAAATGCAAATATACATATATTAGTTACTTTTCTCATTGCTAGTATCCAGCTTAAGGAAGGGTTTGTTCTGGCTCACAGTTGGAGGACATAGTCCACCATGATGGAAAAGGCAAGGTGGCAAAGAAGTGAGGAATCTGGTCACATTGCATCTGCAATGGGAAGTGAAAGCGAAGACATGCATGTTGTCCCTCAGTCCCTCCTCTCTCTCCCTCTCTCTGTCTCTCTCTCTCTCTGTCTCTCTCTCTCTCTGTCTCTCTCTCTCTATCTCTCTCTCTCTTTCCTCTATGCATTCTCAAGAAATGCTGCCATCCATAATTAGTATGGTCGCTGCCCTGCCTCACAAGCTTGCCTCTGAGTGACTGTAGACTCTGTCAAGTAGACATCATTAACCATCGCACTATGAAGAGCTGGGCTGGAGAGATGGCTCAGTAGGTAAGGGTGCTTGCTGCTCTTGCAGAGGTTCTAGGTTCGGTTCCCAGCACCCACACAGTGATTCACAACTGCCTGTAGCTCCAGTACAGGAGATCTCCTGCTCCCTTCTCCACCCTCCACAGGCACAGGGCACATAGACATACAAACAAGCAAACCACCTGGAGAGATGGCTCAGAGGTTAAGAGCCCTGACTGCTCCTCCAGAGGTCCTGAGTTCAATTCCCAGCAACCACATGGTGGCTCCCGACCACCTGTAATGAGATCTGCTGCCTTCTTCTACTGTGCAGGCAGAATATACATAATAAATAAATCTTTAAGAAATAAAAATAAAAGAACCAAGGCAATCAGAAAGTGTGTTGGCCAGAGTCAAAAGTGACTACTGTGCATTTGAAAGGAGACTCCACAGAGGGGCACTCAATGGAGGAGGCTTGGAATGTGCCACAGCTCTGCTCTGCACACAATAATACTTCATTTCTAGGCAGCCTTTAAGGAGCCAAGTGCCCCATTTCCTACAGCAGCTGTGGCTTGGCGCAGGACTCTGAGGTATGAAGGAACTTCCTCCTATCTCAGAGGAAGCTTCTACCTAGCAGGTGTCTTATACACATGATTTCATTTCATCTCCTTGGCACCCTGGGAGGGAGACCTGAAACAGAAATTAACATCTCCTAGTTACACTATCAGGAGACTGTACTGGGATCTGATGTCTCAGATGCAGAGTTGACGGGCTTCCCCCACACTGGCAGTTTTTTTTTTTTAGCTATTTTAAACTTCCTGCCCACTTAGGTATGTCAACAAACCCTTACCAACCCTCACTTTCACACTGAAAAAGGAAACTTAGTGGTAAAGACCAAAAAAGGGAAAAATTAAAAGTATAGATGGTAGCATGAGCTTGTATACACAATTTGTATATCACCAAATAGAAATTTAAATTCAGCAATTTTATTACACTTAACTTGATGGGATGTTGTGAGTTATTTAAATAGCACACAATGATTCCCTATGAGCATATACAGGGAGAGGAAGTCTCCCTCAGTCACAGTCATAGGGGAGGGGAGTAAGGGGAAAATGGGAGGGAGGGAGGAATGGGAGGATACAAGGGATGGGATAACCATTGAGATGTAATATGAATAATAAATAAATAAATAAATAAATAAATAAAGTAGCACACAACTATAAATGGATTTAACTATGACATATTTTGTTAATAAAGCTATTCCTACTATAAAAATTCCTACTTGAGGGCTAGAGAGATGCCTCAGAGGTTAGGAGCACTGACTGCTCTTCCAGAGGTCCTGAGTTCAATTCCCAGCAACCACATGGTGGCTCACAACCATCTATAATACGATCTGATGCCCTCTTCTGGCCTGCAGGCATACAGGCAGGCAGAACACTGTATACTTAATAATAAATAAATAAATCTTTTTTTTTTTTTTTTTAATTCTTGAACCATAGTAAGCACATATAATGGTCTAGCTAAGAGAGAATTTAATGGGTTTGAGAGATGGCTCAGTGATTAAAAAAAAAAAATTGCTGCTCTTCCAAAGGGCCTGAGTTCAGTTCCCAGCACCCATGTCAAAGCAACTCAGAACTGCCTATAACCCCAGCTCCAAGAGATTCAACACTCTCTACTGGCCTCTGTAGCCACATACACATGACATTCACTCACATATACACATAAATAATTTTTGAGAGAGAGAGAGAGAACTTGGGTCCCAAATATAATATGGATGTAAACATCTATCAATTTACTAAGTATTAACCAAATAATTCACAACACAGTTGTGACAGTTACCTAGTAAGCAATAACTATGAAGAATTTGTAGAAGTTACATAATTATTGTGGTGGTTTGAGTGAGAAATGCTCTCCATAGACTTAAGTATTTGAACACTTGGCCCCCAGTTTGTGGCACCGCTCAGGGAGGTAATTGAAACTGTGGGGGAGGGGGAGGGGGTGCTGCCTCGATGGAGGAAGAGTGACAGGGGCTGGGCTTTAAGAGTTTATAGCCTCACTTCACTATGCCATCTCTGCTTTCCGGGTATAGTTGAAGATGTGATTTCTCAGCTTCCTGCTCCTACTGCCACGTCTCCCTATGGAAATACAAGCAAAATAAGCTCTTCCATAAGCCGCTTTTGGTTGTGGTCCTTCATCGTAGCAACAAAGAGTAACTGATACAACTATAAATCAAAAAGAACAACTTGAAGACAAAAGACCAGCTGGAAGCATCACTCGTGTCCTTTCTAAAACTGCAGGAGTTTACTCTACTTGTGATGTGCACACAGTAGGTACTTTACAGACCTACGGTACTTCTCAGCAGTGCCTATATAGCAAACCTGGCCATCCAGAAATGCACTGATCTGCTTCTGTGTGTTAGTGTTAATGCTCATTACAGCTGAATTGGGATGAAAATAAGAAAGCAGCCCTTAGTCACCCACAGAACGGAAGTCTGGGATGGCACCTCATGTTGTCTGTGAGCAATGAGGACTTACTTTATTAACTCAGGCTGAAGACTATTTCAATTCATCATACGCCGGCTATCTCCTAAGGAGGAATCTATGTTAATGAGCGCTTACTTCCCGGGAAGAGTTCTTGAGCAAAGCTTGACCAACTCTCTAGTCTTGATCATATTTCTGTTAGGTGCACATTTCATGAAGGCAATTATGGTCTGTCTTGGCTTTCTTCTCACAAGCTCGTTTCCTTTCTTGTAATCAACCAGTTATTTTTAAAAACGGCCTTTGTGAGGTTGGAGAGGTAGCCCAGTGGTTGGGAGCCCTTGCTGTTCTTGCAAAGGACTCGGGTTCAATTTCCAGCACCCACGGGAAGGCTCACCACGTCTCAGGCACCAAGCATGCATGTGGCGCACAGACACATGTGCAGGCAAAACATTCACACCCACGCAAAATAAAATAAGTCTAAAAATAAACACATAAAAATTTTAAAAATAATATTTGAAAATGGAAAGAGAAAGTGATCTTTGTGAACTCAAGAGTTAAGCAGTGGTACTTAGTTTGTTTCTTTTCCTCTCTCGGGGTCAAGAGAGTAAAAGGCACCCTACAATTACACCGTCCGTCGTCATGAATTCTTTGCCTGTACAAACACTTCCCAATATAATTGCTTGACTAATGACCCTAAGATGCTTCTGACGTTCTGAAGTGTATGCCCGGAAGTGTGCACAGGGAGGAAGCACTTCTTTTGTACCGTGACTCCTACTCCTTCCTCCCCTGGTCGCATGGAAACCTCTATATCTTTTGAGATCTGGGATGTGTCTTCACCCATTGGCCACTCATCTCATTTGCTTCTTTCTTGCTGTTACTAACATTTGTAATGGGTTAAAAGTAAGTAAGAACTCTAAAAATTTGGGAAAACAAGCTTTTGCTTTTGTCTTTGTCACTGTCCTATTGCTGTAAAAGACACCATGGTCAGGGAAATGCTTATAGGAGAAAGCATATACCTGGGGGCTTGCTTATGAATTTGGTCCTTTATTATCATGGTAGGAAGCATGGCAGCATGCAGGCAGACAATGGAGCAGTAGCTGAGAGCTACATCCCTGATCTGTAGAAGAGAAAGCGAGCCTGGATTTAGCATGGGCTTTTAAAACCTCAAAGCCCACCCACAGTGGCACACTTCCTCCAACAAGGCCACACCTCCTAATCCTTTCAAATAGTGCTACACCCAGGTGATATGAGCTTCTGGGGGGCCATTCTTACTCAAACCGCCAAAGTTTTGTTGATCCGTCCTGGATTGCTAATTTCTTGAGTCACAGAAATATTCGTACCTCATGTGCCTTCTCAGATTACAGTGCAGGTTACACACTTTCCTTTGCTTCTAGTTTTCTTGAAGAGGTAATACTGTACATCACTCCTTTGGCTTATCACTCATTCCTCAGCCCATTTCAAACCAACATTCATTTCTGTCCCTCTTTTAAAATTTCTCATTTTATTTTATCATTTTATACGTATGGCTGTTTTTGCCTGTGTGTATGTCTGTACACCCTGTGCTTGCCTGGTGCTCAGTGAGGCCAGAAGATGCCCTGGATCTGGAATAACAGGCAGTTGTGAGATGCCATGTGGGTGCTGAAAGTCAAACCCTGGATCCTCTGAGAGAGCAGCCAGTGCTCTTAACCACTGAGCTACCTCCCCAGCCCTCAGACGTCATCCTGAAGCTCAATAGTGACTTTGGAGAATGGCAGTCAGTTGCAGTGAAAGAGTTCAGGGTTAGAGCACACTGTAGACTCAATTTTCTTAACCAAAATATTTTATTAACGACTCAGTGACCGAGCCTACGTCAGTTATAACCAGATTAACCAAAACAGTAGGAAATGAGGATTAATTGACACAAAAACAAAACCTTAAGGATATCAGTCCCGAAGAACGATTCTCCAGCCCGGAGCAGCAGGATTTCTTCCACTGGAACCGGGGGTAACCAGACCCCAGAGCCTCAACAGGAGCCAGAGCTCTGAAGCCTTCCCTCAAGTGGTTTTCTCTAGGAGCGTCTTGAAGGGCAGCAACGAACAGTCAATTCTATCCCAAGTCTCCTATCCACCCCGCCTCCAGTTCTGGGCTCATTTATATATCTCCTCCCAGAGCCTATTCACAGGATCTTTTTCATCTGGTAGCATTTAAGCTCCTGCACGAGGTGGTTGCGCTTCTAGTGAATTAACATCACCTGTTCTCTTACTAGACCATTCCGATCCCACACTTGGGATCCTAAAGAACAGGTTTCTCTCCTTCAGCACACTGGTTAACGTACCAGTTTTTGTCACTCTGCAAACCTAGAAAAATTATAAATCTTAGCTACTTAAAGTACAAACTGAGGACCAGCAGCACTGGGTATCATTACGGAACTTCCAGAACTGCAGACCTGCTGGGTCACAGTATGCAGGTAAATGAGATGCCCACACTGGGAAGTGTCATTACCTCGCTCTTCCGGAGAGAAGACGCCCAGGTTCCGTAGATGTAAAGTATAGATAGTACTTGCTGCGATCGCTAACTTTCTTGCCAACATTGGGTGACTCCTCCCACTACCATATTAACTTAGCAGTAAGGGTTATGGTTGTTGTTGCCATATATTCTATACCTAGCACAGTACCTGCGTGGAGTAAGCATTCCTATTTTTTGAATGGATGAATAAATGGACAATTTATCAACCCCTGCCATTTGTTCTGCTGTCATTTATTAACAGTTATCAGAATCGCTGTCATTTGGAGTTATTGTGTTAGATGATGAAGATATAAAAAACATTTCTATTATCAAAGATGGCTCTATTGGACTGCTCTATTAGACTTTCATATTTCCCTTCCATCTACCTTGAATCCATACCTCTGCAGTTTCATTCTTACCAAAACTGTAAACAATCCATAATACCACATAGAATCAAGTTCATGGTCCCTAGTGCAATCTTTAGACCTTTACAGTTACAGAGGCTCACATATACATACACATACATGGGTACACTAGTTATATAATATATTATATACGTGTGCACATACATACAATATGGGAGAGTCATTCAAACCCACTGCATGCATAGCGGTCATCTGTTCCATAGTTCATGACCCCCATGGGACTTGAGAGCCAAAGGAATCTCTAAAAATAACCTGATGGTCCTTTGCTGGGCCCTGGATAAAAAGTTTTTTGTTTCTGACTGGGAGTCTTACATCATCAAGGTACAGTTACAGGCTATTAGTTTGTAGATGGGATTAAAATCAAACCTCAGACCCCAAAGCATTTCCCGTCGTGTCAGACTGGGATTACACAATGGGAAATCAGTTGTTCTGATCAAAGAGCAGCTCTTCTCGTGTAAAGCTTGCTTTTCACTTCCTTTTATTTCTACATTGATTTAATCAATCTTGATTTAACGTATCCCACTGAAACTTCCTAAAAATCCAGATTTTAAGATTTATATAGACAGAGAAACCCCGTCTCAAAAAAAGAAAAAAAAAAAAAAGATTCATATAGTATTCTACAAGTGAATATGTTGGGTTTTTCAAAAGCCATTGCTCTATTTTGATTATTGTTATGTTAGTTTGCTTTGTAATAACACTTTCATGTACATTTTTGTCTCCTTTGAGAATTCCCTTAGAATTAATTTCTATAAGATTAAAGGCTCAAGTTAGGGGCTAGGGATATAGGCAGTGGAAGAGGACTTGCTTTCTATCAGTCTCTGAGGGGAAGAGAAAGAAGGAGAGAGAGTGTGTGGGAGAGAGGGAGAGAGAGTGGGAGAGGGAAGAGAATCAGGAGAGAGAAAGAGAGAGGGAAGGAAGGAGGGAGAGAGGGAAGGAGGAAGGGAGGGAAGGAGAAAGGGAAGGGGAAAGAGAAGAGGAAAGGAGGAAAAAAGAATGGTTGTTTTAAGCCAGGCCGTGTAGTCTTGTAATCACAATATTCAGGAAGGTTGAGGCAGGAGGATTGCCTGAGTAATATGAGTTCAAGGCCAGTCTGGAGTACAAAGGGAGATCTAATCTCAAAAAAGCAAAAGCAGGAACTAGAAAGGTGGCTCAGCAGTTAAGAGCACTTCTTGTTTGTTTGTTTGTTTGTTTGTTTGTTTGTTTTCGAGACAGGGTTTCTCTGTGTAGCCTTGGCTGTCCTGGACTTGCTTTGTAGACCAGGCTAGCCTTGAATTCACAGTGACCTGTCTGCCTCTGCCTCCCGAGTACTCGGATTAAAGGAGTGTGCCACCACGTCCGGCGTTAAGAGCACTTCTTAGAGAGGCCCTGGGTTCCTTCCCAGCGCCCAAATCACGGCCAAGGACCATCTATAATATAACTTCAGTTACAGAAGATCCATCGCCCTCTTCTGGCCTTCTCAGGCACTGCACACACACACTGCACAGACACATAAAACACTCATACACATAAAATAAAACTAAACAAATGTCTTTTAAAAGGCAGAAAGGAAAGAAACAAATCAGTGAGGTCATCCTTTTTTAACCTCAAAAGAGAGACTTTTTATAGAAAGACTCTAATCTGTCCCCTTTAACTCTTTAAAATCTTTCAACGTGAGCCTCCCTTCTAGACTGTCTGTTGAATAGCATTGTCCTTAGCTATTTCATAAATATAAATACATACATAAAAGACAAAGAGAAGCAAAGATAATTCTAGTATTTCTACGATCCAAGTTGAGGCAGGTTGAAAAGTACATTAACAAGTGCCCTTGGGTCAAGCATGGTGGCGTGTACCTGTAATCCCAGCTAAGACCAAAGAACAGCAGAGCCACTGTAAATAAATAAATAAATAAAAATTTAAAATGCACTTTGCTTTCACGAGGGGACCCTTTGTTTGTACACTTCCATCCCCAAATAGCAGCATACTGCATGGTACAGCGTGCTAACTATCACGGTTTACAGAATAGGAGTTGGCCAAGTGAGCAAAGTTGTGGACGAGGAAGGTTAAAGGCAAAAACACAGTAGAGTGTCCGTTCCTGTGTTTCATAGGGAGGGGACAACAGAGAGAAAGTTATATGACTTCACCCTGTTTTTTGTTTTTTGTTTTGTTTTGTTTCTTAAATCTACAACTGCTCGTGGACCACAAAGGACTATTGTTCTCAGGACACCTTAGAACTTGAGCAACAGTACCAGGAATGAAGCTGAGTGACCCCAGAGATTGGGGTTGCGGGTGAGGGACCATCTCAATGCGATGGCTTGGTGCCTCACATCCAGGGGCTGTTTGGTAGAGCAAGAGGTGTCTGAACTGGATGAGTGAGAGGACCCGAAGCCGCTAAAAGAGCCTCCGTGGGAAGAGCCTCAGTGGGAGGAGCCTCGGTGGGAGGCGCATCGGTGGGAGGGGCCTCAGGGAGGGGGCGGTTCTACAAGGAGGTGGTCCCTATCGGACAGTCTCTCAGCGCTCAAAGCCCCAGGAGAAGAGACGGAGGAGACGGTAAGGGGAGGAGCCTCAGAGGAAAGTGTCTTGTAGGACACTGAGGAAAGCCTGCAAGTGCAGAGTTCGAGGTGAGTGAAGGGAACGAATGAGATTGGAGGAGTGAGTGGGCTGAGGGAGCATCCTGAAAGGGGACTCCAGAGGAAAGCTGTCCGAAGCGGGACTCCCTTCAGCGGGCACCTGAGAAGAAAAGATTCGCCTGAAGGAGTTGCCAAACTGGGGTCTGACAAGTTGTCCCAGCCTGAAGGAAGATGAGAGGAGCTTCTGAGGGAGACGTCACCCGGTGTCTAAAAACATACCTGCTAATTGGAAAAAAAAAAAAAAAGTTAGCTAAGTGAGCGACTGAGGTTCTGGGCTAGAGCTATACAGCACTAGCCCTACGCTTTTGTTTGATGGAGAGGCGGGGGGCTAACCAGGAGGAAAAGCCTGAGGGAGTTGCCCTAGGGAGGCCTCTGAGTTGGACTCTTGAGGAAGCCTAGCCTGGGGTACCGTAACCTGAAGAATTCTGCCTGTGGTTCCTGAGAGCGCGTCAGTGTCTGAGAGGCAGTGCCCAGGGGAATTCTGAGGTGTTCACTTAACAGGTGAGCTTTGCCAGAGCAGGCACGAGCATTCTAGAGCCTGACTGACAGGTAATGAGGCTCGGCCTCCAGGCCTCTGGCAAGGGAAAAGACTGAAGGGCCTGGGAGTAGAGACGGTGCCTTAGAGGCTGGTTTGGGGGACACACAGGTGCGAGAGCGAAGCCCCGAGAACTGCATCGCTGTCGCTGTCGCTGGGTTGGTGAGGTCCACCATGGCTTATTTGCCTGAGAGGCACCAGGGCGGGCCAAGGCCTAAAAAGGCGGGAGCCCCCTGACTGACTGACAGGAAGAATCCTTAATTTATTTTCATGCTGTGTGTGTGTGTGTGTGTGTGTGTGTGTGTGTTGTGGGGAGGGTGTCGCCCAGTGGAGGAACACTGACTTGGCAAGTGCAAGGCCCTAGATTCCACCCTATTACCACAAACCAAACCAAACTTCTTTCGGGTTCTAAGAACTTTTGCCTTCCTGGGCCCTAGTCTCCATTTACAAAAAAAAAAAAAAAAAAAAAAAGTTAAATTAATAGATTTTCAAGAGTCTTAAACATCAAAGTTTCCCTTGGGGCAGCAGGGGTAGGGGTGGGAGTGGGATGGGGGGGTGAGGGGCAACAAAGTTTCTCTGACCTTCATAGCTCACTGTTGCCTTCTTACCGAAGAAGTTAAACCAGGCTCAGTGACTCACACCTGTAACCCCAGCTCTGGAAAGGCAGAGACAGAGCATCACCAATAGTTCTAGACCAGAGACAGAGAGACAGACAGATGAGGAGAGGGGAAGGAGGAAGAGAGGAAAGGGAGGGACACACACACACACACACACACACACACACACACACACACACACACACCCCATGGAAGTTTTAATGGAGCTCTGCTCAAAAGAGAACAATTAGATCATTCACTGCACAGAAAAGGGTCCTAAGAGGTATAAGGGCACAGCCCAGGTGCTCTAAGGAGCTCTTGTAAAGGGACCTGAATCTATTGTGAGACAATGCTGGAAAAGAAAGTACTCAAAGATCCCAGCTGGAATCTGAATGTGTTCATGACGAAAGACGCCTGAAGGGTTTTGAATGTTGTTGCGAGCATAGTGGAGACCCACTAGAGAGATTTTAGTACTAAAGTGACTTGGTGTGCGATGGTTCAAGGCCCAGTTCCAGGTTTAACCACGTAACAGAGGGGAAAAAAAATCCAGTGGGTGATCTTAATAAAAGGAGAGCTTATGGGGTCAAAAAATAAAGTTGGTCCTGTTTGGTAGTGTGTCCAAATACTTTCGAGGCATTGTTTGATGGTGTTTGAGGAGGGTCACCCTCTTACTTGGCTCGAAACACAGCCCTCCAACTGCAGGCTACTGTGCGATCTGAAAATGACTGCGCAACCACAATGGCTCGTGGTGCACGAGGATTTTTTTTTTTTTTTTAATTAAACTTAGGGAAAAGAGATAGTTTCTACTGTCAGGGCATCTTCTAATTTCAATTCAAGAAATATCTTAAGGTTTACTCTTAGGGTATTTCATCCAGAATAAACTGGTGTAAACTGGTGTAAACTGGTTAACATGACTGCTAACACTCATTCTCTTTCACATCCTCATTTCCATCCGATTTTTTTCTCCATTTCTTTGGGAATTTGTAATTAGAAGAAACTTAATTGCTTATTTATTTCGACTCTTATATGTTATGGGCACTAAAGATTTCTGAGGGGAAATGTTAGTTTTATCTTTGTCTTTTTTTATTGTTCATTGTGTGTCTGTATGATGTGTGTTTCTGTGTGTGATATATGTGTGTGTGTGTGTGCAAAGACACAGCTTGAGTGTGAAGGTCAGAGAACAACCTCAGATGTTGGTTCTTGCATTCCATCATGTATAAATAGGGTCTCTTTCTTTCTTTCTTTCTTTCTTTCTTTCTTTCTTTCTTTCTTTCTTTTTTTTGAGACAGAGTTTCAGCTCTGGCTATCCTAGACTTACTTTGTAGACCAGGCTGCCCTTGAACTCACAGAGATTCGCCCGCCTCTGCCTCACAAGTGCTGGAGGGTTTCTTTTTATTGCTCATAGTGCATATGCCAAACAAGCTAGCGCAAAGCTTTCTGGGACTTCTTCTGTCTCTATTTGCTATGTTAAGGTAGAACAGGGCTAGCAGATGTGCTATGTCTGGCTTTAGGTGGGTTTCAGGGATTTGAGTTGTCAGGCTTATTCAGCAAGCACTTCATCTGCTGAGTCATCTCCCCAGCCTTACTACATCTTGACTTTTGTATTTATTTTAATACTTTCCTGTAAATGTTTTGTAATATTTTACTTGCAGTGAAATGAATCACAATCCATTTACTAATACAGAGCAAGGTAGATGTGTGAGAAGATACAAAAAACTTTTATTAGAATTATTTCCCACTGACCTAAAAAAAATAATTGTACAACCTGAAACACAAAGTTATTCTTATTGGAGGGAAAACACTGAAAGCTCTCTTCCTGTGTAAGTATTTAGAAGAATGTAAAGACAAATTTCACATACTACAATTTTTTTTTCTAGATTTTTCGAGACAGGGTTTCTCTGTGTAGCCTTGGCTGTCGTAGACACACTTTGTAGACCAGGCTGGCCTCAAACTCACAGCAATCCACTTGCCTCTGCCTCCTGAGTGCTGGAATTAAAGGCGTGTGCCACCACACCCGGCCCACATACTACAATTTAAAATACCAGTAACACTGAAAAATGTGTTGTTGTTTTTGTATTCATAAGGAGGAATAGCATCTGGGCATTTGGTGTGGTGACATAGTCCTGTGACCCGAGCACTTCAAAGGGATCAACAGGATGAGGATTCAAGGCCAACCTGGGCTATATGGTAGGACCTGTCTCAAAAATAACAAACAAAATAGCTTTAAAACAAAACCTTCTCAGTGGTTTGAACAATGCCTTGTGTTTGCTTTCTTCCCACAGTATAACTTACGATAGGCTACACTTTTTTTTCTATGCCACAGAAAATGGTTAAACTCGTCTCTAAGTCTGGGTCTGTTGGAACATTTTCCTCAGAGCACTTTTTCTGAAATATCTGTGTCCTTTTTATCATAACCAATTTCCTGTGGCATGTCACATGGACTAGTCACAAAGACAAAAGGAAGTAAACCATTTACTTACTTTGCTGTCTGGTCTCTGCATTCAATGAGAGGCTTTAAAAGGAGTTATATAACTGCCCACTGCTCATCGTGATGTGCATCTGTGATTTCCATGATGATTTGTGGACTGAGGAGCTAGATGCTATTTCTACTTTATGCAATTACTTGATTAGTTTTCCACAGCAGATTGAAATTTAAATTGTTTCGATGGACTGGTGATAATTACCAACCTTGTGGTAGCTGAAATTGGTATAGAGTGGAACTGTGCAAAATGCAAACTGCCTATATCTAAAATGACATGGTGGACATGGTGCTCATCCCTGTAATCTCAATATTTTGGAAACTAAAATAAGAGAAACAACGTGAACTGAGGGACAACCTGGACTACATAATGAGTTCCAGGCTAGCTGGGACTACAAAGATAGATAGATAGATAGATAGATAGATAGAAAGAATAAAATGATGTTTTATTTTTTTAATTCTATTTATTTATGTATATAAGCACTATAATGCATGTATCCCTGCATGGCAGAAGAGAGGGTCAGATAGAAGAGGGTATCAGACTCCATTACAGATGGTTGTGAGCCACCGCATGGTTTCTGGGTATTGAACTCAGGACCTTTGGATGAGCAGCCAGTGCTCTTAACCACTGAACCATCTCTCCAACCCCTAAAATGATATTTTCATACACACACACACACACACACACACACACACACACACACACACACATATACATATATATATATGAAGGAAAATAGGCATACAGTGGTGGTAAATAAGAATGAGCAGAATGAGCCTTCTGTGTGTCCGTTTTTACTGTGTCAATATATGTTGTTAACCTCAAACAGAACACTGTATTTAGAAAATGGCCTTGTACAGTAGTTTAATTTTATTTATTTTGTTTGTTTTTGAGACAGAGTCTCACTTTGTAACTTTGACTGGCCTTGATCTTGTGGTAATTCTTCTACTTCAGGCTACTAAGACATGCATTAATTGAAAAGTACAGTTAAATGATTAAATGCTACTATTGCCTTCCTGGTAAATACATTAGACATTGATTTGGATTTCCAGTTCCAACAGTGCATTTAAGCAAGAGCTAGTGAAATGGTTCAGTGGGTAAAGACACTTGCCTTGAGTTCACTCCCCAGAACCCATAGAAAAGTGGAAAGATCACCAACTGCACAAGCTGTCTCCTCTGACATCTGCACCCCACACATACCCTATATACATATGTTGTCCATACGCTAACACAGTAATAATAAAATAAAATTTTTAGAAGAGTATTTTCAAATCAGGCTTGAGGTCCAGACATGTTATCACAACTACCTCGGAGGCTGAGGCAGGAGGGCAGCACGCTCAAGGACAACTTGGGCCACAGACTGAGTCCAAGCCAGCTTGGGGTCCTTTAGCAAGCCCCAGTCTAATTAAGGGATAAAGTCTATACAGTAGGAACAGACATCAAAAATTATTATTATTTATTTGTGACGGGATGTCACTATGTATCCCCAGTTGGCCATGAACTCAGGCTCCTTCTACCTCAGCTTCCTGAATACATGCACGTGTCCACATACCTAGCTGCTTCTAAGTTATTTGTCTTGCCTGATGCCACCTTCTTTATAGCATTGAATGGAGGTGACTATAGCAAGCCCTTCATCTTCTGGAGAATACTGTCAGCACATTATTATTAAGAATGATTGTGGGACCAAAGAAATAACTAAACCACTAGAACTGTTTGCTATACCTAATTTTGGATCCTCAGTACCCACATAAAAAGGCATATGGGATAGCATGTGCGGGATAGCATGCACTTGCCATCCCAGCACTGAGAAGACAGAAGAGGTCAATTCCTGGAGTTCGGTGGCCAGCTAGCCTCACTTAATCAACACGTCTCAGGTCCCAACCAGAGGCCCCATTTCAAAGAACAAATTGAGTGGTTCCTGAGGAATGACACAAGAGATCATCTTCTGGCCTTCATACACACACACACACACACACACACACCACAAATACAAAAGATTAAGTGTGTGGCTGGGGACATGGCTTAGTGGTAGAAAACATCATAGTTACAATATGGTGTGTGTGTCATGTTGTAGGTTCAAGCCTCCATCTACAAATATAGAGTGGTGTTTGCTCCAGGGTTTTTGTTTTGGTGGTGGTTGCTTTTATTATTCAGGGCTTCACTCTGCATCCGAGGGCTAACACTGCAAAACCTAAGCCAGGTCCAAACATGTCATCCTCCTGCCTCGTGGTTACGGGAGTGTGTCATTAGGCCTAGATCACTCTAGAGTGCTTTTGAGATCGAGTCAGTGTTAGATCAGTCTGGCTTGGCACTCACCACACAGCCCAGACTGGCTTCCCTCTTTCTGCCTCAGCCGCTCTATAACCCTAAGCTGCTAGGGTCAGAGGCGTGAGCCACCATTAACCAGACTATTCTCTTCCAAGTTACAAAGGGACCTTGTCATTTATGGACAGTGGATTTAAAAAAATCTATAAGGCCTTGCGTGGTGGCACACGCCTTTAATCCCAGCACTCAGGAGGCAGAGGCAGGAGGATCACTGTGCGTTCAAGGCTAACCTGGTCTACAAAGCGAGTCCAGGACAGCCAAGGCTACACAGAGAGACCCTGTCTCAAAAAAAAAAAATCTATAAAGTATCATATGGTTTTCTCATGTAATCCTTCAATGTGATAAATTATTATGATTCTGGTGTTATATTAAATGTGGGCTCTCTGGTTTCTTTCTTCTTTCTTTCATCCTCTTTTTTTAAAACTAGCTTTTCTTACACTGTAACTCAGGCTGGTCTCAAACTTGAAGCCACTGTTATGGCCCCAGCTTTCTGCATGCTGAGGTTAGAGACATGTGTAAGTCACCATGCCTAGCTAACATTATGCTTCTGAGATAAACTCGACTTGGCCATGATATGTTATTTTTATTTTATGTGTAAGACTGTCACGTTTGAATGCATGTCTATGCAGCACTTGAATGTCTGGAGCTTGCAGAAACCAAAAGAGGAGGTTAGAGACCCTGGGACCTGTGGTACACCCAGTCGTGAGCTACCATATGGGTGCTGGGAATTAAACTTGAGTCCTCTGGATAAGCAGCAAGCTGAGGCATCTCTCCAGCCCATGATGTGTATTCATTTTACATGTTTCTGGTTTTAATATTCTTGTTTGTTTGGGGCTTTTACATCTAAGTTCTTGAGTAAAAATAATCTTACTTTTCTCATTTTTTCATTAATAAAGTCTGCTCTCTGACAATTTCATACATGTACACAGTGCACTCTGGTTATTCTCCACCCTACCCCCTTCCCCTTTCCCTCCCACCCCTGCCGGCCTCTCTTCCTTACTAATCTATTTCCCATGTTTTCTAGCTGTTTTGTTTAATATCCCACTGAATTCAACTAGGGTCATCTGTGTGATCCCGAGCTTAGCAGTTCACATATAACTGGATACTATCTATGCCTACCCATCTCCCAGAATCTGTTAGCTGATTAATAAGAACTGGTAGGACTCTGTGAGCCCCTCCCACTCCCACAGCTGACTATTGGGAGGACCAGTAGGCACTACTTTTGCTTAATATCCCACTGAGTTCAACTAGGGTCATCTGTGTGGTCCTGAGCTTAGCAGTTCACATATACATATATACAAAAACATATAATATATATGTATATATACATGTGTGTGTGTGTGTGTGTGTGTGTATCATGACTTCATGACTGTTACAGCCATGTTGTAGTTGGAGAATAGCCTTTTGCAGCCCTTCTCAATATCTTCCATCTCTTACATTTTCCTCCATCCTCTTCCAAAGGGACCCTGAGACTTAAAGGGATGGTGGGGATGTCTTGTTTGCGGCTGATCCTTAACTATCCATCCTTTATTCTCAGTATCTTGTGCAAGGTCTTCACATTCACCTCTGTTCACTGCCAGGAGTGGCTTCTTTCTTTAAGGCTGAGAGTAGCCTTTGTCTGTAAATATAAACATAAATATGTCGATTTAGCTAAGCAGCAGTGGTAGGTTCCCCCACTAAGGGCCCATGAACTCTATAGTCATGTGTTTTGAACCAGGTTTACAATAATAGGTATAGGTTCCCAGCCTGAAATCCAATTAAGAAGTATTTGGTTACTTCTGCCCCGTACCAGTCGTGCCACTATTGCACCAAATGGGTACATCTTGCCAGGCAGGTTAGTATCATAGTTCCTAGGGTTCACAGCTGAGTAAAACTGCTGATGCCTTCTACCCCACCCCCATCCCCCCCACCCCTGCCACAGCAGTCTTCATAGCACTTTCCAGCACTGTGAGAGGTAGCCATCAGGGGACAAACTTCTAGTTCAGTTCCAATTCGATTTATCTATAGATTTTATTCTACATATGTGGTGCCTTCAATAAGATCTTATCAACTAGTTATAAGTGGGAAACCAAGAAAAATAACAGGAGTTTTTATTGGTTTGGGAGCCTCCCTGACCAACACTCCTGTGAGGTCTCCACACCTGGCCCCTTGGGAAGCCACAGAATACGGTGGGAAAGACATATGTAGAAACAAGTTACAATAGAGAATGTGAGGGCAAGTAGCTTACACAAAGCTTGACTTGAGTGATGCTTATGTGTACTCTCTGCCCTTGGGAGGCAGAAGCAGAAAGATCAGGAGGACTTCAAGATCACACTCAACTGCATAATAAACTCTAGGCCAGCCTAGGTAACATGAGGGCCTGTTCAAAACAAAAAACAAAAACAAACAAACAAACAAACCTAACGTTTGACTTTTGGGGAACTCCTTTATTCTTTATTAGTTCCACTTAGCATCCGTAAGCACTCTCTCTCTTTTTTCCTTTTTTTTTTTTCTTTTTTTTTAAGATTTATTTATTTATTATGTATACAGTGCTCTGCCTGCATGTACACCTGCTGGCCAGAAGAGGGCACTAGATCTCAGTATAGATGGTTGTGAGCCACCATGTGGTTGCTGGGAATTGAACTCAGGACCTCTGGAAGAGCAGTCAACGCTCTTAACCTCTGAGCCATCTCTCCAGCCCCAGCACTCTCATACTTACACTAAAGCCAAACATATAGATCCTTTGGGTGCTACTTAATGTGGGATGACCTTGACAAGTTTGATTTCATACCCAGACTGAGTCCTCTTTGGACTTTTTGTTTGTTTGTTTCTTTTTCGAGGCAGGGTTTCTCTGTGTAGCCTTGGCCATCCTGGACTCACTTTGTAGACCAGGCTGGCCTCGAACACACAGCGATCCGTCTGCCTCTGCCTCCCGAGTGCTGGGATTAAAGGCGTGCACCACCACGCCCGGTTCCTCTTTGGACTTTATCCTCTCGGTTTATATTCTTTGCTTCAACTACCTAATGCAGTTTTATGAAAGCCAGGCATTTCTTGTTCCTTTCCTTAGGTTTAGAAAATATCCATTATTCAAGTGGCGGCTACAGTTCCACACTAGTTCGGCTGCCATGCATCGGAAAAGAACTACTAGTAAAAGGGCCTCTTCTGCCACGAAGATTAGCCCCCAACCTCCGAGGCTTCTCATTGTGCATGCTGCTGTGCCCTCCTGGACTGACATCTGCCCCAACCTCTGTGAGGCCTTGCAAAATTTTTTCTCCATAGCCTGCAGTTTGATGGGCCCCAACCGCATGTCTCTGTTCAGCTTATACACAGTACAAAGCCAACATGAGTGTATCCTCCCATTTGTGGTAAGTCAATCTCTACTCTTGGTATCCTGAAAGCAAGCGGGATGAACACAGCAGAGTTCCTGGTTGTTATTACTTACAGTAAAAACCACACTGGTCCTGCGTATCTAATTAGCCCACACGAACCACAAGTCATCCTGTGTACGTGGGGGCTTGTGCTGCAAGAGGAAGCCTCTGCGTGGTTAACTTGGGAATTAATAGGCTGCACACCGTCCCTCTCCGTGAGAAAGGAGAAACCTTAGCACTTGCAGTAAAGAGCTAGATTCTTTTGCCCTTTTTGAAATGTAAACACTTAAAGAAGTTTCTAAGTCTCTTCAGAGGTCTGTTTATTCAGTCACTTTTTTCCTCCCAAATTTGTCCTGGGATAAAAATTCAAGGCCTTAATTATTTTTGCTCAGAAAATCCTAACTGCAAAAGACGTGAGACTATTTTCCCTGTGTTCCGCTCCAGTGAAGCTTCAACCGCTTAAGGTTTTAAAGGAGTGACTGAGGCAGGGACCGTTTTCTTTATAAAGCTCATTCACAATTATCTCCTCTCCTCCTCAAAGAAAATTCAAGTCTTCCCTTTCTCTTAGCTATAGTTCAGAGTCACAGAGATGGGAAAGACTTCCAGTGATCCACACATCTCCTTCTTTGAGTCAACCTTGCTGCTAACTCAATGGACGTACACTGTGTCTTTAAGATAACCAAAGGAAGGGCTTTCATAGACTTGCTGCTGATTATGTGTGTAAAGCAGAGTAAGGAAAGTAAGTAGAATCCACTCATTTTTTAAATGAATGTCTCATTCTCAATGAAAGTGAAAATATACTATCTTTTTGAGGACTTTAAAGTATGAAAATAATACACATTTGTTCAAGGTTGCTTTCTATTGCTCCCATGAAACACCATGTCCAGGAACAATTAGGTGATGGTGGCACATGCCTTCAGTCTCAGCACGCAGGAGGCAGAGGCAGGCTGACGTCTCAGTTCAAGGCCAACCTGGTCTACAGAGTGAGTTCCAGAACAGCAAGGGCCACCCAGGGAAAACTTGTCTTGAAAAAACAAACAAACAAACAAAAAACAATTTGGGGATGTTAATGCAAAAACCAAGGCTCTCCTTTCCCATAGATAGTTCTTTCTCCTCTAGCTACCTTGGTCTCTCTGAGTTCCCAGATCCATCTTCTAAACACATAGGATGGCTGGCACCTGCCTAGGCTTTCCTCTTCTGTGCTGAGGCTTGGAAACTTAAGGCATAGACAGTGTCGGCCCTAGGTTCCCCTCATTTATTTCTTATTGTACTACCTGATGTGCACGGTGTCTTAAGAAGTGTGTGTGTGTGTGTGTGTGTGTGTGTGTGTGTGTGTGTGTTTAGGTCAGATGCTGTCCTAGTTTGCTCTCTGTTGCTCTGATAAACATCATGGCCAAAAGCAACTTGGGGGAGGAAAGGTTTGTTTCCCTTTATAGCTTATGGTCCATCATGGAGGGACATCAGGGCAGGAACTCAGGACAGGAACTTGGAGTCAGGCACTGAAACAGAGACCTTGGAGGGATGCTGCTTATTGGCTTGCTCAGCTGCCTTACTGGCTTGTATAGCCTGCCTACCCAGGCATGGCGAGGCCCACAGGAGCCTAGGCCCTCCTGTATCAGTTAGCAATCAAGAAAATGTTCCCACAGACATGCCCGTAGGCCTGTCTGACGGAGGCAGTTCCTCAACTGAGGCTCCTCCTTCCTATGTGTGTCAGGCTGACAGCCAAGATTAGCCATCACAAGTTATCCACATTTTATCTTATCTTATTTTATTTTATTTTATAGGCAAGTCTCACTGGGACATGAGGCTGTTTTGGCTGTACTAAACCATGAGCTTGTCGGGAGCTTAACCCAAGCTGGGAAATAGAGCTGATCTGCCAGATGTCAAAGTAAACCAAAGGAAAGGAAAGGGTTAAGCCTCTAGTCACCTACTGAAACTGAATAATCAAAGACTCTAAACTGGGAAAAATGTTTACTCCCCCATCACATTTTGTTGTTAGTGGTGCTGGTGATGGTAGACTTTTGTTTTTCATTTCTTTTGCTTATTTAAGTCTGCCTCACTCTGCCAACCAGTCTGGCCTGGAGCTCACTATATGGCTCAGGCTGGCCTCAAGCTTGTGGCAAGTCTCCTGATTCATTCTACTGTGTGTTGGAATTACAGGTGTGAGTCATCACATCCAGCTTTGCCATTTTTTCTCAGAATGGTTGAGAGCTAAATGTACTGGCACAGATGAAGGGACAGTCTCACTGTTGAGTGCACCCCAGACAAAGAGCTTTGGCGGTGTTATCAACCTGCATTAGAGAGAAAGCAGAGGGAAGACTAGGATTAGAAAACCTGAATCAGAATAGAGAAAAGTGTGCTCAAGTTTCCCCGCTCCTCCCATAAAGCAGTCTTGGCAGAAGCTCTTGCGGAGAGCTTGCTGTAGCCCTCAGAGACTAGGAATAAAGGTGTCGGGGCAGCCTGAGTCCTTGGTCATGGTCTTCAGAGACTGCAGTCTTCTTCGGCTATGCACCAAAGCCGTTTCTCTTCTACCACCACACCATAAAGCCTGCTGGGTAAAGCCTTTTAATTGCCTATAGTCAGTCATGAAAGAAGATCACACATAGGACTCCTCACTGATAACTCAGGAAAAAAATACAAGCCACAACTTCCTTCCCGTAGAACAGTAAAGTCAATGCTAGTTAGAAACTCAAGAAACCAGCAGGAATGATGCTATCACTTGGTGAACACAGACAGTCCAGTCTGGAAGGAGAACAAGCACTTAGCTCCATCTTCACTGAACCACATAGACATCTGACATTTTCTGCCCACAGAGACACCTCGAAATATAAATGTAGAAAGACAGCTTATAGGGAACCATTTCTAAGATGGACCCAAGATTGCCCTCGCACTTAATTTTTTAGTATCATCAAATAATTCTGAACCTTTTATAAGGAATCATGACGGAGAATTCATAATTAAAATATTAGAATCCCTTTTATATCCACTGTGGCGTGACTATAAATAATTCTAACCCAAATGATTAATTTCTCTCTCAAAGGAAGATCCCAGAAGAATGTCCTTACTGTGAAACTCTTCCTGATCCTTTAAATTTGTCATTATAAGGAATTTATTGAAATTATATATTATCTACAATGAGGTACTGGAGATGAGGGCGTTCTAGTTTAGCCGTAATGCTTATTTCCTTAGTGGTGGGCATTCAAAAATAATCATATCAAAGCAACAAGTAATACAGACAAAGGTAAGTTCTGAGAAACATGATGTGGTAGACTATAACCGAGCGCAATGGGACAGGGAGAATAAGAATAAGACAAGGGAATATAATAATTCTGTCATGCGATGGATTACGTACTGCTAGAGAAATAATTTAAAGGAATCATCACATAAGCATGAAGTTATGAGGATTAAAAACAAAGCCAGGCTCAAATCTTCCCAGTTGTGACAAGAAAATCATATGGGAAAAAAGGAAAATAAGATATACACTACAGTGATTTTTCTAAAAGCTGCAAAGCAGAAAGTATTGGGGCTGGAGAACATGCACTGCTCTTTCAGGGGACCTGAAGTCAATTGCCAGCAGTAAGCAACTCAAAATTGCCTGTGACTTCCGGGACTCTAATGCCCTTGGCCTCTTTGGACACTTACATTTACCTGTATATAACCACACACACCTACACATATACATACACAGAACTTTAAATAAGATAAATTTTTTTTTAAATCAGAAGGCATACCATAATACAACTAAGTACAAACACCTGACACCAATAAATCTAAGCTCATCTACTAAAATTCTTTTTAAAACTAATGTGTTTTTATCACAAGCACATCCTATTAAATACAGGAGAGTCAACTACAACAGTGATTCGGGTAGGATAGGGCCCCACTAGAAAGCTCAGTGGACTTGCTCTAAGATTAACAAACTGAGCTCAATCCTTGGGACTCATATGGCAGAAGGAGAGAACTGACTCCAGCAAGTTGTTTTCTGACCTCCACAGGCATGCTGTGATGCTCATGACCTATAAATACAAAAAGAAATAAAAACTAAAAATAAATAAAAAGGATAGGTGGAGTAGGCAAATGCAATCCCATCACCCCACAAAAGAAGACCATGATCAATCATAAACAAGGGTTAATCTGAGAGAAGAAACATTAGGTGACATCAAGAATGCTATCTAATGACAGGCTTAAAACAGTGGAGTACAAACAAGCATGCTCAAAAGGCCTACAAAAGATAGCACAGATTTCCTTCTGTTCGGAATCCCAAATGCTGGGATCATAAAAATGCCCCCAATATCTAGATATTGACTTAAAATATATAAAGAAGTATTAGAAAGGTGTGTGGAAGAAAAGCTGTAACAAGCAAACCTTGCTGGGCTGGGGCAGTGGCTCAGTGGCCAGGTAAAAGGTTTGCTGCACAAGCTTGACAACCTGAGTTTGAATTCCCAGAACCCACATAAAGCCAAGTATAATAGCACCTGTCGGTAATCCCGGGGCTCTTATGTCCCAAGATGGGATGCAGAGACAGGAGAATTCCTGGCAGTTCCCAGGCCTCAGATAGCACAGCACTAAACAACAAAGAGACCCTGCGTGAAAACAAGGAGAAAGGCAAGGGAGAGTCCCTGGGTTTCCCATGACTTCCACAAACCCACCGTGAAGTGTGCCCATTACAGCCAGCTATCGCTTTTAGCATATCAGAAGCCATTTTACTTCCATCTCCATTTTTGATCATAAGGTGAAATTAAGTTCAAGTTCACAGGCCCTACACGCTTGAAACCAAGAAGGTTCAATGCTTGCTGTTTAGAATAAAACTATAGATGATAAATGCATGCTCTGCTTGGGTTAAAGATAAATGACGCTGTTAGAGTTAAGACTGCAACACCCTGCATATTCCTTACTCCCAGAGAGCTAGAATGCCCCCAAAGAGCTCCCCTACCCTAAGTCCCAGCCAATCAGATTAAAATGCTTTGTCTAGCCACCTGGGTACATTATGCTCAGAACAAAACCAATTCTTCCTATGTTTAGCTAATCAAAATGATGTAATGCTGCCCTCCCCTTTGCTTCCTACCTGGTTACCTGGTTGTTACCTGGTTACAAGTTTTCTTATAAAAAGTTTACCTTAGAAACAGACCTGAGTCACAGTCTGATTCCCAAATTCAGACCACGGCCCTGACTAGTCAGTTCTTGTTCAGCGTTCAAATAAACTTCCATCCAAGTCTGGTGTTTGATGGTCAGTGTGTGGCTATTCCTGAACCCTAACAGTGCCACTTGTGCACGTGTGTATACACACTACCACAAATACATACACACACACACACACACACACACACACACACACACACACATACACACACTCATACATGCAAATAAGAAAATCTTACTAGGCTATATTTATGGTCTGATTTTATTTCTTTCTTTAATAAACTTTTTATAGTCTTACCTAGATTGCTTTTGTCTTTGTGTCAGAATTATGTCCAATTTCTTGTGCCTCCCTCTCCCCACAAGACTTAGAAAGAGGAACACAAAAACAAAGTAAGGAATGTGAAACCACCTGACTTAAACAATCTCCTAACCCCGGCAACACTATAGCTCAGGTTCATGGATTTCATAAACATTGTGGATATCATTCACTTCTGCTTTGGGGGTGTGTCGAAGTGACCCCACGACCATGGCAGCTGGTACAAGAGAAAGCGTTTCATTGGGGGCTTGCTTACAGTGTCAGAGGCTTAGTCCACTAAAAACATGGCAGAGGGCATGGGGGTAGGAATGGCAGAACTTGTGCTGGAGCTGGAGTTTAAAGCTACGTTCTGATTCAAAAGCGGAGGGAGCAAGACTGGGTCTGGCATGGGCTTTTGAAACCTCAAAGCCCACGTACTTTCCCCCGAAAGAGGCCACACCTCCTAATCCTTCTAATCCTACCAAACAGGTCCACTCCCTGGTGCCTACGCATTCAAACATATGAGCCCCTGGGGACCATTCTTACTCAAAGCACCACCAGTAGGAAGGCTTTTTTTTTTTTTTTAATTTTAAAGCAGGGCTCTTTTCCTTTCCTTTCCTACTATTGATGCATGTAATTCCTTCAAATAATGTCTCAAATCTTCAGTACTTGTTCTTTTTTAATTCGTACATCCTTAGAAGTATCCTTGAACTAGAATCAGAATAAGATATATTGCTTCCTCAGAGCCAGTCTTTATAAAGGAAGATGAGGAGGGCCGTGGAGTCCCTTCACTTGCCTGGGTTTACTTGTTGGCTCCTTAAATTAAGCTCCAAGATTCTCCTCTTCACTGAAATGCCCTTGAGGCATGGATTCAGTAGACCCAATCTGATGCGGGCAGTTCCTTGAAGTTTCTTCTTCCCTGGTGGCTCTCTGTCTGTGTCAATTTGACCGAAGCTAACCAGAACACTGGGTCACTGACAATTCGTGTCTTTGATTTCGTTGTTTGCTCTGCAGCAAGTGAGGGGGAACTTCGTTAGGCTGCAGGCCTGCATCTCAGAGCTTCGCATGATACAGGTGGAAGGTTGTTACGGGCCACAGCGCCCCTTGCTGCCGCTGGCAGTAGAGGACGGTCTCCAGCAGTTCAAGCAGTACAGCAGACACATGGCCACCAGTACCGCTCAGCCCAGCACTTCCCTGGAGGTAAGAGGCTGCCTCTTAGGACTTGGAGCCATTTTCCTATCTACGTATGCGTTTGATTATTTATTGTTCTTATGTTGTTCTGTTTTATATACTCTGGATGTAATTTTCAAAGGGAGATGTTCAGCTACCTATAAATAGAAGACATTATTCCTTTCCAATAACCTTTTCTTTTCTCAATACTCTGGGGGTTTTGTTTGTTTGGGTTTTTTTTTGGCGGGGGGGGGGGTGGTGGTGTTGTTTTCTTTTCTTGGAATGTGTGAGTGTGTGTGTGTGTGTATGTGAGTGTGTGTCTGAGTGTGTGTGTGAGTGTGTGTGTGTGTGTGTGTGTGTGTGTGTTGGATACCCAGGACCTGGCATTCCGTGCAGGTGTAACTTTCCCAATCAGGTTCTGGGAACTGAATTTCGATCCTCTGAAAGAACACCAAGTGGTTTTGTACTTTTTTTTAATTTGTATTTTATTTTTTAATTATGTGTATGTGGCTTGTGTGGGTATATGCACGTGTGTGCAGGTGCCCAGAGAGACCAGAGGCATTGAAGCCCCTGGAGCTGGGCTATAGGCCATAGGCTATAAAAGCTGGGCTACATAGCTATAGGCAGTGATGAGCTGCCTGCTGTGTGTGCTGGGAACCAAACACAGGTCCTCAGGAAGAGCAGTGCATCCTCTTAACCACTGAGACATCTCTCCTGCTCTAGCAAGTGCTCTTAGCTGTGACTATGACTTGCTCACCTACTCAGATCGTATGGCCTACGCAGAAGGGCATCAAGAGAAAGTGTAAAACAGGGACCAAAGTGAACTATAAGGAAAAACGGAAATAAAAACCAACCTGAACACACCCGACTCCAGATATTTGGAATTTGCAAGGTAAACATTAGCAAATTCACTGTTTTATGTCCATCTGGGTACCCTTAAAGCCAGACAGAGAGGCTCACATCTGTAATCTCATCACATAGGAGGCTAGGGCAAGACTAAACCAGTCAGGGCTACAGGTTCGTTCCAGCTAGGTTACAGAGTCAAATCTTAGCTCAAAAAAATAACTCAAAATAATGAAAAAAAATTTAATTGTCTTTAATCAAGTTTTGACTCAAATTAACTAAATTCTCTTAGGATTAGCAAATGTCAAAGTTGATGCTATTCTGGTGCTAGGCTGAGGCTATCTAAAACTATAAATAAGTTATGAGTGGATAATGCACAGGTACACTTGTGAGTGAAATTGTCCCCGTTTGGGAGACCTCTGGCTGCAAACAGATGAGCTGAAACATAATTGTGTGGAACTTCCCGCTTCCAGTTTCTCATCTAAGGAAGTTGGGAGTTGCTGCTTCTTCCTAACAAGCATTAAAATGCTTAGCTAAGTAAAGTCAACAATTCCGTTTAGATGCTTAGGAGAAGCAAGGTCACCAGGCCTCCAAAACAGGCAGACAGCTATGCTGAGCCACAGACTCACAACACACTGAAGCAGAAACCTCCATGGGAGCCGCTGAGGGGCCCCAGTCCTAACACCTCACACACTTCTATGAGATTTCAATTCTAAGAGTTCAACCAGACCCTTGAGAGGAAATTCCCTCATGGCTCAAGCCTGCACAGAAAGGGGCCGGGTAGGGCAGGAGCGAGCAGGCGTTCTGAAATACATCCAATGATTTTCTTTCATAAACTCTGTGGCCAGGAGGAACTACTTAAACAGAACCTAGGGGTCTGATCTGACCTAGCCGAAGGACAAGAGATGCCAAACCCAAGCCAACTACAGCCTTCCTCACAGAAGGGAATTACCAGCTCCAGCCTGATCCAGCCACCGTGCTCCAGCTCAAAGGGAAATAAGCCACTGAGAAGCACCGGAGTTGCTATTTCATTAGCAGCTTCTCTTGAATGCAATTGGTTGATTGTTACTGAACACATAACAGTTCTATTTTATACACTTGTTTTGGAGGCTGGAGAGTTGACTGCATGGATAAGAGCACTTGCTGTTCTTGCAAAGGACCCAGGTTCGATTCCTAGCACCCACATGGAGGTTCTCCACCTTCTCAGACCACCAGGCACACATGTGATGCACAGATATGCACACGGGCAAAACACCTATACACATAAAATAATACAAACAGGGCTGGAGAGATGGCTCAGAGGTTAAGAGGACTGACTGTTCTTCCAAAGGTCCTGAGTTCAATTCCCAGCAACCACGTGGTGGCTCACAACCATCTATAATGAGATCTGGCGCCCTCTGTTGGCCTGCAGGGGTACATGAGGCAGAGTACTGTACACATAATAAATAAATAAATATTTTTAAAAAATAATAATACAAACAAATCTAAATTTTAAAAATAATTTTTGCATGAAAACTTAAAAACTTAGTATATTGTTTTAATAGAAAATAATAATAGTATAGAATATGTCCCCTTACACAAATGCCCCCATGCACACCTCATTATCACATTTCCAAAGGCCAATTACAATAGCATCTTTGGCTGAGTGGAGTCTCTCTCTCTCTCTCTCTCTCTCTCTCTCTCTCTCTCTCCTCTCTCTCCTCTCCTCTCTTCTCTCTCTCTCTCTCTCTCTCTCCTCCTCTCTCCTCTCTCTCTCTCCTCTCCGCCTCTCTCTCTCTCTCTCTCTCTCTCTCTCTCTCTCTCTCTCTCTCTCTCTCTCTCTCTCACACACACACACACACACACACACACACAATGACAAGGCAGAATAAAGGGTAAAAGGCACCATTTCAAGTTAGAATAGGTATTAAAACCAGGCATGGCAGGTATGTTAGAATTGTAGAATCTGCTTATTTATACATACGTGTGTGTGTGTGTGTGTGTGTGTGTGTGTGTGTGTGTGTGTAATTTTGAGACAAAGTTACACTATGTAGCCCTGGCTGGCCTGGCACTCACAATGTAGACAAGACTGTGCTCTAACTTGCAGAGATCCTCCTACCTCTGCCTTTCAAGAGTTGGGGTTATAATCGTGCACCACCACACCCGACACCCGACTGAAGAATTTAAGAGAACAAGGGTTAATATGCTAGCAGAGAGCAGGACTTAGAGACACATCCCTGTAATCCCAGTACTCAGGGACTTAGACAGGAAGACTGCACCAAGTTCAAGGCCAGCCTGGGCTACATAGCTAGTACTGTCAGGTCAGCTAGGACTGCAGGGAGATTGAGAAGAAGAAGAAGAAGGAGAAGGAGAAGAAGAAGAAGAAGAAGAAGAAGAAGAAGAAGAAGAAGAAGAAGAAGAAGAAGAAGAAGAAGAAGAAGAAGAGAGAAAAAAGATGACAGATAGACAGATAGCTAGAATGGTAGGTTATAATCATGCTCAGTGTACCCCAATGGGAAAAAAAAGTCAAGACAATAATAGTTTCTATTCCTACAAGATTTCTCTGTAGAGCAGCAGGCAGGAGCAGCTACACACTGCTGCCTATCTGCACCACACACCCTGAAAGATGGCCACTGAGCTCTGCCCCGCCCAACCTTCCTGATGCTGAATTCACTGCAGTCATGCCAGGTCCACAGAGCCACCACACGTGAACTGGCCTGATCGGAACTGCCATGGCTGATGCCCACTGAGGCAGCGTGAGTCCTGTTAGGACAAACATTTTGAGCTAAAATGGTAATCACTAGCACAGGCATTGGTCACATCAGAGCCTCAGAGGAGTTTTAACCCAAGCGGGGTCTCCCAGCATTGGGGACAAAGCATCTCCATGAGTTCAAGGACAGCCTCGTCTACAAAATGAGTTACAGGCCATCCAGAGCTAAAGAGTAAAACTCAAAAAAAATTAATAATAATAATAATTTAAAACAATCAGAAGCCAATAAATAAATAAATAAATAAGTAAAAAAAAAAAAACAATAAAACAATCAGAAGCCAACCTTGTGTGATAAGACTGTGGTAATAAACCAAGCCTGGGAAATCCAATCATTCCGTACACATTCCACTAAAAGGGTGGAAACTACCCAAAATTCTATCCCATGAAGAGGGCTGGGGCTAAAAATGAGGAAGTGCTGACACCTACTGGCCACTGCGCAAAAATTCAACCCAAAAAGTAACTGGTTTGACCCCAGTGTCCACTGGGACACTTGCATACCCACGAGGGTGGTTTTACAGGTTGGAACTGGAGCTTTAGTTTACTACAAGAGACATCACAGGGAAGAGAGGAATTCAAGCCCATCCTCTCGAGGAAGAAATCCTGCCTAGTGTTATATAATGTAAGAGCTGTGCTAATATTACATAATAAATGTGGGGGTCATTGAACTCAGAGCTGTGCATGTGTTGGGCATGCACTCTATCACCAGCCCCACTTTGTGTGTGTGTGTGTGTCTTCAGGTTGTATAAATATCTCCCAAGAGCCTTTGCCTGATTGGACTACATGGTTATTCTATATTTCTGCACTCATCTGATCATGTACTCCCTGTCACTCTTCCTATACTTGACCCATATATGTTTTCTCTTATCCCACCTGGCTTCTGCTCTCTCTCTTCCCATTCCGTCTCCCTTTACCTCTTTTTTTTTTTTTTTTTTTTTTTTTTTTTTTTTGGTTTTCGAGACAGGGTCTCTCTGTGTAGTCTTGACTGTCCTGGACTCACTTTGTAGTCTAGGCTGGCCTCGAACCCACAGCGATCCGTCCCTTTACCTCTTGATTATAATTTTCTGAGGTTTTTGTTTTGTTTTGTCTGCTTGTTTATTTATTTTGGTTTTTCGAGACAGGGGTTTCTCTGTGTTAGCCTTGGCTGTCCTGGACTCGCTTTGTAGACCAGGCTAGCCTGGAACTCACAGCGGTCCACCTGCCTCTGCCCCCTGAGTGCTGGGATTAAAGGCGTGTGCCACCATGCCCGGCCCTTCTGCGGCTTTCTTAAAGTCCGTTGATGCTAATAATATCCTAAACTGCATCCTTCCATCTGTTTTCCTCAGTTGCTCCGACACTGGCCTCTGTCTTCACTCAGCCTGTTTCCTAGCCTTAGTGACTAGTAGCTTAGTACACATTGTACTATCCTTGTTTCTCTCAATCCCCATAGCCATTGAAGTTAAACGGATGGCTGTTTTTAAATACCAACATTTACATAGTGTGACGGCTGCTACATTTAATACAGTCTACTTCTGGAGTTGGGTTTGGGGTAGTGCCCAACACCCTGGCACACAGACTGGGGAGTCAGCTACTGAATTACAGCAATCACAACTCACTGGGAAAGGATGACATGTCCACCCTACTAGTCCTACTGGAACATTTCAAATACTTCAATTGGAAAAATACTGCTGAGTTGTTTTTTTTTTAAATCCAACCAATGAAATAACCCTAAATGCTCAATAACAGTGAAGAAATACAAGAGATAAGAAGAAATGAGGGCAATGTGACTCCTCTGAAAACTGCCAGTTCCCCGGTGATGGCGCCAATGAAAGTGGATCAGATGAAATCTCACACAAAGCATTTAAAAGGAGAATTATAAGAACGTGTAATAAATCAAAGAAGATATAAATATACTCAAATAAAATCAAGGAGCACGTGAATAAGCAATATACCACAGAGAGGGTCCACACCAATGCTCACTGTAGCATTGCTCACTGTAGCTAAGCTATAGAGTCAGTCTGCATGTCTCTCCATAAAAGAATGGATGAAAATGTGATCCATGTGGACAATGGAATTCTGTTCAACCATAAAGGAGAATGAAATTACATCACTTTCAGGAAGATGGGTGTAACAAGAGATTATCTAATTAAGCAAATTAAGTCAGATTCAGAAGGACAAAAGCCACATTCTCTCATTTGTGGATGTTAGATTTCATACAGATAGATAAAACTGTATTTGTACATGACGTAAAGTGCTAAAGTGGTGACATAAAGAGGGAAAACAGGAATGGAAAAGGTGGAGGATTGAGGGTTATATCCAAAGCCATTCAAGGAAAACAGAGGATAGAATGAAATACTTAATATCAAAGAATAGAATTTGGGGGCTGGAGAGATGGCTCAGAGGTTAAGAGCACTGACTGCTCTTCCAAAGGTCCTGAGTTCAATTCCCAGCATCCACATGGTGGCTCACAACCATCTATAATGAGTTCTGGTGCCTTCCTCTGGAGGGCCAGAGTACATGCAGGCAAAAACACCGAATACATAAATAAATAAGTAAATAAATCTAAAAAGGAGATAGAATAGATTCATCAAGCTACAATTTATGTGAAATTGTAATTGGAGAAAAAAGAAGGAAAAAAATATAGTTTAGAAATGTGTTCCTATAGCCAGTGGTGGTGATGCATATCTTTAATTCCAGGACTCAGGAGGCAGAAGCAGGCAGATCTCTGAGTTCCAAGCAGCTTGTTCTACAAAGTGAGTTCCAGGACAGCCAGAGCTACACAGAGAAACCCTGTCTCAAAAAAAAAAAAGAAAGAAAGAAAGAAAGAAAAGAAAGGGCTGGAGAGATGCTCAGAGGTTAAGAGCACTGTCTGCTCTTCCAGAGGTCCTGGGTTCAATTCCCAGCAACCACATGGTGGCTTATAATCATCTATAATGTGATCTGGTGCCCTCTTGTGGTATGCAGGCACACATGAAGCATAATACTGTATAAATAATAAGTAAATAAATATATACATCTTTTTTTGAAAGAAAGGAGGGAGGGAGGAAAGGAAGGGGAAAAAAAGAAAGATAGGTGTATCTATACCTGAAAAGCAAAGAGCATAAAAAAAAGGTGAATATAAATGAAGACATTTTTCTTGGTCTTAATTCACAAAGCAGGTGACATTTTGCTCAAAATAATAGCAGCAACATGTTGGGTGTGCATAGGCACATATGTTTATAAATAAGTGAAATGAGTGGCATCAGTGATATAAAGGAAGGAAGAAAAATTAAGATTGTTAGTGCGTGTTTGAGAGTCCTCGCCCATGCTGGTCTCAAACTCGCTATGTAGCTGAGGATGGTCTTGAACTTCTGAGTCTTCTGACTCCACCTCCAAAGTGCTGGGATTTTAGGCATGTGACACAATGCCTGGCTCAAAAGTTGATTTGGATTAGTCATGAATATAACTTTGAAAAGTTAAAAAAAAAAGTATAGCCAATGTGCAAAAAAAAAAAGGAAAGAAAATAAAACTATAGGAACTGCTTAATTAAAATCATAAGAAGCACAGCAATGTAGCTCAGGGCAGAGTGTTTTCCAAGCATGCAAAAAGCCCTGGGTCCAATCTCCTGCAGAGCAAAAATAGAAGGGGAGAGGAGAGGGGGGAAAGTGAAACAGAAAAGGCCGTGCGTGACAAATATAAAATAGTGATAGTGTAGATCAACCCAACAGTGTCAGAATTACTTTGAATGTCGGTGGCCTAAAAACACTAGTTTAAAAAAAAGTAGAGAAGCCAGGCATGGTGTCGCACACCTTTGATCCTAGCACTCGGGAGGCAGAGGCAGGTGGATCTCTGTGAGTTCAAGGCCAGCCTGGTCTACAAAACAAATCCAGGATAGCCGGGGCTACACAGAGAAACTATCTCAGAGGGCAGAGAGAGAGAGAGAGAGAGAGAGAGAGAGAGAGAGAGAGAGAGAGAGAGAGAGAGAGGGAGAGAGAGAGAGAATTACTGGCTCAGCCAATAAAAGCGTTTGTTGGATAAAACCTGAGTTGGATCCTTGAGACCCACAGTGGAAAGAGACAACAACTTCTGGAAGTTGTCCTCTGACCTCTGTACTTGCACTATGGCATATATGCACAGACACACACACACACACACACCAATAAGATATCAAATAAATAAATAAATAATTTAATTTTTAAAAGAATCCCACACTAAATATAAAAATATTGAAGGAGAGAAACCTGTTCTTTAGGATCCGAAGTGTGGGATCAGAACGGTCTCGTGAGAGAACAGGTGAGGTTAATTCTCTCGAAGAGCAGCCACCTCGTGCAGGAGCTTAATTGCTGCCAGCTGAAAAGATCCCGTGAACAGACTCTGGGAGGAGATATATAAATGAGCCCAGAACTGGAGGCGAGGCGGATTGGAGACTTGGGATAGGTTTGGCTGTTCATTGCTGCCCTTCAAGACGCTCCTAGAGAAAACCACTCAAGGGAAGGCTTCAGAGCTCTGGCTCCTGCTGAGGCTCTGGGATCTGGTTACCTCAAGTTCCAGTGGGAGAAATCCTGCTGCTCACACCCGGAGAATCGTTCTCGGAACTGATATCCTTAAGGTTTTGTTATGGTGTCCATTAATCCTCATTTCCTACTATTTTGGTTAATCGGGTTGTAATTGACGTAGGCTCAGTCACTAAGTTGTTAATAAAATATTTTGGTTAAGAAAATTGAGTCTACAAAATATAGATTAAAAGACAGTGCATGCAGCAAAGCATTAGGCAGAGTTCAAGGAGTCCTGTGGAAGAGTGAGAGTGAAGGCTAGAAGGACCGGAGGGGACAAGAACGCTGCAAGAAGACCAGCAGAGTCAACTAATCTAGACCCAGAGGAGCTTATAGAAGACCTGACCAAGGAGCATTCAAAGACTGGACCTAGGCCCCCTACACATGTGTAACTGATGGGCAGTTTGATCTTCATGTGAGTCTCCTAGTAAGTTGAGCAGGTGCTGTCTCTGACATGGGCTCTATTGCTTGTTTTCTATCACTTCGCCCTAACCAGGATACCTTGCCTGGCCTCAATGGATAAGGAGGACACGACTTGATGTGCTGGGGTGGTTGACGGGAGTGGGGGGGTCTCCCCTTTTCTGATGATAAGGGGAGAGGGGCCTGGAGGAAGAGGGTGGGAGGAAGGGACCAAGAGGAGAGGAGGGAGAGGGCTACTATCAGGGATGTAAAGTGAACAGATACATTTTTTTAAAAAGTGTGTAGAGAAAAACACAACAGTCAAAGCAGAAGGATATAGTGGATCTAAACATGTTTTTGTTTTGATCCCAAGTGTGGGATGTGAAACAGACTTGTGTGAGGGTGTGTGGTATTCTTCTGCTGAAAACAGATTTGCGAAAGAACAGGTGATGTTTGTCCCCTGGGAAAGGAACCACCTCCTGAGGGGACATAGTCTTTGCCAACTAATAAACATCCTAGTACGGACCCTAAGAGAGAGAGAGAGAGAGAGAGAGAGAGAGAGAGAGAGTGTGTGTGTGTGTGTGTGTGTGTATACACACACACACACACACACACACACATATACATATATATGTGCCCCAAACAAGAAGTGAGGCTTTTTGGTTTTTTGGTCTTGTCTGTTCACCACTCCACTTTGAGAGGCTCCTAAAGAGAGCCTTTCCAGTGGTTCTCTGGGTTCCTGGCCACGGTTGCAGTCACTCTTGTTGAACTGCTGGTTTACTGTTTAACGGGTCTGTTGGAATCCTGCCGACTACACCAGTGGAATGGCTCCAAGGAACTGAGTCTCCATTTCCCTCTTTTCTGTCCTATCTAGGGTAGATGGGTTGGAAGGGAGGTGTAAGCATTAAAGAACCCCAAATAAAATAAGTTTAAAAAGTTCAAAGCCTACAGAAGGAGTTGTATTAATCTCAGGCAAAGAAATATCAAGGTGTTCAAAGTTAGCAGAGACAAATAATTATATTACATAGTGATAAAGAAATCAGTTATTCTAAGTGACATAACAATTCTTTTATTTTTTGTTTTTTTTAACAATTTGATATTTAAAATATTCATTTATTGTGGAGTATAATAGTGCATACTTTTAATCTCAGCACTTGGTAGGCAGAGACAGGCAGAGCTCTGTGAGTTTGAGGCCAGTCAGATCTATACAGTGAATTTCAGGACAGCCAAGGCTACACAGAGAAACCCTTTCTCAACCTCCCCCCCCCCCCCCCCGCAAAATTGATTTTATGTGTGTGGGTGTTTTCCTGCATGTAAGCAAGTGCACTGCATGCATGCTTGGTTCCCAGAAAGGCCAGAGAAGGTACCGAATGCCTTGAAATTGGAGTCACAATGCAAACCAAGCCCAGGTCCTTGAAAGAACAGCAGAGACACAGACATGGCTCCACGGTGCTTACTGGAAACCTCAGCACCCTCTATCAGAAATGACAGATCCAACAGGCAGAAGAATCTTTAAGGCATAGCTGAACACACTAGTCAAACCAAAAGGGTATAATCAGCGTCTATAGAATAAACCATCCAAGAACAGACAAATGCATAATATTCTGACACTCAAACGGAGCATGCACAAAAGTTGACTGCACTGTGGGCCATAAAGGACTCCCTAACAATTTCAAAGAACAAAAATCATATTGTCTGCTCTTAGACTACAGTTAAATTAAAGTAGAAGCCAGGTCTAAAGATGTCTGAAAAGGCCAAAAAAATTTGGTGGTGCACTCTTTTATGCCCTCACTCAGGAAGCAGAGGCAGGTAGATCTCTGAATTCAACAGCTATGTAGAGAGACCCTGTCTTAAAAACCAACCAAACAAACAAAAACAAAGATAGAGGAAAAGGTCTAAACACAGACACACACACACACACACACACACACACACATTCACACAAACACACTCACACAAGCACATACACACACACACACACACACACACACCCACACACACACACCCATGAAGCAAGGAAGAGAAAAACCTCAAAAAGTTTAAAAATATTTTCAACTAGCTGGGTATGGTGGCTCATGGCTATAGTCCTAGCACTCAAGAGGCAGAGGCAGGCGGATCATTGTGAGTTCGAGGCCAGCCTGGTCTACAAAGTGAGTCCAGGACAGCCAAGGCTACACAGAGAAATCCTGTCTTGAGAAACCAAAATAAATATTTTGAACTAAAAAAATAAAAGCACAACTTCTTGAGATTTGTGGAATACAGTAAAAAACAGTGCTCAGGGAGAAGTAGCACTGCATCCATATAAGGAAAAAAACATATATTCAATACTCTAAGCTTCCACTTTAGGAAACTAAAAATAGATGAGAACATAAAGTTCAAATAAGCAGAAGAAAAAAATAAGGCTAAAGCAGAAATCAAGTTGAAATTGAAAAAATAAAAAGTGCCTCTTTGAAGCAATCAATAAAATTGATAAAGCTCTAGCCAGATTATGAAAAGAGAGAGAAGATATAAAATACTAACATCAAAAAGTGAAAAGAAGAGCCAGGCATGGTGGCACACACCTTTAATCCTAGCACTCGGGAGGCAGAGGCAGGCGGATCGCTGTGAGTTCGAGGCCAGCCTGGTCTACAAAGTGAGTCCAGGATGGCCAAGGCTACACAGAGAAACCCTGTCTCAAAAAACCAAAAAAAAAAAAAAAAAAAGTGAAAAGAAGACATTGCTACAGATCCTCTGAATAACACCTCACATCATACTTACAGACTGGAAAAGGAAAATAAAACATTGTATTCTTCAGAAGACAGGCAAAAAAAAAAATTCAACAACAACAAAACCCACGTGAGACCAATAAGCAATTATAGGAAGGGTGCAAGCTACAAAGTTAGTAATACTGTACAAACTCTGGTCATTCTCTGACATACCATAATAAACAGGTGATGTTTGAAATAAAAATAAACCATAAATAAAAATCAATATGATTTGGCGTGGTTATACAGACTTATAGTCACAGCAGTCTGAAGGCTGATGCAGGAGGATTGCTGCCTGGGCTGCATAGTGAGTTTGTTCCCGGCCTGGGTTACAGAGGCAGACCCTGCCACCAAAAGAGCAGTAATAAGAAAATAAAAGCACCGTACTATTTATTATTTTTTAAAAATCCATGATGAAAACACTAGAACTCTGGTGAATAAAATCAAAGATACGAGGGGAATTTCTATATTTGTGGATAAAAGATTTAATATCAAAAGGTCATTCTTTCCCAACATGAGCTATAGATTCAGTTAACCCAATCAGCATATTAAGAATTGTTTTGTGTGTGTGAAGAAACTGATTCTAAAAATGATTTAGAGTCCTGCAGATTGGTCTCAGTGATAACGACATGTATGTAGAAAAAAACAACTAAAATACATATGGAAATGCAAACACGCCTAAACAACCAAAGCAATCCACAGGAGAATAAATGATACTGTGGGCATTACAATACCTAACTTCAAACTAACGGAAAGCCACAATAACAAAACAGCTTGTTCTGGCCCCTTAGGGTACCGGGAAGAAAAGTGGTGCATACGGTGCAAGCAAAACACCCATCTCATAAAATAAAATAATATTAATTTAAAAAAAAATTTTAAAGCCGGGCGTGGTGGTGCATGCCTTTAATCCCAGCACTCAGGAGGCAGAGGCAGGCGGATCGCTGTGAGTTCGAGGCCAGCCTGGTCTACAAAGTGAGTCCAAGATGGCCAAGGCTACACAGAGAAACCCTGGCTCGAAAAAAAAAAAACAAAAACAAAAACAAAAAAAATTTTAAATCATACCTAGAAAATTTTAAATGAATCTTTTTAAACATTAAATATATAAAGAACTAATTTTAAATGCAAATAATCCAAGCAATAAGCAAATGAGATGGAAAAAACACTTCAAGTGAAGGAGCAGAGCTAAAGACCTTAAAAGACACCTCACCCAAGAAACCATACCAGCGGCAAGCAAGCCTGTGAAGAGACGATGCACACGGTGTGCTGTGGGACTCCGCTGGGTAAGGTCGAAGTCTGACACCTGTGGATAGCCCTTTGCGCTCGGTCTATGATGGAGGACTCTCTTTTCTCAGTGAGGTTTTCATTCCACCTGACCTGATAACCCTAGATCTTTTAAGGAGCGTCGCATAGCCCTCAGGGAAGATCACATCTCTCTCTCTCTCTCTCTCTCTCTCTCTCTCTCTCCCTCTCTCTCTCTCTCTCTCTCTCTCTCTCTCTCTCTCTCTCTCATGTCTCTCTCTCTCACACACACACACACACCACCCTTTCCTGATAAGACCAGTTTAACAAACCTCATCCTATGCTAAGGAGATCTTAGCCTCCAGCAAATGACCTTTAATTGTACCTAGAAGTTATTCTCTCACCCATAGGATAATTAAGTACTGTATTTCCTTCTTATGATGGGACTCCATGCTACTGCATGTAAATGAGGTCCTGTATTACTGAGACTCTGACCTGTCACTATCAGGAAGACATCGATGTTTCTGCAATGGCTAACGCTGTCAGCCTGACAGAATCTAGACGCTCATAGAGACAAACCTCTAGTCGTGTCTGTGTGAGAGTTTCCAGACTGGATTAACTGAGGGGGAGACTCACCCTTAAATGTGGGTGGCACCATTCCTTGAAACAAGTTTCTGTAAAGCAAGCTGAGCACAGCATTCGTATCTTTGCTTCCTGACTGGCTGCAGTGAGGCTGGTCACCCCATGCTCCTGCCAACTTGCCTTCTCCATCATGGGCCAAATCCCTTTGGATTGTAAGCCAAAATAAGCCCTTCCTAAAGTTGTTTTGTTGTCCAGTATTTGATCCCAGCAATGAGAAAAGTAACTAACACAGTTTCTTGCAAAATGTAACAAACATTTTACCATACAATCCCGCACTCAGGGTTCTTGTATTTACCTAAAGGAGTTAAAGACTGTGCCCACACACTCAAATGTTTATAACTAAGCTTCATTCCTACTTTCCAATCTTGTTTTGTTTTTTGAGACAGGGTTTCTCTGTGTAGCCTTGGCTGTCCTGGACTCACTTTGTAGACCAGGCTGGCCTCGAACTCACAGCGATCCACTTGCCTCTGCCTCCCAAGTGCTGGGATTAAAGATGTTGACTTTTTTTTTTTTTTTTAAACTCCGGCATACTTTCCAATCTTAAGAGCAACACTTTTTGTTTGGTTGGTTGGTTGGGTTTTTGTTTGTTTGTTTTTGTTTTGTTTTAAGATTTGTTTATTTATTATGTATACAGTGTTCTGCCTGCATGTACACCAGAAGGGGGCACCATATGTCATTACAGATGGTTGTGAGCCACCATGTGGTTGCTGGGAATTGAACTCAGGACCTTTGGAAGAGCAGACAGTGCTCTTAACCTCTGAGCCATCTCTCCAGCCCAGGTTGGGTTTTGTTTGTTTATTTGTTTTTCAAGACAGGGTTTCTCTGTGTAGCTTCGGCTGTCCTGGACTCACTTTCTAGACCAGGCTGGCCTGGAACTCACAGCAATCCACCTGTCTCTGCCTCCACAGTGCTGGGATTAAAGGTGTGTGCCACCACGCCTGGCTAGAAGCAACACTTTTTAAAGGGCTTTTATTTTTCACTTTGAAACTTTCATATATGCATACAGTATATTTTGATCAAATTGACCCACATTTCCTCCCCTCCAGTTCCTCCCCGACCCCCACTGCCACTTTTCCCTCCCAACTTCACGTACTCTTAAAAAACAAAAACAAAAATACCTAGAGTTCATTTAATGCATTTAGTGCAAGGATGTGGGACCATCTGCTGGACTCCCAGCAGCCATCAGTTGCAAACAGCTACAGGTGAGACTTCCTGAGCCCCTCTCCTACCCGTGCAGGGATTCTGGCGGCTTGATCTTGTGCAAGTTTTGTGCACACAGTCACAGCCACTGAAACACAATGTCTCTCCATAGATGAACGGATAATACATTGTGGTCCATCCAGAGAATGGAATACTATTCATCACCTACACTAAGTGAGCTATTGAGTACAAAAGAGCATGGGAAAACCATAAATGTACACCACTAAATAAAGGACACCTGTATGGGGCTGGAGAGATGGCTCAGAGGTTAAGAGCACCATCTGCTCTTCAAAAGGTCCAGAGTTCAATCCCCGGCAACCACATGGTGGCTCACGACCATCTGCAATGAGAGCTCATGCCTTCTTGTGGTGGGCAAGTGCACATGTTGGCAGAATACTGTATAAATAATAAATAAATCTTTTTTTTAAGCCAGTATGAAAAAACTACGTTTGTGATTCTAAATACACAGCACCCTGGAAAGGGCAAAATTATGGAGACAGTACAAAAGGTGACTGATGAGCTAGGAATATAGTTCAATAATAAAGTATGTCCTAGCAAAGACAGGCCCTGGGTTCAATCCCCAGTACTGAAATTTAAAAAAAAAAAAAAAAAAAAAAGTGTAGTGAGAGGGATGGACAAATAAGCACAAAGGATTTTTTTTTTTTCAAGACAGGGTTTCTCTGTGTAGCTTTGGTTGGTCTGGACTCTTTTTGTAGACCAGGCTGGCCTCAGACTCATGGAGATCCACCTACCTCTGCCTCCCAAGTGCTGGGATTAAAGGCATATGCCACGACACCTGTCCCTAAGCACAGAGGATTTTTAAGGAAGTAAAATATGTATGAAAATATGTTAACAGGCAAATGTTATTGTATATTTGTACAAACCCATAGAGTGTACCACATTAAGAGCTTGTCCAAACATAAACTATGGATCTGGAGTTATTGTGATTCACCAATTGACATGAGTCACTGGCAATGTATGTGCTAACCTAATAGAGGAAATTAATAAGGGAGAAGCTTTGTATGTGTGAGGACAAAGGATAAGCACCATTTTGCCTTTCTGCTCAATGTTATTGTGAACCTAAAACTACCCTACAACATTAAAGTATTCAGAAATAGTAATAGTAAATGTACTTGCATCTACATTTCTCTTTGTTAATCAAAAACATCTACATACAAAAGAATTGCATATACAATTGCCTTCCAGAGTCTCAAAATCCAAGGCAAATTAAGAACATTCAAGTGGGGCAGTGGTGGCACATGCCTTTAATCCCAGCACTTGGGAGGCAGAGGCAGGTGGATCTCTGTGAGTTCGAGGCCAGCCTGGTCTACAAAGCGAGTCCAGGACAGCCAAGGCTACACAGAGAAACCCTGTCTCGAAAAAACAAAATACAAAAAACAAAAAACCATTCATTTCACCATACGTGATGGCTCACACCTTTAATCCCAACACTTAGGAGGCAGAGGCAAACGGATCTCTGTGAGTTCAAGGCCAGCCTGGTCAACAAAGTGACTCCAGGACTCTGTTACACCAAGAAACCTTGTCTCAAAAAAACAAAACAAAACAAAACAAAAACAAAAAACAAAAAAACAAAGAAACAAAAAGTTCATTCCGATGGAATAAAAGATTTGGTTATACACAATGCCTTAGTGTTTCCTCAGGTCCAACATACTGGCCAAGGGCTAAGTACATTTTAGAGTCAAAAGAAATAACTTATCTGGATCCGTGCTGAGAATGCTACATGTGGGAGCACCTCTAGGAGAAGAGCCATGGGCCCCCTAAAGTGTATATGTGTGGAACTTGCATACCTTGTTCCTCTGTTTTCCTGGGAAAGCAAAATATTTTGAGCTGAAGAGATGCTGTCAGTGTTTCAAGTTTTCTTAAAGAACGAACAAGAAGAAGAATCGAACACACGGATGGCTCCTTGCTGGTCAGCCACTGCCAGAGACTAGTGGCTGGACGTGTGGTGACTGCCTGTAATCCCGTCTTAATTTTATTTGTAAGTTATATCTAAATCGTTCTCTTTGTGCTAAACACACCAGATTCTACCGGAGACTTACAAATTTGTCTTTCAGAATAGATTGTGTATTCCTCACTCTGCATGGCTAGGAAAGCAGGCGTATTGATTATCTTCATGGGTTTCATTTAGATTACTGTCCTGACTTCTCAGCCTGGAAAAGAAGTGATCAGACAGCTGGAGGAAGGGTTGAAGGAGATCAGCCTGCGCAGCATCAGAAGGCTGCAGGTGGTGGAGATTACGAAAGGCACCCACGAGCATACCGACCCACCGTCTCCTGTGGAAGAGCTCAGCAGTGATGGTAAGAAGTCTGCTTTGTGCTGTGTCCCATGCGGGCCTCGGCCTAACAATCTCATTGACTCAAAAATGTTTTGTGTTGGGGATAGAGAAAGAGAGTTCAGTGCTTAAAATCACTTCCTGCCTTCACAGAGGGTTCAGGCTTGGTGCCTGGCAACCGTCTGTAACTCCAGTTCTACAGGATCCCATGCCCTCTTTTGGCCTTGGTAGGCACTGGGTATACACGTGGCACATGGATGTACATGTCGGCAAAACACCCACACACTAGGGAAATGGAGGCAGGTAGGATCAGAAGCCCATGGGGAGGGAAGGAGAGAGAGAGAGAGAGAGAGAGAGAGAGAGAGAGAGAGAGAGAGAGAAGGAAGGAGAAAGTAACCCAATTTTTCAGAATTTTGTGACAGAAAGCACCCAGAACAGTGCCTGCCACAGATAAATGCCATGTGTTGATATTAATGGTAGAATAATAGAAGTATTTGTAGTGCTTTTCAATATACCTGTTATTGAAAAAAAATTCAAAATCTAGTAATGTACTGTTTTGTTTTGTTTTTTTAATGATCATCAGGAGGCTAGAAAGATGGCTCAGAGGTTAAGAGCACTGCCTGCTCAGAAGTTATCATACTGAGTGAGTTAACCCAAAAGCAGAAAGGCTCACATGGCATATACTCACTCATAATTGGACACTAGCCCAAAAGGCATGTCCCATGAAAGTCTTCCCTTACCAGGAGATTGGGATCCTATTGAGACTCTAGGTGAGAGAAGTATGGGAGAATGGGGAAATAGAAGGATCCAGAGGGTGCTAGAAACCTACAAGAAGAACATCATGACGGGCGGATCTGGCCCCAGGGGTTCTGCTCAAACTACTGCACCAACCAAGAACAATACTTGCAGTAAACGTTAAACCCCTCCCCAGATCTAGCCAATGGACAGGACATTCTCCACAGTTGAGTGGAGAGTGGAGACTGACTCTGACACGAACTCTGGTGCTCCATATTTGACCACGTCCCCTTGGTGGGGAGGCCTGGTGGCACTCAGAGAAAGGATAAGCAGGCTACCAAGATGAGACTTGATAGCCTATGACCATATAGTGGGGGAGGAGGTCCCCCTCGGTCACAGACATAGGGGAGGGGAATAGGGTAAAAGTGGGAGGGAGAGAGGAACGGGAGGATACAAGAGATGAGATAACAATTGAGATGTAATCTGAATAAATTAATTAAATATTTTTTTTAAATGACCATCAAAATACTTTCAACTTAGAAGCCTCTCACCATCCCATTGGGTAGCCATTACACTACTTTTATTTTTGTACACTGCCCCTCAGTTGTCCCCTGTCACATTATGTTACATAGCTGTATTTTGTTTGTGTGATCTTTTTTTTCCATCTAACAATATAAAACTTTTACATAGTTCTCATGGCCCTTCTTTTTTGCTTTTTGTCTATTTTTGTTCCTTTTTCACCATTAAGAGAACATGAAGAAGCATTGGCCTAAGAAATAGAAGCTCTCACAGGGAACCCAGTATGCTTTCTTTATCCTACTTTCTCTCTGTCTGAGCCAACCCTGTATCTACAGCAAATTCCTAATGATCTTAATCAATTTAGGGTCTAGTAGATTCTGCTAATTCTAGCACTCAAGATTAGTCCCAAAGAAGAACCAAAGACCATGGGAATAATACTGCTATCTCTTTTGGGTTTTATCGCGCATTGCTAATTTATGTTTTATTATTATATGTACTTGCACATATATTTGTGCATGTGTGCACATGCATGTGGAAGTTCGAAGACAACTTTTGGGAGTTCATTTTAGCTTCCCGCCTTGTTTCAAAGCAGGATGCCTCTGGCTTCTGCTGGTCTGTGTACTTCAGGATAAGTGGTGTGCAAGTTTATAGAGGGTTCTCCTGTCCCTGCCCCGCCCCCAGCCCCTGCGTGCCTCCTAAGAACGCTGGGATTACAGATGCATGCCACATCTTTCTGTGTGTTCCGGGTTTCAAACTCAGATTGTTGGACTTGTGTGGCAAGTGCTTTTACCCATTGTGCTATTTCAACACAGAAATCACGTTGTTGGTTTGTTTGTTTGTTTTTCTTTCTGTCTTCTTCTTGTTTTCCTATTTGCTGCAGTGCTGGGGGATCAAAATCAGCTAAATCTCTAGCTCCTTAGAGTAGATCTTGGTGGGCTGGAGAGATGACTCCGTTGAGAGCACCTTTGCTTGTAGCAGTGTGAATGAAAGTGGCCCCTACAGGCTGGTGTACCTGCAAGCTTAGTCCCCAGCTGATAAACTGGTTGGAAAGAATTAGGTGTGGCCTTGTTGGAGGAGGTGTGTCACTGGGCATGTATGTGCTTTAAGGTTCCAAAAGCCAATGCCAGGCCTAGTGTCTCTTTCACTCTCTCTCTCTGTCTCTCTCTGTCTCTCTCTGTCTCTCTCTGTCTCTCTCTGTCTCTGTCTCTCTCTGTCTCTCTGTCTGTCTCTCTCTCTCTCTGGGTCAGGATATAAAGCTCTCAGCTATGCTCCAGTGCCATGCCTGCCTGTTTCCCTCCATAATGGCCATGGATTAATCCCCCAAAACTGTAAGCAAACCCCCAATTAAATGCTTTCTTTTATAAGAGTTATCTTGGTTATGGGGTCTCTTCACAACAATAAAACAGTAACTAAGTGCTCTTCTGGAAGAACAAGGTTTGGTTCCTATCACCCACTTAGGGCAGCTCACAATCACCTGTAAATAGAGCTCCAGATGACCCAAGGCTCTCTTCTTGCTCCCTCAGGCACCCATAGACATATGGCATACATTCACACAGTCACATACACATAAATAAAAAATTTTTTTAAAGTGAGAAATCTCAACAAGGATACTGTTGGCTTGGTTTTGTTTTGTCTGTGTGTGTGTGTGTGTGTGTGTGTGTGTGTGTGTGTGTGTGTGTGTGTGTGTGTTTAAAGACAAGGTTTCTCTGTGTAGCTTTGCCTGTCCTGGACTCGCTTTGTAGACTAGGCTCACCTCAAACTCACAGACATCCACCTGCCTCTGCCTCCCTGAGTGCTGGAATTAAAGGTGTGCTGTGTGCCACCACACCCGGCTTTTGGTTTGGGTTCTGAAACGGTCTGGCTATGTAGTTCTGACTAGTATGAGCTTGTGGCAATCCTGGTTCGGCCTCTTGAATGCTACGATTCTGAGGCAAGAGTCTTGCTTTGCAAAACCCAGGATACATATAACCTAGGCAGCCCTGGAAAATCAGATACTCTTATTTCAACCTTATAAATGCTGAGATTGCCGCTGTGCACCTCCATACCCAGCTGACTTTTTAAAAATTAATCTGACGATAATTCCATAATCCTATGGCTAATGTGCGTGCTCATATGCATGCATACGTTCAAATTAAGGCACTTGCTAAAGCTAAGGGCGTAAAGATGATGCATGGAGTCGTTAAATAAGGCAGTAGTGGGGCTTGTCATAGAGCTCAATCACAGATCCTTTGCCTCAGATGTGTGATGCTCTGGATTTAACACCCAGCACTGCAGAAAATAATAGATAGTATCGTACTGACGCAGGAACCGACAGTTTGCCCTGTCTAGAGCAGATTATTAAGCCCAGAAAGTCATATGAAAACTTGACATGTGGTGTGGCTACCACGGAAAAAAAAAAAAAAAACAATGAAGGAAGATTAATGTAATAACTAAGTCATGCTGGAACTATCAATGTTCCTTACAGGGAAAAGGAAAATTGCATCTCTACTTTATAAAACGTATAATGATTTAAATGGATTAAAAACCTAAATACGAAAGATAAAACTTTCAGAAGAAAACATATAAGGAAACATTTTATGACTACAGGTGAGAAGAAGGAAGGATTTCCTAAGTGAGACACAAAGTCTGCTACCTACAAAATATTGAATAAGCATCACTATATTAAAAAAATCAGAATCTCTGTTTGTCAGAAGACTCCACGAAAAGGGAGTCAGAAAAATCACAACTGCGGCTCTGACTCGTATAACCAGTAAAGAGTTGCTGTCTGGAGTACAAAATTTGAGGCCCCATCATAAAGTGGAGCATCATAAAGCAAATGGGCCACAGCTCTGTAGAACAGTGATATTGAGGAGGGGGGGAGCAAGTCACTAAAGACGTATAGAAGCCTGTGCTTCTTTACAAAGCTCGAGGAAATTCAAACAATAAAATACTACTTAAAATTGTAAAACTACTTTAAAAAAAAAAAGCCTGCTTTTTAAAATGGAAAGGATGATAAGGAATGCAGCGCAGCACAGCATCCTCTGGGGAACAGAGGACGGCGCGCAGACATGCCGGTGCTATTAATGATGTAGCCTACATCTCAAGCTCAACAAAAGAATGCATGACTGTCCGCTTACTGTTGAGGTTTTGGACCTTCCATGAACACTCGTAGTGTGCCTTCATTTGCATATAATAAAATTCTTGTAATAGCCTTCTAAAGAACGGGCAAGTAATAAATATGCCAAAACTAAAAAGGCCACGATAATCAATATGCTTTGGCATCTAGACAGCATCTGTCCGGTTGACAAGCGTCCGCACTGATCGTGAATACAAGCAGTTACAAATCAACTTAATGAGGCTGTCAGCGACCCTACATTTCTCAGCAGTGTACACAAGGGTATCGGGTTCCCTTGCTAAGTGCTCTCAAGCCATCTGTTTAAAATTTCCTCCTGGGGTTTACCAGGACTCATGTCAAGCTCCCTTGGAAGATATCTTATCCATATGTGTTCTCAGGAAACCCCAAATGTGAACAATCCAAACAAAGAAGATAGAGATCCAGTGTTTCTTAGAAGATTCCAGAAAGAACTGCTGGCAGGGGATCGGAGCGTCCTCTCTATGTGAGGCAGTTGGACTCTGCTTGTCTTAGAGAACAGACCAGTGGGCAGCTGCTCATCGAGTTTGTCTCCGCTAACTGCATTAAAGTCATTTTCCTGCAGCATTAAGACTAAATTAGAAGCTCTCTTGTGTTTGCAACCTAAAGATTTTTAACGCAGACGGACATTCGTTTCATTAAAAGAAGCCGTGGTCTCAGAGAAATAGCAACCTCCCTTTTATAGCTAAGTGAGGTAGTAGGAGTTGAGCAGACTATCTGAAGCTGCCTGAAAATTGAGATTTTTTTTTTTTTTTTAATGTCTGTCCTTGCAGGAGTGAGGAATAATCTACACACCAGAAGTTCCATCTGGGCGACACGTGCGACTCAATGAGTTTTCATAGTAGTATATACCTACCCCAGTCAAGATACAGCACACTGTCATGCTGCTCCAAGGCCCCTCCTGACTTGCTGCTACACTCAATCCTAGATTAGGCTGCAGTTAGCATAAGTAGAATCATACAGTATATACTTTGAGTATATTACTGCTGAGTATTAATGTTTTGCATAAATGTTATATTTTAACTGTTCCTTCATCGATGGAGACTTTGGTTTCCAACTTTTAACTATGAATAAAGCTGGTATAAATATCTACACACAGATCTTGCCATGCATGTATGTTTTCATTTCTCCTGGGTCTTTGTCATCTCTTCTCACACGTGTACTTTTGTTTGGGTCTGGGTTTTTTTTTTTTTGTTTTGTTTTGTTTTTTGTTTTGTTTTGGTTTAGTTTGGTTTGGTTTGGTTTTGTGGGGTGATTGGTTTTTTCTTTCTTTCTTTCTTTCTTTTTTTTTTTTTTTTTTTTTTTTTTTTTTTTCCTTTTTTAAAATTTTTATTTATTTATTTATTTTTGAGACAGGATTTCTCTGTGTAGCCTTGGCTTTCCTGGACTCGCTTTGTAGAGGCAGGTGGCCTCGAACTCACAAAGATCCACCTGCCTCTGCCTCCCAAGTGCTGGGATTACAGGTGCGTACCACTAGGCCCAGCTCTCACACTTGTACTTTCAACCCACTTGTGTATTTATAGTTAAAATATATTTGAGCCAGTCATGGTGTCAAATACCTTTAATTCTAGCCCTCTCGAGGCAGAGCATGTGGATCTCTGAGTTCAAGGACAGCCTGGTCTACAGAGTGAGCTCCAGGTCAGCCAGGACAACACAGAGAGACTCTGTCTTGAAAAACAAACAAACAAAACAAAAACAAACAAAAAACAAGACAGAACAAAACAAAGCAAAAATATGTGTGTATATTTGTTGTAGACAACATTTTTTTTTTTTATTCTGATAACTTCTAAGTTTTACTTGTAATGTACACTCCACTAATAAATACAGTAACTATTGATATGGTTGGTTTTAGGTCTACTGTTTGTCAATTCTGGTTTGGTTGTTTGGTTGTTTTTCTTTTCTCCTGCTTTCCTGCCTTTGAGGGGTGCTCATATATTTTTAAGATGTGGGGCTAGAGAGATGGCTCAGAGTTAAGAGCTCTCGCTGCTCTTCCTAAGGACGCAGGTTCAGTTCCTTCAGCCTCATCAGGCAACTTAGAACCTCCTGTCACTGCAGCTCCACGGCCTGCAACACCCTCCTCTGGCCTCCCAAGTCACCTGAATACATGTAGTATACTCCCAGAGACACACACAAACACAAGTAATTTCTTTAATTTGGCTGGATGTGGTGGCCACGCCATTAATCCCAGCACTCAGGAGGCGGAAGGAAGCAGATCTCTGTGAGTTTAAGGCCAGCCTGATCTACATAGTGGCTTCCAGGCCAGCTAGGGCTACATAATTAGACCCCTAGAAACAAACAGAAAATAGAAAAGGCATTTTAATTCTATTTTATCAATTGTAATTTATCTATTCATCTTCATATGGTTCTTAGTGGTTTCTCTAGAGGATTACACTATATATCTTTTGTCTTTTCCACAGTCTAATTGGAGTTCACATTAAGTGCCATAGGTAGGACTTAAAATCTATCTTTAAACTTCTTACAGCCTACTTAAAATTAATATAACACCATTTCATGTAAAATACAGAAACTTCACAATTATGTAGGCCCATTTATTTCATCTCAAATATGTGTGTTATCTTTTACTTGTTTGTTTTTGTTTTTGAAACAGGGTCTCCTAGATCCCAGAGGAGGATGACCTTGAACTCCTGACTCCAGCTTCCTGCCTCTCAAGTTCTAAGTCTTAGAGTTACATATACCCCATTGTTCATGCTGTAGTGATCTTATGTGCTCGGTGCCCAGAGAGGCCAGAGAAGGGCATCAGATCCCCTGGGACTGGAGTGACAGATGGCAGTGAGCTGCCCTGTGGAAAGTGCTCTTTTGCTGAGCTGTCTCTCCAGCCCCTGGTCTTAAATCCTGGATCTTCCATCTTTACTCACACACTTTTGCCACTTCCAAAGCTCCTCCTTCGTTCCCAGATAGCCAAGTTTCCCCCTCAAAGGACCTTGCTATTTTTAATAGTGTGGGTTTGAGCAGCGACTGTTCTCATCGCTATTTGTCTGAAAATGTCTATTCCACTTTCACTCTTAAAACACATTTGCCTCCTACATATTAGTATAGGTTGCCTGGGATGTTTCGGTAATTTAAAGATAAGCCACTGCCTTCTGGCCATCCCTGGTTTCTATCTTAAAGTGACAGCCCTTAAATCACTTTCAGCTATCTGGAAAGGCTCATGTTCCTGGCTGCATTCATGAGGTTCGCCTTTTGTTTGTTTTCAGCAGCTTGCTAAAGACATAACTAAGCGTAGATTTGTTCTCATTTATCCTGTCTGGGGTTCACAAAGCCTCTTAAATCTATGTATCTTTTTTTTTTTTTCCCCCTCAAAGATCTGATCGTTTATCTGTTAATCTTAAAGATTTTTTTTTAAGATGGACTCAGAAATAGAAATTCTAAATAAGTCTTTTGGCCAAAAGTTCAGGATATTCTGCAGTCTTATTGCTTTTCATAATGTGTTTTGTCTTCAGAGCATCTCTGTTGAGGGGCAAGTGGAGTAACGACTCTGCATCCTGGGTGCTTCGGTCCTTGGCTTACTCTCTGTTTATTGGCTCTCTGACAATGTCTTGGCAGATATTATCTTCAGCGAGGCTGAAAGGCTTTAGGATTCTGTTAGCCCTTTTGTACCCTGTAGTGTGTCAGTCTAGGGATACCCTTCTGTTGCTTTCTACAGTGGCCAAATTAAACTCAGATTGGCATCCGCGACGCATCTGTGAGCAGACTTGGGCTTCCTTTCTCCAGCTCTCTTTACTCTGTAACCAAACCAGAATGCCCCTCACTCAATGGCAGGTGCCCTCTGACAAAGCACCTTGCTTCATGGGAAAATCTTGTTGGTCACTCCCAGTGCTGGTTCACACAACATGACCCTTCCACTCTTCACCCAGAGCATCTGGCACTACTTACGTGGTGCTTCTCACAGAAAGTACCAGGTGCCACTCACCATCCACTTTGATGTGTTTTTCATCCTATTTATGACAGCTGGTAACTGGGTAGGAAATATACAGCTTCTTCTTGATTCAGATGACCACCTAGGGAGGCTTCAGGAAAAAGAACTGGAGTATATACTTTTTTTTTTTTTTTAAAGAAATGGTCTCACTGTGTAGCCCTGGCTAGCCTAGAACTCAATTTGTTGACCAGACTGGCCCCAAACAGAGATCCAACTGCCTCTGCCTCCCAAGTAATGTGGTTAAGGGTGTGCACCATCAGATCCTACCAAACCGATATACTTAAATCTTTAACAGAAATTGAAAAGTTTTCTACCACTGTTTCCTCAAATATTTTTGTGCTATATCCTTTCTCTTCTAGGGTTCAACAGAGATCCCTGCATAGTGATGCAAACTTTGGTCCCAGTACTTAAAAGACTAGAGTAGAAAGATTTCTAAGTTTAAGGCCACCCTGTACAACATAGCAAGACCAAGCTGGGTGTGGTTGTTCAAGCCTTTAATCCCAGAGCTTGGGAGACAGAGGCAGGCAGACCTCTATGAGTTTGAGGTCAACTTGCTCTGCTTAGGGAGTTCCAGGACAGCCAAGGCTACATGGAGAGACCCTTTCTCAAAAACAAAAACAAACCAGACTCTATCTCAAATAGTAACAGCAATAACAAAATACAAAAGAAAAATATAAAAGAAAACACATTCTACAAAGCCTCAGACTCTGTACTTTTCGTTTTTGCTTGGTTGGCTGGTATTATTATCCTGAGACATGGTCTCAGGCAGCCCGGGCAGAACTTAAATTTTCTACATAGCAGAAGATAGCCTGAGCATTTTATGCCTCTCTTTATACCTCCCACGGGCTGAGAGTTTACCCATATGCCACTGTATCTGTTTTATAGTGCTGGAAGCAGAACCCACGGCTTTGTGAGCAAGCTCTCTACCAAATGAGATACATGCCCTAGCCCATATTTGTTTACTTTGTCCATTTTTCTCTCTTCATGTGGAGGCTCATACATCCATCTTTAAGTCACTTACTTTTTCCTCTTTCATTTTCGTCCATTCTGCTTTTAACCCCATGTGAATATTTTTGTTTAGGTATTGTTATTTTTTTAAGTTCTAAATTTTCCGTTTTATTGTCTCTTACGTCTTCTGTTTCTCTGTTGATACTTCTTATATTTTGAATAATTTATTTATTTTTATTTCATGTGCATTTTGTTTTGCCTGTATGTGTATGTCTGTGTGGAGGTGTCAGGTCCCCTGAAACTCGAGTTACAGGCAGTTGTGAGCCACCATGTGGTTGCTGGGAATTGAACTCAGGACCTCTGGAAGAGCAACCAGTGCTCTTAACCACTGAGCCATCTCTCTACCCCACCCCCACTTCTTATATTTCTGTTTATTGTGAGCATGCTTTCAATTCCTCATTGAGAATGATTTCAATTATGCCGGTATAAAGTCCTTATCTGGCAGATGACAGCATCTTTATCATGTTAGGGTTTGTGACTGTGATTTGTGTTTTTCTTTTGAGACTGAGTCATAGTTTTCTTTCTCTATAAGCCAAAATCACTTTGATCTTATTTTGTGAATTATATGATAGAGATTTTAGATTTTATTATGTTGCTTTGAAGTGTTTTTTGTTTGTTTTGTTAGACAATTAACTTCGTTAGGCTCAGGCTGCCACCCTTTGGCCCTTCAGTGAGGAAATACTCAACTTCTCAGTCCCTCTCTTTCCGAGTTTGGTTCTGCTTGTTGTTGCTGCTGTTGTTATTTGAGACAGGGTCTCATTAGGTATCCCTGGCTGGTGTGGAATACACTATGTAGACTAGACTGGCCTTGAACCCACAGAGATCTATCAGCCTGCCTCTGCTTCCATGTGCCACTCTGCCCGGACTCAATGCCACTCTTTAAGCCTATGCTGTTTTCAGTTTGCCCCGTCTGTGTAGTGCAGGAGACAGGCAGGGCCTTGGGCTGAGGTTAAGCACATCAGTCAGTGCTCTCTGGCTCTCTGTTTTGGTGGACTTCTTCCTCGCTTTCTGGAGACCTGGGTTCACCTACCTCCTTCCTCTGACAAAGTCAGCGGAAGACAGAGAGACTTTCCAGCTGATAAAGTGCTTGCTGTGCCAGCAAGAGGACCCGAGCTTGGTCTCCAGAACTCACATCAAAAGGCCAGACACCGCAACACCTCCTCTAACTCCAGCACTGGTGAGGTGGAGGCAGGAGGATGCCAGCGGCTTACTGGCCAGGCAGTCTAGCCAAAACAGTGAGCCACACGTTCAGTGAGAAACCCTGTCTCAAAAATAAGGTAGAGAGCAAAAGAATAAGACACTGACGTTGACCTCTGACCTCGACACATGCAAGCATGGGATCACACATCTGCATACACAGAGAGAGAGAGAGAGAGAGAGAGAGAGAGAGAGAGAATGAGAACACAGAGAGAGAGAGAGAGAAAGAGAGAGAGAACACAGAGAGAAAGAGAGAGAGAGAGAGAGAGAGAGAGAGAGAGAGATCACATACACCACCACACACAAAAGTAAAGGAACAATTATTTAATTAAAACCTAAGCCAGTGAGTTGTCTCAACAACTACCAAGGCCAAAGACCTGATCTCCATACCCTAGTTCAATCTCTAGGACCCACACTGGGCCAGTGACTACCGCCAGCACATCATCACACACCTACCACCCCAGACACATGCAAACAAATAAATGTAAATTTTAATTAATATCATTGGCAAGATAAAAAGCTCTATGATGTCGAGGGACAACTGAAGAATTAGAGGGAAGGACTGGTATTTACAACACAGGGGAACTGATATTTAAACACAGGGCAGCCACGCTTTTAGAGGGGAATTTGCAAACATCTTTGACGTTTTTATATGGGTTCACTTTTGAGTCACCAGTTCCTCTTTTATGAACCCGGTGTCCTGAAAACGTGCTTCACGTGATACAAAAGTGCACAGGCACGTCAGAGCCATGTAGCCTAGGTGTGTGTGCGTGCGTGTATGTATATGTGTGTACGGGCATGTGGTTTGGAATTTTCTTTGGTTTAAAGACGTATTCAACATGTTTTGGCTCAAGCTAGCTCACCATGCAAGCCTGACGACCCAAGCTCAATCCTCGGACCTCACAGTGAAATTAGAGATCTGACTCCCAAAAGTTGCCCCCTGTCCTCCACACATTTGCTCCCTGCTACACGTGCAGCAGTGTATGCATGCTCACACACATACACACAGTAATGATAATAAGTAGTAAATAAAAATTTAAAGGAGGCAAATTGCCGTCCTGTGGTTGTTGGGACCATGCCGTCAGATTGACTGTTTTCCTACACCTTCTTCGTCCACTCTTCCCTGCCCTGCTTTTTTTTACCACAGTGCCTATGAAGACCCTGCCTCTTGGTCAGCTTTAAGATTTTACATTAAGCCAGGCAATGCTAGTGCATGGCTTTCATCTCAGCATTCAGGAGGCAGAGGTAGGCAGATCTCTGTGAGCTCAAAGCCAGCCTGGTCTATAGAGTGAGTTCCAGGATAGCCAAACTTCACACAGAGAAACCTTGTCTCACAACAAAAAGAAAAACAAACAAAAACACTAAATACTTTTAAGTTTTATAATATGAAATTAATGTCTGCAGGGGGAAATAAAAGACTTTTGTTTTTGAAATAGGGTCTGTATGGGGCTCTGACTGCCCTGGTACTTGGTGCCTACCCCATAGCCAAATTCACAGTCTCCCTAGTGCTGCAATTACAGGCATGTGCCACTATTGAAGAATATTTAAATATCTCCTAAGACTGTTATTTACCAAGCCAAATAATACTTTATCACTACCTGTTTCTTATTTGGTTGGTTTTGTTTTTGTTTTGGTTAGTTGGTCGATTGGTTGGTGTTTTTTGTTTGTTTGTTTGTTTTGTTTTGTTTTGCTTTGCTTTGCTTTTTTAAAACTGATATGGGGGGGTATGCATGTGGAAGCCAGAGCACAGCCTCAAGTGTCATCCTCAGGAATGGCACCCACCTCCTTTGAGACAGGCTCTCTGATGGGTCTAGAGTCCACTAATTAGACTAAACTGGCTGTCCAGTGAACCTGGGTGTCCTCCTGCCTCTGCCTCTGCCTCTGCCTCTGCCTCTGCCTCTGCCTCTGCCTCTGCCTCTGCCTCTGCCTCTGCCTCTGCCTCTTCCTCTCCAGGGCATGGATTGCATGTGCGTACCACCATGCTCCAGCATTTTCAAGTAGAATCTGGGTTTGAACTCACATCCTCATGCTTGTGAGGCCAAACCCTTACTAACTGAGCTATCTCTCCATCTCCAAAAAACTACTCTAGACTTTGCATAGCCCCGTTACTAATAAGCAACCTAATTTACAAAGGGGCTTTATATTTTTCATTTATCTATTTCTATTTTATGTGCATTGGTGTTTTGCCTGCATGCGTGTCCATGTGAAGATGTCAGATCTTGGAGTTACAGACCATTGAGAGCCACCATGTGGGTGCTGGGAATTGAACCCCGGTCCTCTGGAAGAACAGTCAGTACTCTTAACTGCTGAGCCATCTCTCCAGCTCCAGGGCTTCAATATTTTTTGTTTGTTTGTTTAATAAAATAAAAATAGAACCATTGAGAACCATAGTTAAAATATATCTTCTTCCAATTTGGATCACATACATCATTGAAAATAAATTTTTAGCACAGAGAGAGAGAGAGAGAGAGAGAGAGAGAGAGAGAGAGAGAGAGAAATGGCAAGGCTTTTAGTGTCTAAAATGTTCACATCTTCGCAGACTTCTAAGAGGCAACTTTTTCATCTCTATTTCCAAAAGTTGCATGGTGCTTTATCATCCACAATGCTTCCGTGCGTCCAGTGTCCTTGTTTTATATTCAGTGAGCTCTCAGCTTCGGTATCACTGCCATTTCCAGCTTTCAGTACTAGTTACGTTTCTGTTGCTGTGCTAAAACACTATGACCAAAGCAACTTACAGAAGGAAGAGGGTCGTTTTGGTTTTTGGGTTTTGGCTTATGGTTGCAGAGGATGCAGAGCTCATAATGGTGAGAGAGAGCATAGCAGCAGGTGGCAGGCATGGCAGCAGGCAGTAGGCATGGCAGCAGGTGGCAGGCGGCAGGCGGCAGGCATGGCAGCAAGCAGCAGGCACCAGGCAGCAGGCATGGCAGCAGGAGGCAAGCATGGCAGGCATGGCAGGTGGCAGGTGGCAGGCGGCAGGCATGGCGGCAGGATCAAAAAGCTGAGAACTCACATCTGCAACCACAACTCAAAGCAAAAAGAGCGAACTGGCTATAGGACCCGGCCTCGAGCTCCTCAAGCCCACTCATTCCCAGGGACACACTTCCCCCAGCAATGACACATCTCCTATACCTTCCCAAGTAATGCCATTGACTGAGGACCAAGTATTTCCAATGCCTGAGACTATGGGGGCGCTTCTCAATCAAACCACTGCGCAGATATAAGAGGTGAAATTATAGAGACGAAATGACTGGCCTGCCGTCACAGAGAAGCGACTCAACAGCCTGGCTATAACTCATTATTTCTATTTATTAAAGCATTTACTGGGCTCTGCTGTAGTCCAGGCACCAGGCTAGTCCTGGCCATAGGTACCAGGTGTGATGCACAGCAGCGTATACAGGCTGTGGTCTAGCCAGGGCCCCTCTGTACTGCACCGGCAGCTTCCAGGGAAGGGACACTCATAAAACTCAGTGCAAGCCTAGTTGTCTGTCCCCTTAGAACACACAAGCCAAAGAGATTCAGGCACTGAATCCGGGGAGATGGCTCAGAGGGCTGTCACCAAGCCCAACAGTCTGAGTTTGTCCTCCAAGATCCACGTGGTGGAAGCAGAAAAAAGACGGACCCCCTGCAAATTGTGTCCTCTCTCTCTCTCTCTCTCTCTCTCTCTCTCTCTCTCTCTCTCTCTCTCTCTCTCTCTCTCTCTCTCTCTCTCTCACACACACACACACACACACACACACACACACATACACACACACACACACACACACATACACCAAATAAATAAATATTTTTAAGAGAGAGATAAGGACTAGAAAGATACCTTACTGGTTAAGAGTGCATCAAGCCCTTGCAGAGGATGGGAGTTCAATTTGCAGGACTCCCACTGAGCTGCTCATAACTGCACAAAACTCCAGATTCAGGGGATCTGATGCCTCTGGCTTCCCCAGGCACCTGCACTTAAGGGTGCATATCTACACATAGACAGGTAGTAATAATAATAATAAATCTTGAATGACATCTTAAAGTTCACAGAGAGACCATCTGAGGGTCTGGCAAAAGTTAAGTGCCTGTCCTCTTCCCCTACTCAACTCAAATGCACCTTCGCACATACAGATGAAACCATAGGCAAGTTCAGCGGGTTCGCAGCCATGGTCATTGGGAGAATAGGGCTGATCTCTAGGCTGCAAGACTGTTCAAAGTTCCATTTCCCTGGAGCCACCCAAGACCCACCAACTTAGACATTTAAAACTACAGAACTCTAATACATACATAGAGAATCCCATTAAAAACACACTCTAGAGGTCTAGAGAGATGGACCAGCAGCTAAGAGCACTTGCTGCTCTTCCAGAGGTCAGGGTTTGCTTCCCAGCACCCTCGGGACAGCACACAACAACCTGTAACTCCAAGTCCACAGTCACCTGCAGGCACATGGAGCACAAATACATACTTTCAGGTACACGCACATACAATAAAGTAGGTTTAAAAAATACACTGAAGGCCAGGCGTGGTGGTGCACACCTTTAATCCCAGCACTCGGGAGGCAGAGGCAGGTGGATCTCTGTGAGTTCGAGGCCAGCCTGCTCTACAAAGCGAGTCCAGGACAACCAGGACCACACAGAGAAACCCTGTCTCAAAAAAACAAAAAGAAGGAGGAGGAAGAGGACGAGGACGGAGGAGGAGGAGGAGGAGGAGGAGGAGGAGGAGGAGGAGGGGGAAAGGAAGGGGGAAGGAGAAGGAGAGGGAGAAGGAGAGGGAGAAGGAGAAGTAGCTCACTGAAGACTGTCACTATGTGTGGCCACTAGGGGGCAGAATAAGCTCACACATAGACTGTTAACGCAGATTCCTGTGGTTACAATGACTCAGGGAAGGCTATCCCAACACTAGCTGTAGCTTCAAAGGGCCTGATTCATCCTTCTGGGAGGAGCTGTTCTTCAAAGTCTAAGAAGAACAGCATCTTTCCAGCGCCCAGGTTTAGCACATTTAGTTACGTTTGTGAGTAACACTGCTAGTGTTCTTACATCTAGTAAAGACAGAGGGCCAAGGAAGATGACCAAGCCAAAAAAAAAAAAGTTTGAAGAGAAAGGGCAGTTTCGTTTGTTTGGGGTTTTTTGTTTGTTTTGTGTTTGTTTGTTTGTTTGTTTGTTTGTTGTTTTTGCCTGAGAGTGAGCCACTCTGTACCTAGAGAAGAGTACAGGGCTGGGCATGTAGCACGCTCCTAGCATGCTTGCCTTCCATACAAGAAGGCCTGGCTTTGACGCACATGCGTGCGGTACCATATAAGCTGGGCATGCTGGCGAGTGACAGTCGATACCATCCCCACACTCGGGGGACAGGAAGATGAAATGTTCAAGGTCATCCTTGGCTACATAGTGAGTTTGAGACCGACCTGAATGGTTTCGTCTCAGAGCGACAGTGAGAGTGGGGGGAGGGGGGATAAGATAAAAAAATAGAAGTGAAGGAAGAGGAGGAGGAGGGTCGTGGTTGGCTGGACCCACTGTGTGCTCCCTTCAGCATCTCGCATCTTAGCGCTTTGTGAGAGCTAGGAAGTAGTTGTCATATCCTCACCCCATCCACAAGCACACAGCTAACAGGATCCAAGCCACAGTTCAAGTCCTGGTCTTGCCACTAAAGCTCACTCACTGCCTTTCATAAACTCGGGAAAAGAGACCCTTCAGAAGAAATAAATTAGCAAGCATGGTTAATGCTGCATAAATGAAGCTGAGAAACACCCAGTAGGTACTAATTAAAGACGGGCAAGGGAAGATAATTTATACACAGCTCCCGGACAAAGTTCTGAGTCAAGCGCTGGAGGAGGTGCCAGCCACGGATCAGCAGAGTAATAAAAGTCCTAAGGAAGGAAGGAAGTCACGTGACAAGGAGACCGACTTAGCCGACTTAGCCTAAGCAGAAGAGGCACAGGAAAAGCAATGGGAGCAACGGGCCTGGGCTTCAGCTCTGGCCAAGGCCCTGAGCTGGGGGATGGGGAGCATGTACGTGAAAAGAAGCCTACATTTAAAAGGGGGGGGGGGGAGGGAGGAACAATATGTTCCCAAATAACAACAGTGACAGCACAAGATGTAAAATGAACCATCTGCCCTGTGACATCCCCTCCAAATAGAGGGTGGGTCAGGACATGTAGCAGGCGGGGTTTGGACCTGACCTTGAAAAATAGCATGTCAGTAGGTGGCAATGGGGTGGAATAGCCTGGGCCATCACAGAAGAAGACAGAGGAGGATGGGTCACACTAAGGGCTCCAAGTTGAGTAGGTGGCAGTGGAGTCACACCTTTGTCCTTGTCCCTGAAAGGATGCCTCGCCCTCTGAGACAGCAAAGGTTCAAGCCTGAAGCACGGCACCTCTGCGGAGACCACAAGAGAGTTTCTCCAAAGAGAAAACTCTGCTGTCATGCCCCCCACCGTGTATAGATAGGCTAAGAGGTTAGAAACGGGCCCTGGAGAGATGGCTGCTCTTCTGGAGGACCCGGATTTGATCGCCAACATTTCCCATGACCCACCAGGTGGCTTACAACCACCTGTTGCTCTAGTTCCAGGCCATCCAATGCCCTTTTCTGGCCTCTGTGGACACAGTACACACATGGTCCCCAGATAGGCACTCATGCAAAAACACTTGTACGCGTAAAAAATTAATTAATTAAAAATTTAAAGTTAGAGACACTAACAATGAGCTGTGTGAGGTAGCCTGACCGCCTGGCTCATCCGTGCACGGTGTTTTCCACTGTAGAGCGGCCATGTTCAAGGTCTGTTCTTCAGAGTCGATTTGCCGGCACCCTCTCAGACATGTAATTTACCAACCTCAGAGCTAACGGAAAAGCCGAGCATTCTAGAGAAGGGATTGTCACTGACATAACCAACAAGAACAGAGGTGACATGAACATCTCTGCCACTGGGATACATCTAGGAGCCATACTTACAGAAGGTCCCTGCAGCCTTGCTGGTTCCTGTCTTTGTCTTCCATTTCTGGTAAGTTCTCTCCCTATCCATCCTCTCAGCTATGACAAGACCATCAATAAAGCTACTGTAAGATCTTGGAATTTGCATGTCATCTTTATGACATGCTTGATTGTTTGTTCCAGTTTTAGCGTATTTGCTGTTAAAGCAAACATTTCTCCCTTGTGTGTGTGTGGTTTTTTTTTTTTTTTTTTTATCCATTTTCTTTAAGGAAATGGATTCACTGTGTTTTCTCTGGCTGACTTAGAAGTCTCTGTGTTAAACAGGCTGGCTTTGAACTTGCAGAGATCCATTTACCTCTGCCTTCTGCTTTATTCCTCTCTTCTTAAAAGAACTGTTTTTCCTTGGTCTTACCATTTCACGTTAATTTTATAGTTTTAATTGCTTTAGGAAATGCTTTTTGTTGTTGTTGTTGTTGTTGTTTCTAGATTGGGGGGGCATTGTTTGTGTCTGATTTGTTTGTTTGTTTGTTTGTTTGTTTTTGAGACAGGGTTTCTGTGTGCAACAGAGCTCTGGCTGTCCTGGACTCGCTTTGTAGACCAGGCTGGCCTTGAACTCACAGAGATCCACCTGCCTCTGCCTCCCGAGTGCCGGGATTAAAGGTTCTTACTATTTATAATGATGTCTTGTCTCCTCCTGGTGGGAGTTTCTAATCTTCTACCCTTTATACTCACTTCTCTGAACCTCTCCTTTTAAATTTTCTTTATTTTTACTTTATGCTAATGAATGTTTTATATGTGTGTACACCACATGTATGCCCGATGCCTGTGGAAGCCAGAGGGTGGCCAACTGAAGCCCCTGGAGCAGGAGTTACCGGTAGTTATTAGCCAGAATGTAGGTGCGGGGATTTGAACCCAGGTCTCCTGAAAAAGCTGCTAATGCTCTTAACCACTGAGCTACCTACCTTTATAGCACCTCAGTTCTATTTCTTTCTTTCTTTTTATTTTATTTTATTTTATTTATTTATTTATTTATTATTTTATTTTATTTATTTATTTATTTATTTTTGGTTTTTCGAGACAGGGTTTCTCTGTGTAGCCTTGACTGTCCCTGGACTCACTTTGTAGACCAGGCCGGCCTCGAACTCAGCGATCCGCCTGCCTCTGTCTCCGAAGTGCTGGGATTAAAGGCGTGCGCCACCACACCCGGCTCAGTTCTGTTTCTTTAGTTCTGTACTTGCCCTCGTTGTTTAATAGCTCTTTCCCCTCACTAAGGAAAAAACTGCTCACTCATTCCAAACATGTTACTCAAGTCAACACAAAGGCTCAGAAAAACAAACAAACAAACAAAAACCAGCAACAACAACAAACTATCTCATCTATGTCGTGTCATCTCCAGGCGCATGTTATTTTTTTTAATGCTTCTTCGATGGTATCTTGTGCTTACTACCACAGTGCCGTAAAACACAAGGGAGCAGACGGGCACTCGAGGAGTGCTCCAATGCTGCTTTTAGAATTCCATAGGGACAGAGAGTTGTGCACTCCTGATGGAGTGAGTGAAACAGCATTTTTCTGGTCATGCTGACCAAAAAAAAAAAAAAAAAAAAAAAAAAAAACCACCACGCTTGGCTTCGGGATAAGACCTTGAACGAGGAGTGAAGTCATTTACCTCCTCACACCTCCTGTGTCGGAGCCAGCTCGTTGAACTGAACCTTCTTTGTCCTTGTGGTGGAGAAGTCTGCCACCTCTACCAACTTGTCCTCAGGAATGTCGTTCTAGAAATAACCCGCCCGGCGTTCATGAGTCATACACAGGAGTTAATTCATCTGAGCCACCGGGCTTTTCTGAGGCCCTTTGTATGTCGGCGGCGAGCCCCTCAGGGTTGCTCCTCGGCTGGCTTCCCTCCTCTGCCCATGCTTCCTCCCGTACTTTCTACCTGACTTGTAGAGCCAGACCCCAGCACCAGAGGTAGAACCGGCTGAATTCAGAAGCACCACCCACCCCACTCCACCCCCGGACCCCACCACTCCCGCGCCACACACCCCCAGGGGAAGCCCGTTAACCCGCCTGCCCAGAACCGGTGGCCTAGCCCCTCCTCTTCGACGCCAAGCACACTTGTGAGATTCTGTACCAGTGCCAAACTCTGTAATCTGTATCATAAGGCAGAGCCCAATACGATAGCTCATCTTTTTTCTTTTAAATGTTCAGATTCATTTTAACAAAGGTAGTAACTGAACACGTTTTTACTAGAGATGATAATATAAACGTGATGTGTTCCTTGTTAATAACTAGCCTGCATTGCTGTGTAATTTTTGTAGCTTTTATAGTCTAGAATATTTTTTGGTGTTTTTTAAAAGATTTATTTGGGGTGTGTGTGTGTGTGCGCGTGCGCGCACTCGCGCGCCATGTTTGTGCAGGTGCCCCTGGATGCCAGAGGAGGACATTGGACCCCTAGGAGCTGGAGTTCCAGGTGTTTGTGAGTTGTCCAGTGTTGAGTGCCACAATCGAACTCTGGTCATTTGCTAGAACAACAAGCACTCTTAACTTTTGAGTCACCTTTCCAGCCACCTAGAATATTTTAAAACAGAAATAGACAATTAAGATAAAAATTTAAAGGAAGTAGGATAAAAATTTAATGAAAGTAGGAATGTGAATAAAAAAAAGAACGTCTGAGCCCTGCCTGTTTCTGCTCCTCAACATCTAAGGATTGGACAGCATCCTTTCAGACTGTTGCAGTAAGTACACGTACATACTCACGCATGTGCACTCATACAGGCAATTTCTTATTCATACAAATGGGATCACATCTGCCCTGCAACTTCCTTCCTTACTCCCTTCTAGATTCCCATGTCAGTTCACTTAGCTTTGGATTGCTAACATTTACAAAGCACACACCAGTTTGAGTGTGTCGTAATTTATTTAAACATTCCTCTACTGATGGACATTAGACTGGCTTCCTGTTTGGAGTTTGATTGTTGGGATGACAATTCTGTGCTGAACATCTTTGTATACCATCTCTTGTGTGTGTGTGTGCCAAGAATGTCCTAGGACAGATAGTGAGACATACAGTTGATGTGTCAGGAGATAGGTATGCTTAGAGTTTATATCTCCTATAATTAAAAATGTAGCTGCATATGATGGTTCATGTTTACAGTCCCAGCTATTAGGAAGAAGGGCAGGGGTCTTGTGGGAAGTTCAAGGCCAGGGCTACATTGCATAACTCTGTCTCAAAATTTTTTTAATAATTTTAAATTAATTTTGAATGTAATTTTTTTTTACTTTTATTGAATGCCTATAATTTACACATCGTGCACCAAAATCCCTCTCCTCCCCCTAAATAAACAGACAGACAAACAAAATATCTTGTCACAGAAGCTATAGTGTATCACACAGTATAGCCTTTTATCCACCTACATTTACAATGAACATTTCAAATCTTCATTACTATGAGTCATGGGTCTGATTTGAGGCCTACACTGTCGTTACTGGATCCTCACTGGGACTGCTGTAGGATATCCCATTGTTGCCGTGTGTCAAGGAGATTCTTAATCTTTGAATCTGCAGGTCTGGCCACTTCATGTGTTCCAGCAGGTCATACATGGGGTAGATGTTGGGGTGAGGTCGACTGAGAGCCCTGGATCAGGGCCCACTCTCTTGTCCTCAGGGCAGGGCCCGCTCTCCCGCTCCCATGTCATCATGGCAGGGACAGCTCTCCTGCTCCTGTGTCATCAGGGCAAGGCTGACTCTCCTGCTACCATGTCATCAGGGCAGGGTCAGCTCACCAGCTCCTGTATCTTCAGGGCAGGGCCCAATCTCCAGCTCATGTGTCCTCAGGGCAGGGACAGCTCTTTGGCTCCCATGTCCCCAGGGCTGGCTCACCTGCTCCCGCATCCTCAGGGCCAGCTCTCATGTTCTTGTGTCCTCAGGGCCAGTTCTCGTACTCCCGTTCAATTCAACAGATTGTTGCTGGCCTTCAAGGCCTGGATGGCCTCCTACTCCTGTGGGTACTTAATGGATCTTGTAGGCCATCAAGCAGGTGGCAGTGGAGGCCCCTCAAAGTCTTAATTGAGTTGCTCGCAGAAACCACTGGTGTTGGCCCAGCGTAGCTTATTGTCCTGGGGCTCTTGTGGCTCTGTTGATTCGTGCCTCACCAGTCTCTGGTTCCATCACATGCTCCATCTGCCATGGGCCTCACCTCGGTGCTGCCCCTAGTATCCACCTCTGCATGATCCAGCACTGAGCATGGCCTCAGCCCGTGAGAGGAGGTCCATGAGGCCTGTGGTGTGGGTGGTGCAGTCCTCACTCTGACTCCTTCTCTTCCTCCTCCTCGAACGCCATCTCCTTGACCTGCAACCCAAAAAAGGGCGGTGGCCTGGGGTCCCTGGGAGCTCACCAGAGCATGGTCCCATGGTCCTGCGGTGGGAGGGTGTGGACAATCCACATGACAGGATTTCCTTCTCTCTGGGAAACACCAGCACTGTGTTTTAGAGCTCTCAGTATGGTCCTCTGGTGGCTGTGCAGTCACTGCTGTTCTGCAGATCAGACACAGTGTGATATCTACGCCATCTTGGATGATCTCAGCTTGGGTATTTCTAATACATTGCGCTAAGTTTTTCCTCCCAATCAGGCTGCTCTCTGGGGTGAACATTTCTGTGTAGCTGTGGAACACAATCATCCTCCTCAGAATGCATTGAGGACCTCATCTTTCAAACCCTGCAGCCCTGCATGGTGCCTTGAATTTAATTTTTAAAAATTAAACACTAAGCTAGACTTGGTGGCACATGCCTTTAACCCCAGCACTTGGGAGGCACAGGCACACGGATCACTGTGAGTCAGAGGCCAGCCTGGTCTACAAAGCAAGTCCAGGATAGCCAAGGCTAACACAGAGAGACCCTGTCTCAAAAAACTAAACAAAAACAAAAACAGAACAAATTAAACACTTAGCAGTGTGTGGTGGTGCACACCTTTAATTCCAGCACTTGAGAGGTAAAAGCTCTGTGAGTTCAAAGCCAGCCTGATTTATATAGTGAGATCCAAGGTAGCCAGAGATACACAGTTAGAAATAATAATGATGATGAGGAGGATGAGGATAAACACTTGGACTAGAGAGATAGCTCAGCACTTGCTGCTCTCCTAGAAGCCCTGAGTTCATTTCCCAGCACGGAAGTCAGGTAGTTCATAACCATCTGTAACAGCAGCTCAGGGAGCTCTGACACCCTCTTCTGGCCTTCACAGATGCCTGAATTCACATGCACATACCCACACACAGACACCCAGATACACAATTTAAAATTTTAAATACATGGCTCAAGAAATTACTCCGCAGTTAAGAGTACTGGTTGCTCTTCCAAATTCAATTTCCAGCAGCCACAAGGTAGCTCACAACCGCTGTCTATAACTCCAGTTCCAAGGTTTCTGATGCCCTCTTCTGTCCTCTGTGAGTGCCAGGCATCTTGTGGTGCACAAACATACATGCAGACAACACACTCAAACAATGAGTATTTTGCCTACACATATACGTGTGCGTGTGCATGCCTACCATCTGCTGAGGTCTAAAGAGGTGTTGGATTCCTTGGGTCTTGAGTCACAGACAGTTCTGAGCCTTCATGTGGGTGCTGGGTATCAACCCCAGATCCTCTTCAAGAACAATTGCTCTCAACTACTGAACCATCTCTCCAGGTCCAACACATAAATAACTTTTAATTAAGACAAATCTAGTTTTAACTAATTGTAAAGACTTGTTTTTTTTTTTTTTTCATTTTTGACTACATATGTGTGCATGTGTGAGTATTGGTGCCCTCAGAGTTCAGAATAGAGAGCATCAGATCCCAGGGGCTGGAGTTATAGACAATTGTGTGCCTCCTGATACAGGGGCTAGGAATTGAATTCAGCTCCTCTGCAAAACCAGTACATACTCCTAGCCATTCAGTCATCTTCCCAGCCTTCCCCCACCCCCACCCTCCAAAAAAGACTTTAAATAAATAAATAAGATTGGGGGGGGGGAACCACTTTAGCCACCATTTTCCTTTCCTCTGCAGAGAGTTCTATCCTGGAAGCGGACATTGTCCTTCAGTCTCTAGAAAATGACATTGTCAGCATGGAGGTCTTCTTCAAAGCCTGGCTGCATAACAGTGAGACGGACCGAGAACACATCCATCTTTTTCTTACTCCACAGAGCTGTCCTCCTTCTTCCAGAGCCAAGGATAATCCAGGTACACAACCCTGAAAAGACAGACTCTCTAGACTTAAAAATGTCCTTGCCGAGGATTAGCGCTCAACATGGCTCTAGTGAGTCGCCAAAATACAGAGGCCCAGGGGTTGGGTGAGGAGTGGGTGACACTGTCTGGTGACATCATAGGTATAAAAAGAAAAGTTCTAAAGAGTGACCATCCCAGCCACCGAGGGCCAAGCAGTCACGGAGGCAAAGTCCTTGACACCTCAACAATAATCCCAGCACTCGGGAGGCAGAGGCAGGCAGATCACTGTGAGTTCGAGGCCAGCCTGGTCTATAAAGTGAGTCCAGGGCAGCCAAGGCTACACAGAGAAGCCCTGTCTCGGATAAAAAAAAAAAAAAAAATCAGCTACACCATATTAGGATGCAGCGAATGATGCATTTTTCCTCAATATTCTCACTCTTAATACGGTACACCATTGGTACTGTAATATCAACACTGCCTGTGGCAAGAAAAGCAGTAAATAAAAGTCTCCTCATGGAGGCTTGAGAGATGGCTCAGCACCTAAGAGTACTTGCTTCTGTTGGAGGGCCTAGAGCCAGTTCCCAGCACCTACATGGAGCGCACAGTCTCCTATGACTCCAGTTCCAGGGAATCTGACACCATCTTCAGGCACCGCGCTTGTGTAGTGCACACACGCGGAGACACAGAGACAGGAAAACACACCTAAAATAAAAATAAGATTCTTAAAACCCTCCCTGGCTAGGCCATCAACTTGAGGAAAGCTGCAACAACTCAGAAGCAAGCTCTCTGTGGCAGTGTGGTCATGCCACAAAGCATCCTCGCCTTCCCCCAAGGATCCAGCGTTAGCTTACGTGCAAGTTTGTTGTCAATATTCAAACCAGATATGTATTTTAACACGTTGTAGCAACAAGGCTTTGAGCTCAGGGCCTTTGGTACCTGAAGGCAATTGCTGCAGTAGAAATATGAAGCCATGAGTAGTAATACAAACTTCCAGTCCACAGCACTCATGAGATACAGAGGCTGAAAGAGAAGGGGTTCGAGGTCATCCTTAGCTACAGGAGTCAATCTGTGATTCAAGAACTCCTGACCAGCCGGGCGTGGTGGCGCACGCCTTTAATCCCAGCACTCAGGAGGCAGAGGCAGGCGGATCGCTGTGAGTTCGAGGCCAGCCTGGTCTACAAAGTGAGCCCAGGATGGCCAAGGCTACACAGAGAAACCCTCTCTCGAAAAAACCAAAAAAAAAAAAAAAAAAAAAAAGAACTCCTGACCAAAAAATAAAACAAAACAAAATAAAACAACCAACCAAAAGCTTAATAGAGCAGGGTGTTTATGCACACACCGTCTATGCGCCCCTGATGTTATGGCACCGTTGTGCTCCGAAGCTTTTGAAAGTCAGGTTCCCTCCGGGCGTTAAAAAATGAGCTATTTCAGGAACTTGTTCCTCCCACAGCCCTGAGCACCCCTAGAAGAGCCCAGAGGAAAACAGCAGCAGTCAGCTGACTTACTTCCGCTTTCCCTGCTCTGACCTGTACACTTGCCAAAGCCACAGGGAAGCGGCAAAAAAGCAAGAGGTTTCCTCCTGTGACGCCTCCCCCCACCCCCAAGGGCTTCTGCATAGTTTACCATTAGCTGCTGCACTGAACTGAATGACAAGCCACACATCTCGCTATGAGACAGCAGCTCAGCCAGCCCAGCAGTGAAGCAAGTGAAAACCATGTCAGGCTTAGAGAACAGATAAAGTGTGTAAAGCAGTAGCTAGACCTCAGGTGGCAGACCTGTTTCACCTCCTCAAACCAAGCACACTTCCGCCCCCACCCCCCACCCCCCAGACATGGTTTCTCTGTGTAGCCCTGGCTGTCCTGGACTCTCTTAGTAGACCAGGCTGGCCTGGAACCCACAGCGATCCACCTGCCTCTGCCTCCCGAGTGCGCCTTTAATCCCATCCTCCTGCCTCCTCCTAACCCTTGGCTGCTTAGTGAATGTAAAATAGTCCCAGCTGTTGTCTCTTAATGACAGCCCGAGGTAACTTGTAACCCAGTGTCTTCTCCAACTCTCCTCTTACTGTAGTATGTCTGAAATGTGATCTCCAAGAGCGATTTCTCAGCCCATCCCTGCTTCCTGGTACAGCTGATGGCTCGTCAAGAATGGATGACCCCAAAGGAGACATCAGCACACTCCACCAGATGGCTTCCCTGTCGTCAGACTCTCCATATAAGCTGCAAGTGGTCAAGTATGCTCTGAGGAAGCCTCACCATTCTAAGCGGCTCTTAGGGACGGAGATGTAAATTGTATCTCTTCAGTCAGGCAGCAGTGAGTGGCCAGGTAGCGGTAAAAGTAAGGTTGGGCTCCTCAGCAGGGGGAAGCCAGAGGAGCCGATGTAGTCTTGCTATGGCAGAAGACTTGGAGATATGGGCAAGAATTGGAAACATGGCCTCGCTCTGCAGAGAAAAGCAAGGTTGATGCAACTGGTGGTCAACCATCCAATGGATGGTTCATCAAAAGCCTTAGGATTAGCACAGGACCGAACCTGAAAAGGGGGAAAGGGTAGGAAGATCCAACTCCAGCCCTCCCACTATTCTAGGTAACTGGGATTCCTGCTTCGGGGGAATCCAGCTCTCAGGCGAAGCGATAATGGGGAAGCCCAGCTTTGTTGCTTTCTATTCTTTGTATAGGCTCCCACGCAAAGCCTGTTGAACTTTGAGAACTCTCAGTGTGCCAGGTTCCATGTTCGACACTGACCACACACTACGTAACTTACACACCCTGGACCCACAAGCTTGCACAATAAGGCCTAGAGCTGAGCTGAATTCAGATAGTTGTGGTTAAAGGTCCCGGATACCACTGAGAGGTCTTTCTTTTCCAGGGCTCTACGTTCCAACGGGATCTGTGAGTCCCTGACCTATGGCCTGCCCTTCATCCTCAGACCCACAAGCTGTTGGCAGCTGGACTGGGATGAGCTGGAAACAAATCAGGAGCATTTTCATGCCCTGTGTCACTGCTTGCTGGTGAGTGCCCCATCCCCCAGCAAGTAACAATTACTGAAATTACAGCCACTAGCTCTTCCCTAATCCCAGGCCAGCATCAACCCTGGGCAGGATGGAAGCACTGGAAATACTCTGAAATTTGCAGTAAATATAGTATTGTGTTTGTTAGATGAGCCCAAAGGACACATTAGTACACACTTCCAGGTGGCTTTCCAGGCGTCAGCCTGCAGCAAGCTGATCAGCCAATCCAGTGTGGTACAGAAGACCCTCGCCGCTCTGTACGTGTGTGTGTGCGCGTGCTCGTGTGCATGTGCGTGTGTGTGTGTGTGTGCGTGTGCATGTGTGTGTGTGTACGTGTTTATGTGTATGGCATGCTGCACAAATGTCATAGCACATGTGTAGTGATCAGAGGACAACTTTTGGGAGTCAGTGCTATCCCTCAGTCATGTGGGTCCTGAAGACTGAAGTCACTTTGTCAGGTTTGACAGCAAATGGCTTAATCAAGCAAGCCATTTCACTGGGCCCAGGTGCTGTTCTTTTTGTTGTTGTAGTTGTTTTGTTTTGCTTTGCTTTGTTTTGTTTTGTTTTTTCCAGACAGGGTTTCTCTGTGTAGCACTGGCTGTCCTGGGCTTGCTGTGTAGACCAGGCTAGCCTAGAATTGACAGAGATCCGCCTACCTCTGTCTCCCCAAGTGCTGGGATTACAGGCGTGTGCCATCGCACCTCTCAACCTGGTGCTGTTCTTTATTGATTCCATGTCTAGGAAATCCAGAAATTCAGATCATATCTCTAGTGTCAGGTAAAAGTCAGTTTGAGAGTAGCAGTTACAAGCATAGACAGAAAAGCAATGTGAGGCTACTCAGCTTGAATTCGGAATGCTTCCTGAAACCAATCATAATCCCTTATTTTATAAGCTTTAAGCATAAGTAATGATGCTTTAAAACCTATTTCCTTTCTGAATTTATGTGGTAAAAGTGCTTATGTGGTAAAAGAAACAAAAATAAAAACAAAAAAAAAACTCCATATAACCCTGATGACCTGAGTTCAATCCCTGGGAGCCACAGTGGAGAATGAAAATGCACCCAGAAAATTGTCTTCTGGCCTCCAGTCTTGTACTGTGTAAATACACACACACACACACACACACACACACACACACACACACACACTAATAACCATAAATGTTTTAAAGGTTAATACAGGTCATTCAAAGAGCAGCCTCTGGTCCTGATCCATGCCAGACATTGTGTTAAACCCTAGATGCATGTTCAGTGATGACATAATGGATATGTCTATTTCCTCAAGAAACTTAGCCTGTAATGGAAGAGACAGAAATAAACTTAGCCTGTAATGGAAGAGACAGAAATATATATATTAATATATATACATATATATTAAACTTAGACTAAGAGTATCGGAAGCCACAGTTAGAAAATGCACAGAGAAATATCTGTAGGCATATATAATCAATTAGAACTCAGTGAAGGACATGATGTGGGGAGTGAGGTAAATGAAATATCCAATAACTGCTTGGCATCTGACTTGAACATCAAGATGTCAGCTCTTGGAACAGAAGCAAAAACAAAACAAATAAGCAAATTAAAATCCACGTACACAGAAAACTAATGTGGCTTGGCCAGATGGCTCAGCAGACAAAGGTTAGGGTTAGGGTTAGTTAGTTAGTTAGTTCCCCCCTGACCCTACACATGTGCTGTGGCACACACACATACACACACTCACGCTCACACTCACAGACAGAGAAAAGCTAACTAACTAGGGCCTAGAGAGAGAACTGCAATTAAGAGAGCTTACTGCTCTGCCAGAGGACCCAGGTTCAGTTCTCAGAGCCCACATCTGAAAGTTTATAAGCTCCTGTGATTCCAGTTCCAGGGGATCTGAAGCCTTCCCCTGGTCGCTACACATGGTACACATGCACACACACACACACACACACACACACACACACACTCATGCATTTTAAAGGGAAGGAAAGAAGCGAGATGTGATAGTACTTGCCTTTGATTCTAGAACTTGGAAGACAGAGGCAGGTGGATGATCTCTGTGAGTTCACGACTAGCCTGGTCTACACTGCAGGCGTTAGGCAAGCCAAAGCTATAGAGTGAGACTCTGTCTCAAAACCCTAAGAAACAGAAAAAAGAAAATGAATGCCTCACTTAAGTCAAAGTAAAATAATTGAAAAGAGAATCAAAAGGCAAAATATTGAATAAATACTTGACCTTGTGCTAAAGAGATGGCACGGAATGTAAAAGCACATGCTGTTCTTTCAGAGGACCTGAGTTCAGTTCCTAGCACCCACCTTGGTCTGCTCACAACTGCCTCTAACCCGGGCTTCAGGAAGATCCAGCACCTCTGTTCTGCACAGGTACCTACACTCCCACACACATTATAATTAAAAATAAAACTCATCTTTTAAAAAAACAAAGGCTTGAGCCAAGTGGACATAAGTGACAGTTGCACGTGATGGACAGGGATGAAAGGGCAGCACGGCATTGTGTCTTTCACTATCAGAAGCAAAGTTCTTTTCCTGTTTCTTTTGGGGTCCACCCACTGAGTTCCTGTTTCTGGTCTGAAGGCCGTCCACCTCCTCCATCTTTGCAAGGCCCAGACAACAGATCAATCAGTCCTGCCAGTGCCCAGAAGCTCAGTTTACAGTGTTCTCCACCCACCTCCTCAGAATCTCTGAGAGCATCCATCCTGTGAGCATCCTTTATCGCTTTTTCTTTTCTATTTGACGTATTGGAGATTGAACCCAGGGTCTCACACATGCTAGGTAAACACCTACCCCAGTTCTATCTCCCCAGACTTCCCTTTATTTATTTATTTATTTATTTATTTTTGTTTCTGATACAAGCCTCATTTAATTTACCCAGGGACTTGAACTTAATCTACAGCTCAAGCAAGCCTTGAATTCAAGGCTTTCCTGTCTCAGCCTCCCTGAATTAGCTAGAATTACAGGTCTGAGCCAGCAGATCCTGTTTTCAACACAATACTTTTTTTTTTTTTTTTTTTAAGACAGGGTCTCATGTAGGCCAGTTTGACCTTAAACTTGCTATATGGATGAAGATAACCTTTATGCTTTATGCTTTCCAAGCATTACATTATAGGCAGGTGCCACCATACCTGGTTCGATGATTATAGTACAGGATTTTTTGTTGTTTGTTTTGGTTTTGCTTTTACTTTTGTTTGAGACAAGTTCTGGATGCTCTGGAACTCACTATATAGATCAAACTGGCCATGAACTCAGAAGTTCACCTGCCTCTGCCCACTGAGTACTGGTATTAAAGCTGTGCACCACTACGCCTGGCTAGTATGTCATATTTTAGACATTGGCATTTTAATACATTTTCATTAAAATTTACGCCCTTCAACACTTTAGCCAGGACTATAGCCGAGAAAATGAGGTAAAGATACACACACACAAAATGTTCATCCCAGTGTTATTTACAGTGGTAGAAAATTAGAAACAACTTAATGTCCTAAATAGATGAATAGATGTCCTAGTTAGCTTTTTGTCAAGTTGATGCAAGTTAAAGTTATCTGGGAAGAGTGAACCTCAGCTGAGAAAATGTTTCCATAAGATTGGTTGTAGGGCATCTTCTTGACTAATGGTTGATATGGGAGGGCCTAGCCCACTATGGGTGGTGCCTCCCCTGGGAAGGTGGTCCTGCCTTTTATTTTAAAATAAGGGAAAAGTAGGCTGAGCAAGCCATAGAGAGCCTCTTCTGTGCTCTCTGCTTCCGTTCCTGCCTCCCAGTCCTGCTGCCCTGAGTTCCTGCCTTGGCTTTCCCTAAGTTACCTTCGGAATGGTGTTTTATCCTCGCTTCACTCACCGCAGGCTTCTGTATTTCACTGGGCTAGAATTCACTTAGTATCTAGGCATTCATAATTGATCCTTGTTCCTCTTTTGCGTTTGTTTGTCCATTTGTTTGTTCGTTCATTCGTTTGTTTGTTTGTTTAGGAAATGGGAGGTTTACCTGCCACGGCGTGCATGGGAGTCTAAGGACAACATACTGCAGTCAGTTCTCTCCCCTCGTTATGCAGGGCCCAGGGATCTTGGGCTACAGTTTTCTCAGCCCTGTCTGTTCTACCGCTGCATTAAGTGCAATACTCCTAGTGGGCAGAGGGAATGAATTAGTTTCCAAAGGCTCTTGGGCCGTGCTTTTTGAATGCCATCTTCTCTGAGTGGCATAAATCCCCGATGGCAGTGTGATAAAAGAACTTGTCACAAGCTTCAAGTCATTCATTCAACAAGAAATATTTTTATACTTACTATGTGACAAGACTTATTTAGTTTGAACTCCCTTAACCCCGTTTTTACAAGTTGCCCAAACCTTTTGTATTTATTTATTTATGTTAGCGTGTATGTGTGTCTATGTGAGTGCACGCCACAGAGGCCAGACTGGAGTTCGGAGCAGTTGTGACAGCACCCTGTCTGACATGGGTGCTGGAACCAAGCTTAGGTCCTGTGGAAGAGCAGGAAGAGCTCTTAGTTGCTGCTCCACCTCCCCAGCCCTGTGTCTGCTAGCTGTTTCCTCCATCTTTGGTTCTGTATTTTTTTTACACTGGTTTCTTTGTTCTTTTCAAATCCGGTGACTGCTCAGTTCCCAGTGCAACTCTCCGTGCCCTTTCTGTTTCACTCTGATGTTCTCCTGCAGCCAACTTCTGTCTTTCTGTTCCCAGCAGCCCCACCACTGTCAAAGTTGCCCAGGGTTGCAACGCAACCACTTTCAGCCATGGTGTCCTTTACGCTTGAGTCACCCTGTGCCACATCAGCTTTCCTCTCCTAATCTGGAGTTGTCTTTGCTTCCTGTTCCCAAAGCTTTTCTCAGACACACACACATACACACAATTTTCATAAACTCCTAATTTCCCTTTCTCAACCTTTCCGGCAGCATTTTACCTACACATTAGGACTAAATTACTTTTTCTTTTCTTTCTTTCTTTGTATCTTTCATTCTTTCTTTCTTTCTTTGTTCCTTTCTTTTATTTTTTTATTTTGAGATAAAGTCTCACTGTATAGCTCTAGCTGGCTTAAGAACTTACTATGTCGACCAGGCTGGCCTTGAACTTACAGAGATCTGCCTACCATTGCCTGCAAAATGCTAGGATTAAAGGCACGCGCCACCATGCTACCTCTTGAAGCAGTCCTCTGACGATCTCATTTTCTCACGTGCCTACACCTACACACTTAATGAACTGTGCTTTTCCTACTTGTCCTCTGTATCTGCACTATCCGAGCCATGTCTTCCTTGGCTTTAGTCCTGTACACATGTCTCCCTAGTCTGGACACGCTCCGTGTTTCTCCACCTCAGACTGGTTTATAGCAATACCCATAAACTGACCTTCTTTGCAGCATGGCAGCCGGGCTGCCGGCTTCAGCTTCGAAATACGTTGTCTTAAGCTGCTGGTGTAGTTCAGTGATAGAGGGCTTGCCTAGCGTGCATGAAGCCCTAGATTTAATACCCTACACCACACACACACACACACACACACACACACACACACACACAATCTTACTATTACTTATCCCATAAAATCCGTACTTCTTAGTCTAGTGTTCAAGGTACAGCTTTATCTCCAATTATTCTCTTCACACATCATATATTACAACCAAATGAATGAAGGACATTGCATTTCCCCACCTTGATCCTCCTCTGTTCATGCCATTCTTTCCCTTATCTCCACGAGTTCAAATCCTGCCCTAACCTGAAAGACTTAGCTCGAATGGAGCTTCCTTAGTGAGTCCTTTCCAGCTGCCTTTTTTTTTTAAATTAGATCTTATGTATTCTATTCCTTCTCAGAGAAAACCATGTTTCAATTGGTTTTTTTTTCTTTTTTTTAAGTATACGTCCTGTGGTTTGACTTAAAGACTGAGATGTAAATTTGGTTTACCCTAAAAATCCAACATGACACACTTGCCTTTTCTGGTATCTCTACCACTTCCCCCACTTCACCAAGCAAGTCCTCGGGTTTAGTCAAATTTTGCCTCAGAAAAGAAATTCCTCCTTTTGTTACCACTTTTTTTTTTTTTTTTTCTTCTTCAAAACAGGGTTTTCTCTGTGTAGCCCTGGCTCTCCTGGACTCTCTTTGTAGACCAGGCTGGCCTCAAACTTACAGCGATCCGCCAGCCTCTGCCTCCCAATGTTAACTCTATCTTTAAAAAAGATGTGTGTGGTGTGTGTGTGTGTGTGTGTGTGTGTGTGTGTGTGTGTGTGTGTGTGTAGGATGAGGGGACACAAAAAAGCATTTCAGGTGTCCTCTATCCCTCTCTGCCTTTTCCTTTGAGGCAGGATCTCTCGCTGAACCTGGAATTTGTGAGTTCTAGACTCGGCTGGAAGGCAGCAAGCCCAGTCATCCCCCGCCTCTGCCTTGCTCAGAGCTAGGGTCACAGAGCCTTGTAGACTCACTGGGCTTGTTATGTGGGTGCCTGGATCCAAACTCCAGTCCTCCAGTGGCCGAGCAGGCATGTTTTAATTGCTGAACCATCCCCCTGCACTTATACTTCTACATTTGGGTGGCTCAGGGCAGTTTTCTAAAATATTCTGGTGAAAATATCTCTATTGCTCAAGAAAAGTTTGTACCTTGGAACCCGATAGCCCTCAGCCTCCTCCTCCTCCTGTACGCATCCTCACATCTCTAACTACGGTATGTTCACCTGTTCATAACCTTAACAAACACAGGGGTCCTCTGTGGTTTAGGCTCTGCACAGGTGGCATATTTAAAAAAAAAAAACATTATCACTGGGCGTGGTGGTGCACGCCTTTAATCCCACCACTTGGGAGGCAGAGGCAGGCAGATCGCTGTGATTTTGAGGCCAGCCTGGTCTACACAGTGACTCCAGGACAGCCAAGGCTAACACAGAGAAAGCCTGTCTAGAAAAACCAAAAAAAAAAAAAAAAAAGTGACCCAAAAGTAATTTTTAATTAATCATTTTGTGTTTCCAAAGAACACAAAGGAGGTCCATCTTGTAAACTCAATGGCATTTCTCAGATCCTTCTCCTTTGTTCAGCTATCTGTAGCCTGGAGCTGCTGCCCCCAGGCCCTCTTACACACATGCGTGCACACACACTCACACTCTCACCACATCCTCTGGGCCCTGTTCTGTGTCTTCTTCCTCCCACTCAGCCACATTCTCTGAACTGACTAAACCTCTTGCATGATTCACGTCATCGACAGATCTTGGGTAAAGTAGTCGCGGCTGGTGCTGGCAAGGCTCCTCTGCTCAGTAAAGCAGGGAAGAAAGGACGGAAAGAGGCACATTTGAAACACGCTGGAACTCGTCTCTGTTACATCCAGCAGTGACTATAAAATGTACATGGCAGATTTCTGAGTGACTAGAATTGTATGTGTACAGCCTGACGCATATCTGGCACATGGTTTGCACAGAGTTATTGGTTAGTACTTTTACAGTTTCCAGTTGTTGTTTCTTCTCCTTCTTCTTCTTCTTCTTCTTCTTCTTCTTCTTCTTCTTCTTCTTCTTCTTCTTCTTCTTCGTTTTTTCTTTTTCTTCTTCTTGTTTTTTGGTTTTTTTTTTCTTCTTTTTTTTTCTTCTTCTTGAGAAGTTTTTTGGTTTTTTTGAGACACTGTCTCTTTATATAGCCCTGGCTTTCCTGGAACTCACTACATAGACCAGACTGGCCTCAAACTCACAATGATAAGCCTCCTTCTGCTTCCTGAGAGCTGGATAAAGGCGTGTGCCACTATGCCTGACTCTTTTTTTTAATTCCCTTTTACTGTCATTACATTTACTTGCTTGTTTGTTTGTTTGCATATGTGTGTGTGTGTGTGCAAGAGAGCACTCACACATGAGATTAGCAGACAACTTGTAGGCATCAGTTCAAGTCTAATGACCCGAGTTTGATCCTTGGGACCACTATGGTAGAGGAAATCTACACTTACAATCTCTCCTCTGACTTACACAGACACACACACATAGTCACACATACACACAAACACACACTCACACATCTACACAGACACACACACATAGTCACACATACACACAAACACACACTCACACATCTACACAGACACAGTCACACCTATATACACAGTCACACAAACACACACACACATACATAACCACACTATACACAAACACACTCACTCATTCATATACACATAATCACACATACACACAAACACATACACTCACACACATACATACACTCACAAACATAGTCACACATATGTACAAGTACACATACACATATACAGATAATCGCACACATATTCGTACATACACACCGACACACACTCACACATATACACAAAGAAATATACTCACACATATACAGATAGTCATTCACACATACACACAAACACACGCACACGCACACAAACAAATAAATGTAATTTTAAGCAGTTAAGATTCTTTTCAGCTAATCCTAAATCAGGTGGACTTGTTTCATTTCTTTTGTCTTTTGGTTTTCAAACACGTAGTCCTGCCTTGACTTTTTTGTACCTAGAAATATCTAATGAAGGCCTCACCCTTCCCTGCACCAGGCAGATAGAGTGCTCGGGTACTGTGCTGAGTCACGGCTGGGCATCCATCCTGCCAAAGCCTTTCCAGAGCTTTTAGCTGCAAGCCTGGTGCACTGTGTGTTCCCCTCACCCTAGAAGGTCTCAGTTCTAATCGTTTCCACCCAAGTCTACTGAAACACAGCTTTTCTTAAGTGTTTCTTCCCCCTGTCCCATATAACTCTAGTAAGTCACAAATGTCCTGAGTGGAAAACTGACTTGAGTCACGCCCTACCCTACCACCAGATCTCTGCCAAAAGGCCTGCTGGTTGCTGTTTCCTTGCAAAGGTCTCTTAGTGGATGTAAATCCTAGATTCTGAGCTCTGCTACCACCACCATCCCTTCCTTCCAACACAAATTCAAATAAGCCCTCGGGGCGAATGAAGCTGTGATAATTCCCACCTCTATCCAATTCTTCCCTCTCTGGGGACTATTATTACACCATTAAATCTATAGTCCTCGGTCTGGTACTCAAGGCCCAGCTTTATCTACCATTATTCCCTTCACACAACATATATTCCAACCAAACAAATGAAGGAGTGTTAAGCTTCCCCACTTTTTTGTTGTTGTTGTTGTTTTTCGAGACAGGGTCTCTCTGTGTAGCCTTGGCTGTCCTAGACTCGCTTTGTAGACCAAGCTGGCCTCGAACTCACAGCGATCCGCCTGCCTCTGCCTCCCGAGTGGTGGGATTAAAGGCATGCGCCACCACGCCCGGCTGCAACTTCCCCACCTTTTATCCTCTTCTGCTCACACTGTCCCTTCTCTCTCCTCCATGTGTTCAAATCCTCGACAGCGCCTCACTACAAATGGTCTCCAAACACTGTCAGGCTTTTTCTGACTGTCCTGGGAAGGAGAAGCTCCCTCAACTGACCAGATGCCGGAACAGCTCTCATCACATGCTCTTGTATTCCCCCTTCGACATCCCATCCGGAGACATGCAGAGCACAGTTTCTAATCCGCCCTCAGCCAGTTACTTGGTCCACGTTTTCACTTCCAGGTCCACAGGCTTCTCCACAAGTCAACGTATAGGTCAATTTGTTCGCTGCTCCCTCTCTCCCACCTCTTCCCTTGGAGTAGCCCTTCTGGACAAAACACCTAAGCAAGTCCTTAGCATTAGTGCCAACTTCTTGGGCTCCTCAGCTGTACATGTTGTGTGACCCGTCCAGCTGCGTTGTGCGCATGCTCTAAGCTTCAGTCACCTGCAGTCAGAAGTGCGCTTTTCATGCCTTGGTTTGTGGTTTGGTTTGGTTTGGTTTGGTTTTCTGGAAATTGCTCCATTTCTGTCTTCCTCAAAATTTGTCGTTTTATGTGGGTATCTTACTTTCATCAGAAAAGCTTTACCCAGTCTTTCTGAAGACAGATATTCTCCAGTGCTATGCTATACTATCTCTTGGGAGACTAGAACCAACACCTACCCCCTCCTAAATAAGACGGTGATGACAGATGAAAGTACAGATACCACCAAAGTCCAACTTGGTAAACCAGTGAGTTTTATTGAATTACTTACAAGACTATGGGCAAATGGTCATTTGCAGAAACAGAAATCACTCAGAGACAACGGCATCACCAAAAGCCCATCCCAGCGTGGGTGGTGGGTGATGAAAAGTGGAAGCCTGCAACACAGTGGTCAGCCTGCACACAATCTCAGGGGTTGGAGCGTCTTCTTTCCCGGTTAACTGAGTCTGCCTGTGCCTCTTTCGGGCGGTTTGCTTATTCTGGGCCTCTTATAAGCAGCTCTAGTAAGCACCCTTCTCCAAGGGCATCTCAGCAGTCCACACAGCTTACATATGCTTGAGAGGGAGGGGCTTAGTGCGCCTGGTCAGTTTCAGGGACTTCCTGAAGGCCTTGAGTTGTGTACTTACTGAGATTGATGAGCATCCCTGAAAGAGGAGGATTTCACCTCCCCTAGAGCATCCTGTTGTCTCACCTCCTTCCTGTCGTCCTGTGCCTTCAGGAGCGTCCCTCTAAGATGGAAGGCTTTACTCTCAGAGAAGATCACCACTCAACACCCACCAATCTCCTCATAAATTTCACTCCAATTAATCTAGATCATAAGAGTTTGTGTCCTTACAGTCCCTTGATGCTGTATATACAGACCTATATTTTTAAATTACCCAAGTATTTTTAATTTAGCAAAATAAGAAGCAAATAATAATTAAATACATCTTAATTTTAGGGGGAAAAAAGTGAGTGAGGTCTCACTACATAACCTGGCTGTCCCGGAATTCACTATGTAGAACAAGGTGGCCTTGGATTCACAGAGAGTCACCTGCTTCTTCCTCTGGGATTAAACATGTGCACTGTTACGGTTTTATAACTTAGAGATTTAATATTTTGTGATGCTGACATTGCACCTAACACAGTTCCAAGTACTTTACAACTATTAGCTTATTTTAGTGCCATAATCCTCCTATAAAATGAGAACCATCTCTGTCCTGCAGATGAGGAAGCTGAGAGAAACGGTAGAACCAGGGCTGAATCCAGAAAGCTTATTCCAAGTCTCACATTTTAAACCACTCTACAGTCAGTTGGAATTTGTTGTCATATTGGTGGCAGGTAGTCTCTGGAACATGTTAGTTACCAGTAATACCCATGCGGAGATGCTCCCAGACAGTATGGCAAGGAGAACCGCAGGAATCTTTAGCATTTCTGGCTTCTTAATCCCGGCTCCATCACTGTCCTTTCTCCTTTACCCAATCTCCTGAACTCGTTATTCAGTCTTTACGTGGTTTTGCATTTCCCCCTAAGTTTGAGTAACAATTTCATAAAACGTGGTAGGGAACAAATATTTAAAAAATAAAATTAATTTTTCCAAGTTTTTATGAGATGAACCCATCCCTTGCCAGAAAAATGTTGTTTCAATTACTGAGGCCTGCTGTGTAGAGCCAGTTATGTAGCTAGTGACTCATTTTCCACATCCTCATTTCTGAAAGTCGGGTCTGTATGAATAGAAAAAGAAATGAAAATACCACCTAGGTCTTTCAGTTTCCTACTTAAAATGTCAGCATCCCTAGAGACACATTCCTGAGTTTCCAGTCCATGTCTGCCCCAATTGGCCACAGAAGTGACAGAATTCCAGCCAGGATGTGTCCAGTCTGAGCACACAGGCTGTGAGCTGGTTGGGCTGAGAATGGGTGGGGAGACAGAAAGTCCTTGGCTATACAGGCAAAGAGTCAAGACCAAGATTGCAGGCTGAGAGTGGGGTGATGGCAGGTCAAGAGACTTTAAAAAGAGGAGGAGGAGGAAAAGGAGGGGGAGGAGATGGAGGAGGAGAAGGAGGAGAGAGGAGGAGGGGTGAGGAGGGAGGAGGGAGAGGAGAAGGAGGGGAGGAGGAGGGGGAAGGGAAGGGAGGAGGAGGGGGAAGAGGGGGAGGAGGAAGAGGAGGGAGAGGAGGATGGGGAGGAGGAGGAAGAGGAAGGGAAGGAGGAGGGGGAGGAGGGGGAGGAGTGTTGAGGCTAGAATCTGAAGGTCGGGAGAATAAATATGAAGGCAGAAGGCTAGCATGGGGTCACTGAACCTTCTGTGATCCAGCCTGGTCTACTTTCCTTACTTCATCTTTCCCCCAGCCTCTTCTAGTCTCTTCTAGTCTCCATTCCAGAGACACGAATAAATCACTAACTGTTCCCCAAACGTGCTGACCTCTTTCCCACCTCTACACATTGTGCCCTTGCCCTTGTCCATTTGACAAAGTTTTATCCACTTTTTCTAGGTTCTGCTTAAAGGCCTTCACGTGAAGCTTCTTCTGCCCATCATACCTTGTCCCCACTCACATTTTTTTTGTCATTTTCCACCCTTTTGTCTATTGCTGCATCTTACTTGGCCTTCATAGCACCCATAGAAGCATGAGTTTGTGCCATAGCCATCTGGTGTGATAACTGTCATGTTGCCATCTTCTTACATCAAATTCAGAAAATACTGGTTCCCGTGTGCCATACGCCTGGAATCTTCATGAAAACCTCTCACCTGGGTCATACCCAGAATCCTCACCTCCTAAGGCCTCTGGTCTTCAGTACATCTCCAATACAGTATTGTAGATAAAGATGACACCAGATATATGTGTTTCTTCTCTTTAGTGTTCTGTTGCTGCAAAGAGACACCATGAACATAGCAAGTCTTTTTTGTTTGGTTGGTTGGTTTGGTTTTGGTTTTTTAAGACAGGGTTTCTCTGTTACGCAGAGCTCTGGCTAACCTGGACTCTATTTGTAGACCAGGCTGGCCTTGAACTCACAGAGATCCACCTGCCTCTGCCTCCTAAGTAGCAAGTCTTAAAAAAGAAAGCATTTAAGCCACATAGTGGTGGCACACGCCTTTATTCTCAGCATTCAGGAGGGAGAGACATCCAAATCTCTGTGAATTAGAGGCCAGCCTGGTCTACAGAGCAAGTTCTAGGATAGCCAGGGCTACACAGAGAAACCCTGTCTCAAAAAAATTTTGAGGCTTGCTTACAGTTTCAGAAGTTTAGCTCATTATCATCATGTCAGAGAGCATGATGGCATGCAGGCAGGCATGGTGCTGGAAAGGGAGCTGAGAGAGGCACATCTGGATCAGCAGGGAGGCAGGCATGGTGCTGGGGAGGGAGCTGAGAGCTGTACATCTGGATCAGCGGGAAGGCATGCATGGTGCTGGGGAGGGAGCTCAGAGATGCACATCTGGATCAGCAGGAAGGCAGGCATGGTGCTGGGGAGGGAGCTCAGAGATTCACATCTGGATCAGCAGGGAGGCAGGCATGGTGCTGGGGAGAGAGCTCAGAGAGGCACATCTGGATCAGCAGGGAGGCAGGCATGGTGCTGGGGAGGGAGCTGAGACATGCACATCTGGATCAGCAGGGAGGCAGGCATGGTGCTGGGGAGGGAGCTGAGACCTGCACATCTGGATCAGCAGGGAGGCAGGCATGGTGCTGGGGAGGGAGCTGAGAGATGCACATCTGGATCAGCAGGAAGAGAATGCCACAGGGTCTGGTTTGAGCTTTTGAAACCTCAGGGCTCACCTCCAGGGACACACTTCTTCCTACAAGGCCACGCCTAGTAGTGCCCCTCCCTGATGACTAAGCATTCAAATATATGGGCCTATGGGAGCTATTCTTGTTCAAACCACCACAGTGTGCTGCCTTTTTACCACTGTGAGAATTTTGAGGGAGTCTTGTTGGGGAAAGGAGCTGTTTGCTTGCTTGTTTATTTGTTTTGAAGGAATCTTACACTGTAGTCCACGTTGGCCTGGAACTCACCACTTAGCTCAGGCTGGTTTTGAACTTTTGGTGATGCTCCTGCGTCAGCCTCCCAAATGTTCTAATTATAGGCAGGAGCCACTACAGTGGACAGCTATGAGGTTATCTTTCATTTGTGTTGTTTGATTTTGGTTTTAGCACTTTGTCAAGATAAGGAAGTTCTATCCTGAGTTCTAGTTTGTTCTTTGTTTTTATTGTAAAGGGATACTGAGTTTTGTTTAAAAAAAAAATAAATCTACTAGATGATTATAGGATTTTGGTTTTTTTTTTTTTTTTTTTGGTTGGTTTGGTTTTTCTAGACAGGGTCTCTCTGTCCTGGACTCACTTTGTAGACCAGGCTGGCCTCGAACTCACAGCGATCCGCCTGCCTCTGCCTCCCTCCCGAGTGCTGGGATTAAAGGCGTGCACCACCACGCCTGCTACAGTGAATACTCACCTGGCCTTGCAGGGCTTGTATTAGTGCCACTTTTACTCCTATCAGCCAGCCAGAGGTCAGTAATCATATCCACTTCCTTTTTTTTTTTTTTGAGTTCATAATGAATCATTAGGCCATAAATAGGAAACCAGTACAAGTATAAATTAAATAATTAAGAGGGGTGGTTGTTGTTGTTGTTGTGGCTTTGGGGGTTTTGTTTGTTTTGTTTTGTTTGAGAAAGGACCTCACTGCATAGTCCTAGCTGGCCTGGAATTTGCTTTGTAGATCAGGCTGGCCTCAGACTCACAGGAATCCGCTTGCCTCTGCTCCAAGTGTTAGGGTTACGGGTGTGTACCACCAAGCTCAGCCTTTAATTATGATCTTAGTTTTCTCATGAAACATGATATTTGGGAAGAAAATAACTCATGGCTCATGCCATTAACCAAGCATGGTCAAACCTCCACTTTTGTGCTCCATCATCCATAGCAGATAGATAACAGTTTTATGTCTGTTGCCAAGTGGCCCCAAGATGGTTGCCAAACCTTAAGACTAAATCTTATAAAGAGAAAGAAAGAGCAGAGTGCAACAGCAAGGATCTACCAGGATATTCCAGAAGGCTTACCCAGGAACTTCTGTTCCTGCAGCCAGCTCCTGCTTTTGAAAGGCTCCCAGGTAGTGCTTTTTCTCAGCCTTGGATACCTGCTGTGGCAGTTAACCACACCCACCATAGGGCAATTGCTTGTCCTAAGAGGCCAACCCATAACTTAGGTAGCATATTTAGTCTTGGGCCCTAGACCTTAATCATCTAGTGCCATAAACCACTACCCAGGGGCAGATGCTAGAAATCAACAGTCCTAAACAGGAGCCTTAAAGTTCAACTTCCTTCCTCCTCACTTTCTCCAGACCTTCCTAGGAACTAAAGATCAGTGGATTGCCATGTAATAAGAACATATGTATCTCTTCCAGAGCTTTGTGGCAATTTCTTTATTTATATCAAGCAGGGCGTGGTGGCTCACGCCTTTCATCCCAACACTCAGGGAGGCAGAGGCAGGTGGATCTCTGTGAATTTGAGGACGACCTGGTCTACACAGAGAGCCCAGGACAGCCAGGGCTACACAGAGAAACTCTGTCTCAAAAAAAAAAAAAAAAAAGAAAGAAAGAAATTTTTCTCTAAAATTATTTTAGCAACCAAAAGAGTCCAAGGAGAGGGAAGGCACAAAAAAAATCTCCCCAGTCCTCTGATAAACCCCCCCACACACATTAGCAGAGACTTTTGAGATTGCGGTTCTTTCTTTCCGGCAGCTGACTAACAGCAATTTAGTTCAAAATTGGTGGACTTGGAGGCTAGTGTCCAAAAGCATTCTGTGCGCCACTCAGAGATTCTCAGCAAGTCCATTGCGTAACGTGTATGACTCTTCCTTAGTGATAAGAGCCGAGAAGGATCACACCGCCATAGTCCCTATCTCATTGCCTTAGTGGCAAGCTATCTCATGCTTAGTCAAGTCTTGGGCAGGTGGTTGATATTGTCAGCTTGTATCAGACAGAGATAAGAGACCTGAGACAATCGTCCCTAAAAATAGACCACTCAGAAGAGTGGGGCTACGTGAAGCCTAGACAAACATCCTTTACAAGCTCCCCCGCACTCTATCACACATGCCAGGAGGACACAGAGTATTATCCAGGGAACTTCTGCACACCCAGTGCTTGGAGCGTAATAGGCACTCAATGAAAACAATGTTATATACATATATGTTTTGCCTGCATGTATGTCTGTGCACCTCAGGCATGCCTGCCGCCCATGGAGGTCAGAAAAGGGTGTCTGATCCCCTGAACTGGAGTCACAGAGATTGTGAGCCACCTTGTGGGTGCCAGGAGTTGAGGCCAGGTGTTCAATTCTGCAAGTGATCCTAACTGCTGAGCCGTCTCCCCATCTCCCCAACTCCCCACTCGACTCAATACAATTTCAACAAATGCCTGAACTGCTACAAAACAGAAGACTGAAAAACAATGATGATTCAAATCCTGACCCTAATCAGAAGTTCCTCTGGCCAGTGGAAGTCAAGCAATTGCCTAGTCTTCCCTCAGATTTAGCAAAGCTGTGTCCCCAGGGTAGGCAAATCCTTGACACACGCGTACATCATAATTTTAATATTAATCACCCCCAGCTTGATGGATTCAGTAAACCTCAGGTACACTTTGTGTCACGTTTTGATTCTGTTCTTCAGAAAAACCACTAGATACAAGTAAAATAAAACAGCATCTGAACTTCTGAAGGCCTCCGTGCGCTCTTCACAGTGTCTGTGGCTGGGTAAGCATCCCACTGTTGTGACTACGATGATGGGTATAGCTAACTTTCCCATGCCCCATCATCTACTTCCACGCAGGCTTTTAGTGAGGGAGCACCACGCTCCCAAAACTACCAGCCCGTGACCGTCAACCACGGGAGTGGTCACAGCTTTTCCTCTTGGAGGCACGTACAGGTTCCCTTCACCTTGCCAGCAACCACCCAACTCCTTGTGCTCAGTGCCATGGTTTGATTTCTCTGGGTGTAAATCCAAAGCCACCAGCGGCTGTTGGCAGCTGCGTGGCAGCTGCGTCGCTCCCACTGTCTTCCACGCAGTACTAACTGTCCCCCTTCCCCTTGTCTGTCTTCCAGAAAGTACAAATAGTCTCCTTTCTCATCATCTCGCAAATTGCTCTTGTGTTAGAACGGTACAATGTGAGGCTCTTGTTCCCTATCTTGTGGGGCTGGAGAACTGTTGCCCTTGTGCCAGGTGTGGTTGACTGTCTTAGCCAGCAAGGGGACATAACTTACCAATGACTACAACGATCCCGAGAGGTGGGGTTTTCCTTGGAAAAGCAGCACAGAAAGTTGCCTCATTCTCATCTCGTCAAAAAGGGTGTGCCTACAAATTCATTTGTAAGTGCTTGTCTCTTCTCCCTCCTGCACCCTCCCTGTGCTCTCTTCTCTCACAGGGCCACTGCCCCAGTCCTGTGGACTGGCTGAGATGATCTCAAGGGCCCTGTCCCCACCCACTGTTTTCTTGTACTAATGTGCTCCCCTACACACTTCCTCTTTCTCTTCTTGCTCTGCACGCTGCATCTTCTTAAACCTTCACTGGGTATCCCAGGGGCATCTCCCACAGTCATCCATCCCGTTCTGACTGCAGGCAGTGCCAACATCACCCAGACGTTGCTGACTGTTCTCAAAACGAGACCTGCTGCTCCGTCCCATCTTCTACACGCCTCCGTCTCTTAAGGCTAATTTTAAGAATTAGGCGTGGGAAAGTAGCTCAGTGGTAGTGTTTGCCTAACATGTGTGAGGCCCTAAGTTCAAAAACAAGGGGAGGTTTAGAAAATGACTCAGCCAGACCTCAGTTCGGTCCCCAGAACAACCCATATTAAAACAAAACAAAACAAAACAAAACAAAAAACCCCAACTACCATAGTGGCACAAGCTCATAATCCCAGTGCTGAGGAGGCAGAGGCACATGGATCCCTGTGGCTCACCAGGCAGCCAGCCTAGTACTTGGTGAGTTCCAGGCCAAAGGGAGACCCTGTTTAAGAAAACAAGGCACCTGAAAAATGACACTTGAGGTTGTCCTCTAAACACACACACACACACACACACACACACACACAATTATAATTCTTTTTTTTTTTTAAAGATTTATTTATTTATTACGTATACAGTGCACATTAGATCACATTATAGATGGTCGTGAGCCACCATGTGGTTGCTGGGAATTGAACTCAGGACCTCTGGAAGAACAGACAGTGCTCTTAACCGCTGAGCCATCTCTCCAGTCCCACAATTATAATTCTTGACCCAGATATGTTGACTCATCCTAGCACAGGAAGCTGAATCAATCTAATAAGCCTAGGCTACAGTAGTGAGTTCTTAGACAACCCGGGCTAGGTAGCAAAAGCTTGTCTTAGCAGAAAGGGAGAGGGGGCTTAATGGCATTTCATTCAACTTGTAATACAAAAAATATATTTAGGAAAAATTATAACTCTGGAAAGAATTAATTCTTTTGTTTGTTGTTGTTTTCCTGAGACAAGGTCTGCATATAGGCCAAGCTGCACTTGAAGCTACGATCCTCCTGCCTCTGTCTCCTGAGTACTGGCGTTAAAGGTAAATAGTCCCCATACCCAGCTGGTAAAAATCTAGGGTAAATGAGATGGTTCATTGAGTAAAAACACTAGCCACACACCCTGATCCCTCAAGTTCATTCCAAGCACACAAATTATTTCATTTTATGTGTATGGATGTTTTGCCTGCACAAACTGTACATGTCTGCACATCACACTTGTGTGCCTAGTGCCCATGGAGGCCAGAAGTGGGAGGCACTGGATCCCCTAAACTGTAATTACAGATGGTTGTGAGACACCATGTGGGTGCTGGGAATTGAACCCGGGTCCTCTGGAAGAGCAGGCAGTGTCCTTAACTGTGAACCCTCTCTCCAGACTCTGGTGGGATGCATCTTTAATCCCAACACTCTTAGGGCAAGAAAGGGCTGGAGATTGGGGAATTTCCCAGAAGCTTGTGGGTCAACTTGCCTAGAATATACGTCAGAAACAAAACATAACCTGCCCAACAAGGTGGAAGGCAAGAATTAACTTCCAAAAGTTGTCCTCTGACAGGCACATACCATGGCACATGCACGCTTGCACTCATACATGCTAGTGCATGCACACACACACACACACACACACATATACATGAATTACATACACATAACATACAAAATGCCATTTTTTTTTTTTTGGTTTGAGGTTGTTTGTTTGTTTGTTCGTTTTTCAAGGCATGGTTTCTCTGTGTAGCCTTGGCTGTCCTGGAGTCACTTTGTAGACCAGACTGGCCTCGAACTCACATCGATCCACCTGCTTCTGCCTCCTGAGTGCTGGGATTAAAGGTGTGCACCACCACGCCCAGCTTAAAGAGCATTTCTTAGTGTTTTCACTAAAACCTTTTTGTGTATTCTCTCTGTCAGATCCTAGAGCAGCGAGGAAGAGCAGGAACTGTGCTATTAGAAGCTCTTCCTTCTTAGGGCCAAAGTAAAAAGGCTCTGACTCCCCCAGAGAGAACCTGAAATCTCCAGTTGGAGTTGACCTCAAAACAGGCCAAAGACTGAAGATTTGTGTCCTTGTTGCAGAAAAGAGATTGGCTGCTGTTGGCCAGAGGGGAACCCATGGTCCCCAGACACAGCCAGAGTGCCCCAGCCTGCAGCTTTTATGTGATCACACCATCTCCTTCTCTCACACTGCTGGTGAAGTTGGTGGCCACAAGGGAATTGATGCTGCCTGCCTTCTTCCCCCAGCTCTCTGAGGACCCACCCGAAGATAGCCTAAAGATCATAGAGGCAAGTGCAGCCCATGTGTCTAGTGCTCTATTGCTGTGAAAATGACACCATGACCACGGCTTTTCTTATCAAAGAAAGCATATAACTGGGGGCTTGCTTACAATTTCAGAAGCTTAGCCCATTATCAGTGTGGTGGGGAACATGGCAGCACGCATGGAAGTGAGGCAGTAGCTGAGAGCTACATCCTGACTTTCAGGCAGCAGGCAGAGAGACACTGGACCTGATGTGGCCTTTTGAAATCTCAAAACCCACTCCCAGTGACACACCTCCTCCAACAAGGCCACGCCTCCTGGTCTTTCCAAAGTATTCACCAGCTGGGGGCTAAATATGCACATATCTGAGCCTATCGTGGTCAATGTCATTTAAACCACTACACCTTGGGACAAGTAGAGTGGAGGTTGAGAAAGGAGTGAGGGAGAAAAACCAGGCCATGGGGGAACATATGGCGAGCAGATGGAGTGTGTTATGGCCATTGGAGATAGAAGCAAGGATAGAAAATGAGGTAGGAGGCAGCAAGGTGGAGATGAATTGAGAAGCAAGACTGGCTGGAGGGAAATGAGCTTTGTGAGGAGACAGTTGGGAGAGAAATGGGCGTTGACATAGGCAAATAATAGGGTGTCTTAGAGAAGATCCCACAAATTTGTGCACATGAAAAAACATACACACACACACACACACACACACACACACACACACACATTATATATATATCCCTGAAATTTGATTTAAATGAATGCCAACACGTAGGTAGCTGTGAAGAAAAAAGGGAAAGCATCCTAGAAGAGAAAGCTGTGAGCAGGCGGGAGAAGTCCAGACAGGGCTGTCCAGGTGGTAAATTTGATTTGTTTAGTTTGGTCTGGCGTGCCCTTTGCAAAAGCCAGCCATCATGACCGCCTCTCATCTGCACTTCTACCTTGGAGAGGAGAGCAACCCATGGAGGTTGCGGAGAAGAGAGGAGTGCAGTAGAGAGGAAGGGATGGGTCACAGGAGGCAGCGGGAGGCAGAGGAGCAAAGAAATAATGGGCAGTAAGGAACACATCCAGTGGGAAGACGTTGGTGAGCTTTCGTGTCTTTGAGTGTTCAGGACAGTGTTCTAGTATGTGTGTGCCAAGCCTCTAGACATACGGCAACATGTCTGTGGCTCCACTTAGCACCTCCGTGTGACACTACATTCCTGTAATGTACATGCATGCCTGTGCTCTGGGCCTCTGCTGGGGAAAAGCAGTAAAAAGAAGTCTGAAATTCAGATGCTGAGAGGCCAGCAGGCCCCTGGGACAGCCTTCTTCAGCTCCCTCTTCCCCTTTCTCTACCCGTCCCTCCTTGCTTTCCCATCCCTCCCTCCCTCCCTCTCGCTGTCTAGAATCTTTCCTCCCCTGCCCCCCCCCCCAGGTTGGGATGGGAGAGGAAGCTCTGGACTGGGAGAATGGGAGCTACATTCACTGCTGGCTGGCTGAGGAGCACAAAGGACAGAGCCTGGGATTGTGCTTGATGCCTGGCAGCCATGGAAAGGCAAAGAGGTGGGCAGGAATACCATGGCTTCCTCGGCAGGTCTCACTCCAGGCCCCCCCCCCCACCCGTGGTTCCTGGCACAGGATGTTGTGGCCGGAAAACCTAACTACTCAGGAATGCTGCGCTCCAGTGTCCTCCTTCTAGGTCCCATTCGCCTCAGGCTGGGTGCTCTTAGTACTAGTCTTAAAGACTGGGGCACCGCTACCCTACCATGTCACCTAAGGACGCACCCTCCCTCCACATTGGACCCCTTGTACCTCTCTGGGGAGTTTCTGGTTTCTCTCAGAACCCAGTGAGGTTTCCTGGGGCTTCAGAGTCTCTAGTCACCAAGAGTTCCATCTCCTCTGTCCCTCCTGAGGTATCTTCCGTCCTCCTCCGGCCTCTCACATACTTGGGCCTCTATGTGGCATCTCATGTTCTGTGACCTTGAATTCCCTAAATGAACTGCCTCCTCTGCTCCCCAGAGTACACTGGACAGCCTGGAGCTGGGGCCCACCTACAACCCCCTACAAGTTGGGAGCCAGCTGTATTCACTTCTGACCAACACCTATCCCAAGCCTCAGGGACGGCTCTACAACAGCAGCCAGGAGAGCCGAGGCCTTAGAAAGGTACCTCTCTCTTGCCCCCCACCTTCTCTTTATCCTCCCATCCCTTGTGCCCACCCAGAAACAGCACAGGGCCCAAGAAAGCGGTGAGGTGAAGCAGATTGGTTAGTTGGTTTGGCTTTTGTTTCTGGTTTTGTGTTACTGAGACAGGTCTCACAACGCAGCAGTGTAGCCCCAGACTGAACCTGAGCTTGTGCCATCTGCCTGCCTCAGCCTCCTGTATGTGTGTATTGGGGAGAGGGGAGGGGTGGGGGTGGGGGACATGGCTCCTGCCATCACATCCTGCGGCTTAGGTATTCTAACCGTGGCAGTTATTAACTCTTAGTCATCCACCACCCCGTCTTGTTAAACAAACAGGCCACCTGGAACTACAACCACAGGCCTCCCCTTGAAAGAAAGGGCTGATGGGGAGGGAGGCGGGGCTAGAAGCAGCTAAGGGAAGGGAAAGGGTTGCTGCTTGCCAGGCTTTCTAGTAAGAGCGTCAGATACTGTTGAGTTACTCTTCAGCGAGGGAAACATCACCCTGAGTCTAAGATGAGGAGGCAGTAACCTCGGAATGGAGCTCTGGAGAAAAGGCTTGAAGCCAGATGCCAAGCAGGGTGGCTCACACCTGTAATTCCAGCACTCAGACAGCTAAGGCAGGATTGCTGTAAACTTGAGGCCAACCCAGGGTACAGTGAGATCTGCAAAAAAAAAAAAAAAGGTAGAGCAAGACAGGTCAGAAGGAAACTGAAGATGAAGTGTCTCTAATGTGATCCATGGTCTATTGTATTGTTTTTGCTCAGTGTTTTTTCTGTTTTTCTGTAACTGAGCACTTTTTTTGTTGTTGTTTGTTTGGTTTGGTTTGTTTTTTCGAGCCTTGACTGTCCTGGACTCGCTTTGTATACAAGGATGGCCTCGAACTCACAGAGACCTGCCTGCCTCTGCCTCACAAGTGCTGGGATTAAAGGCGTGTGCCACCACCGCAATGCTACTGAGCACATTTTTATCTCAGCTAAAACTGCAGAAGGGTCTGGCATGGTGGCTCATGCCTTTAATCCCAGCACTTGGGAGGCAGAGGCAGGAGGATCTCCATGAGTTCGAGGCCAGCCTGGTCTACAAAGCGAGTCCAGGAGAGCCAAGGCTACACAGAGAGACCCTGTCTCGAAAAACAAAAAAAAAAAAAAAAAAAGGGCAGTGATTAGATGCATAGGAGCAGAGCCCACCATGAGGACATGTTAGGCAGGCAGAGAAGTGACAACGGGCACGATGATACTATAGAGGAGCCTAGGGGACTTGTCACTGCCCTGGGCATTCAGGATGTCTCTGTAGGAATGGGATCGGGGAAGGAATTAGGACCAGAGTCTGTCAGGGAACAGGGACCGGAACTCAGGAACTGCCTGGTCTTCACACTCTGGTTGTTCTTTGCAGGCTGGGCAGCTGCAGAGCAACAGAGTCCGAGCTGCAGTGGTCCCCCTGCCAGTGGTGCCAGCCCCAGTTAGAGCTCCCAAGGCATCAGCAGCCAGCAGAGCTTCCTCAGGGACCTTCCTGCCTTCTGATTCAGATGAGGAGCTCCCTTCTCAGACCTAAGTTCCCAGCGCCAGAACACAGCCATAGCACTCACAGGATGGCTGCCTGAGGCCAGATCTGTGGGCTGTCAACTCGCACCTGTGAGTGAGCTCAGCCCAAGAAACAGCCTCTCCCTCCTAGGTCCCCACTACGGCCACTGCCCAACTGAGCTGAAAGTGACACACCCAGGCCTGTCTTTTGTCCAGCAGGGACAGTCTTTTGGATCATTTGACAGTGTTGACACAAATGATTAAATGCCCAGTAAGCCTGCACCATTGTTAAGAGCATTTCTAGGCCAGAATTTCTTCCTGCAGCCCTGAGGTCTGGTCACCCTTGGGAAACTGCAACTCAAGAATAAGGATGAGGTTTCACAGCTCAAGAAAAATCAAGACAGGAAGAGTACCCTGCCCAGACTCCCCGCAGCAGCTCCCTTCAGCTGCAGACACTTGAGCACTGAGGGTGCTGTTGTGTAGCCCAGCAGAGGTTGGGGGGGGGGGGACGGGGCAGATGCTATGAAAGAAGCCCTACTCCCTCATCTCCCCTCCCCACACCTGCCCATCTTCCTGTCAGCTCCCTTGGACTACCAAAAAGAAAAAAGAAAGAAAAAAATAGCTACCATTTGTACAGGGCCTTCCCTAAGCTTTAGATTTCAGTAGGTGCCTGGGGAGACTACCCATGTCAATGCAAGCGGCTTTCTGAAGCAGAGACAAATTCTCACGGTGGGAGGAACAACTAAAGACTGAATTAACAGACAACTGACCCAGAGTCACCATGGTTAGAGCCCAGCCCAGGTGAGCCTATGGCCACCCAAGTTCTGAGTGTCACCACCCTGGAGCCCTTTCCCCCTTTCATCGTCCCCAACATAATTACTGGTTCTTCTCCTGATCCTTCCACACCCTCCCAGCACATGCCGCCTGCCACTGCAGCCATTCACGCACAGAGACCTTTTGAACCCAAGCTGGCTTTAATGAGATTTGTTTCATAAATTAAAAATGTATCTGGTAAAGAACAGTACAAAAGTAAGGAGGATCCATACTGGCCTCCTCAAAGTGCACTCACTCCTGACCGGTGGACCCACTCAATAGGCTGTCAATTCCTTAGCTCTGCTGAGCCTCCCCCAGAGAGCCTGCCCCCTCAGCTCCTATCATTTGCTCTACTTCCTATGACTTCCTGGGGTTGGTCATGGCTTGACTCCTCTGGTCTGCCTGTTCTTAATGTAGGCCCCTCCCACCCTCTGGCTCCTGCTGGGTTGTAACAGGTTTTTCTTTGATTTTTCCAGTGCCACCTCCCCATGGATCTCCTATCAGCAACTGTCTCAGGCAGAACCCTCTGACTTGACCCCAGCCCTGTCACTGCCTACTCTAGAGAGGCCACAGTCCCAACCCCCTGAGGCGCCACTTTTCTGGACCTGGCTGTACAGAGCAGTATCTGAGCTGTGGCCTTTGCTGCCACTGCCACCTGTGGTACCAGATTCGGGAAGAACCAAGCCCTGTGGTTTGGGAGCAGGGACAGGCTTCGAGCTGCTGCGGGGAGGTGGCACAGCATAGTCATCGGTGACAGGGTTGTAAGGGAGCTCGTAGCCCTCTTCTTTCAGGCGAGCCTGGCACCACCATGCATCCTTAGGCTCCTGAGGCAGATCATAAAGGTCCCGGGGAGGGGCTGGGGTCAAGCCCTCGGGCTCATCATAGATGGGATCCTCTTTGGAGTCCGTCAGCTTGGCTTCCAGCAACTGCTGCTGCACGTGCCCATACAAATCCCAATAGAGAGGTTTCTTGGAATGCACCCCCTCCCCTGCCGGAGCTGGGGTGCTGCCCAGGGGGTCTGAATACACAGAGTCCTGAGGTGAGCCAGAAGGAATTCGCACAGAGTCTAAAGGCTCAGCATATAGGGCCGGGGGGCTGCCCAGAGGCTCCTGGGGAACAGGAGGGGAAACTGTCTTCCCTTCTGTCTCCCCTTCATGGGAGTCAGTTCTGGAAATATCTTGTCCCTGTCCAACCTTTCCTTGGGCCTTTTGCTGCTGGATAGCAGCCTCCACTGCCTGAAAGATGTCGTTTCCCTGGGCAGTCTGGAAGGTGAAGGTCCCGGGGCCAGAGGGGCAGCGGCGACCCGCTTCAAAAGAGAACATTACCTGAGGGTGTGAAGGGAAACACGTTTAGGAGTCATAAGAAATGAGTCACAGGTCTGACCAAATTAGTGTATCTGCGGGGAAGAGACCACTTGGGAACGGAATTGGCCACCACAATTGATCACCCCACCCAGGGGCCTTCCTCCAATGGTCACCCTCCCAGACAGCCACTGCACCTTGTCCCGGCCATAGCGTCGTAACAGAGTGTAAGGCCAGAAAAAAAGCGGCTCCAGGATTTGACTCTGGGCCCCCAAAGTCAGGAGGGTCAGCTTCTCAGCCTCCACCCTCAGAATGTAGGAGCCTTGCAAGCCGCAGCGTTCAGAAGCCTCAGTCTTCTGCGTGGTTACCCAGAACTGGGATCCTAGCAGGGACACACAGAAAAGGGAAGGAGCGTTGGGGCAGGTTAGGGGACTCGGTAGAGTTCAGTAGCTGACTCCCCAAGAGCACCCCTTCACCCGACTGCATTCCTGCCAGACATCTACCTTCCCAGGTGGGGCTGTACAGGGAATTCTCCAGCATCTCCAGGGCAGAAAACTTAGGTGGGCTCTCCGTCTGCGCCAAAGCCCAGCCTCCTTTCTGCAGATAAAAAGGAACATCGGGGATCTTATATCTAATTCCTTTGGGTCCATCCTGGCAGTGCCCCTTAGGCCCAGGGCCGCTCACCCCTAGTCCCTCACCGGAAAGGCGTTTCTGCATAAAGTCTGCACCCAGACGGCGCTGGACGGGGCGTCCGCCGCCAGCAGGTGGGAGCGCTGAGCGGTGTCCAGGCGGAAGGCTGCGGCGCCGGGCTCAGGGGGACTCTCCACAGACACAGGGGCCACGCTCACACACTCAGCCAGGCGGATCACCTTGCAGTCTAGCCGACGAGAGCCGCCTCGACCCCCTCCAGAGCTCGACCCCTTGTGATCAAAGAACTCCAGCCGCGCTACGCCGTGAGGACTGGCTGGGTAAAGCACAGCCCAGGTTTTCCTCCACCTCTGGGAAAGGACGAAAGACGCGGGAGTAGGCGGCAGCACGCGCCCCACGGAGAAGGAGAGACCCTACGCAGGCCGATCTGAGTCTGGGGTTTCCTAGGCAGGGACACTTTCCCAAAGACAATGCCATCCTAACTCCGCACGAAGGAGGGCACAGCTTGGTACTTCACGGGAACCTCACTGGGCTCTACAATTGCCCGCGCGGCGTTTCGACCTGCTTCCGGCCCCTTCCCTCTTTCTGGATTCTTTCACTCATTTCTAAGTCCAGAGGGATTTCGCTATCCACCCCCCTGTGACACACAAACACACACAACGCACACACACACACAACACTACCTTAGTCCCGAAGCGCTGACTCTGCAGAAAGAGAGGACCCTCCATCACAGCCCCGTCCATGGCCCCGGCTGTTCCTTCCGCGCTTCCTGGCCCCAGGGGCAGGGGGCGGGGCGGGGCGGAGCTGCAGGGTGCCGGAGGCGTGCCCGCCCCTCTCGGGCCCCTGCGGCGGTGATGCGGGGCGGGGGAATGGGGGGGCGGGTGGAGGAAGAGGCGCCAGCAGGAAGAACTCAGGGTCCCCAGAAGGGCAGACTGGGCCCTTTATCTTGCCGCACGCACCGTGGCGCCACTCAGGGAAGCCGTGATTGCCAACCAGGGGCCCTGGTGCCTGGGAGTGGAGGCTGAAAGTGACGTCAGATGCTTAACATGACATCAGAGTGAGAAGGTCGTGACATCATCCTCCGGCACCCCGGGGGCACCAATAATGACCAAGGCGGCCCTCGGGACATTAGTTCCCCTTGAAGGACCTGCTCCCAACGCCCAGCCCTGGAATTGGGTTGGATTGTTGACACTGCCTAACTGGGGGTGTGGAGGAATGGCTGGAAGCTGAAAAGCTCCCCGCCGCCACAGGGGCCCGTCCTGCGGTCCGAAACCGTTTGCAAGGCCAGCATCCTGACCACGGCTGCCGGGGCTCCAACCTGCGGGAAAAGAAGGCTTCATTGACCTGGGAGGGGTGGGAGGGATGGGAGGGGGTGGCGCGGCTGTAGCCTGCTCCACGGGGGCGGGGAAGATTTAGAGGAGGGAACCGGCCTGGACAGAATGGAGGGAGAAAGCGGAATGTGGGAGGGCTCTAGGGGACGTGGGAGGGACCAACGAAGAGGGGGGAGGGAGGGGGGTCCAGTCTCCCCTGGCCGAACACTTTTTTTTTTTTTTTTTTTTTATCCTAAAACTAAACTCCGGGACCAGAACTCTGCTTCCAGACTCGGGAGCTCTGCCTAGTCCAAGGTAGGAGAGTCACTGCCGGCCAGCGGTAAGAGAAGTTGGATGGAGAGGATAGTGGACCAGGGGGAAAATTTATTTGGGATGGAGTCGGGGAAGCCAACCAACTGACACTTTTATTATTGCTAAAGGAACAAAAACACGAGAGTGGAGAGCTGAGCAGATAGATCTTGGGGATGGAGACTCCAGGGTGCAGCTTGGAGGCTCTGCCGAACACCAAGGGCTTCCAAGCCAAAGGTTTCCAGAACAAAGCTGTCTTGTCTGAGTTGGGGGAAGCAATTCATGGGCCCCCCTTGCTGTGGAGGACTGTTTTCAGCCTTGGATAGAGAGGCCTGAGCTGAGGAGCCAGCCCTAGCTTCTGGTTGCCCGGTGACAGAAACAGTGGTGTTACAGGAAGCTTGGACAACTCCCCCACCAAAGCCTGCCCGGCTTGAAGCCTCGCTCTCCTGGAGCCCCCTGACCCTGCAGGCTTTTTGTGAGCCCATGTGCTAGGGAGAGTGGCAGAACTCCGTTTAGCCCCAGCCCTTCCTGTCTGGACATCTCCCTCCAGAGGAAACTGCTAATAGTGCTTTCGGTCATAGTTGAGCGATCTCGGGGGTCTGGTCTCACAGGCTTCCCTTGCCTGTACTGCTGTCTAAGTCTGTCTGACTGGAGAGGTCATCCTGTCATTTCTCCTGTGCCTGCACCGCGGCTTTTATCCCCTCTCCTCGTGGTTTTTGCCTCTTTGTGTCACTCCCCAATACTAAGTCTATCCGTATTCAATATGTCTCTCACTCTGTGTCCTTCTGTCCACTCTCCTCCTACCCACCCCCCCCCCCCCCATTCCCACAGCCCTCCTTCCTCTCACATCCTGTCTGTCTGGGTCAGCCTCTCTCTGTCTCTTCTCAATATCCCTGTTTATCTAAACCATCCTCCGACTCTTGGTCTCTAACCCTGCACCCACCCCGTGAATGGGAGTAAATAGAGATGACCAGTAATAGTGATAATGATGGCAAAACTAGAGAAGCACATTGTTATTGTCCCAAGTGGGACACCATACCAGCTAGTTATAAGTCTTATTATTTGCAAAGGGAAAAGAGAGCCTCCCTCCCTTTGCCTCCCTACCCTCATTTAATGTGTATTTCTCCCTCTCTGTCCCTTAGTGCGCGCACACACACCCCACCCCCACCCCTCAGGGCTCTGCCTGCCATGACAGCTGTCAATGTGCGGTGTTTCTGCCCGTGGGGACTGTGGCTGCTGCTGCTGAACTTCCTGCACAACTCTAGTGTGGGGTCTCCATCCCCTCCTACCAACCCAGAGAAGAAGACGGGCAGCCAGGGGCTGAGGTTCCGGCTGGCTGGCTTTCCTAGAAAGCCTTATGAGGGGCGCGTGGAGATACAGCGGGCCGGTGAATGGGGCACCATCTGTGACGATGACTTCACACTGCAGGCTGCCCATGTCCTCTGCCGGGAGCTAGGCTTTACAGAAGCCACCGGTTGGACCCATAGTGCCAAGTACGGCCCAGGAACAGGTGAGTAATGCTCTGGGCTAGCCCAGATAGATTATCTACATGCAGTTCAAATGCACAGAGAGGAACACCACGGTGGCACAGCCAAAGGGACATGGGACACCAAGAATAGATAGAGTTAAGTAAATCCACAAGTGATAAACCACCTAACAGCAATCTCAGGGCCACATGATGTGGAGCTAGCCAGTGTTTCCCATGAGCCTCCAGGGTCCCAAATGCACAACGAGGAGGAAGTTGAAAAGTTCTCTTCTGCAAAGTAAGATTCTACAGAGCCATCCACAAGGACAGCCAGCCTAGTGCTGGAGAGCCCTGAGTGGTTCAAGCGCAGTAGAGCTGATGAGAATGTGTGAGCATGCGAATGCTGTATGCATGCCCCATAGCTGGAAGGGTCATATGCTAAGGTGACAAAAATCAGGATCCCGGCTGACAAGGGGGGACTCATGAGGCAAATAGAAGGAGAGTGAGGGTTAGGGTACAGTGCTCTGGGTCTAAAGGTGCTCCAACCGTGTGGACCCACAGTGGGACTGGTGGAGAGATAAGGGGTGCAACCTGCTGCTGTTCCCCCCTGTTCCCACTAGCTCTACCACTTCTGAGATAAAGTGTCACTTGGAGGTACCACACTTTGAGAGGGACAGAAGGAAGCAGAAATGCTCAGAGGGAGGGTATTCGCCCTGCACTCAGCCTTCCTGAGAAAAGGAGGGAAGGAAGAAGGGGAACACAGACAGACAGACAGACCAAGGAGGTGGGGTGAAGGCACTTTCCGAAGCCACGTTTCAGGGGGAATAGCTAAAGAGACCAAACGTTTGGCACAGAAACAAACAAACAAAGCCTCGCTTAGCAATTACGCCATGGGTGTGGGAAGGGTGGCCAGGCTGTGGCTGAAGAGTTTTCTGAGTAGCATCAAAGGACTGAATGGGACCTGGCAGGGAAAGTTGTAGAGTCCCACAATGATTTTCTGATGGTTGTGTGGCCTTATGGGGCAGAAGGGTAAGTCCTGTTAGGGTAGGTGTGGCACCCTGAACACTGGCTGGGACACAGACATCTCAGGAGGCTCCTGCCAGTTTTGAGTGGTCAGTGATAGGCAGTATGATCCAAAAAGTAAAAATAGGGTTTCTGGGGGCACGGCAGGCAGCGTAGGCATACAGAAACATGCCACAGGAGAGAGCATCAGGGTGGAGTGAGAGGGCCTAGGATTCCCATGTCTCAGTGAGAGGTCAAACTCTTGGGCAATTTACGTGATTTTTTTTGGAGCCTCGGTCTGTTTACGTGAAGTGGTCTTCTGGCAGCTCCGGCCTAAGAGTGATTAAATGTGCACATACTATGGAAACCCATCTGGCACATAGTAGGTACTCAATTATAGCTATTGCTGTTAGTGAATTAATTCCTGTTGATATTGGTAAACTTAAATGTTGATTCTTGGTTGTTGTTGTTGTTAATTCCCTCTAATCAATCCTTTAGTGTCCCAGATCACCATTAACTCTGTGTCAACCTTACACCCTCTTTCCTCTCCCCCTCCAGAGGCCCCTGTCCCTTCTCCATCTTGTTCCTCATCAAAACAGCAGGATTATCCTCAAGGCCACATGAGGCCACACTGTGCTTCCTCTCCATCCCCATCACGCCCCCCCTCCACCCCCCCCCCTTCTCCCTCGAGCACTTCTCTGTCTGCTCACCTTCCTTCCCACAGGCCGAATCTGGTTGGACAATCTGAGCTGCAGTGGGACTGAGGGAAGTGTGACAGAATGTGCCTCCCGAGGCTGGGGAAACAGTGACTGTACCCACGATGAGGATGCGGGGGTCATCTGCAAGGACCAGCGCCTTCCTGGCTTCTCAGACTCCAACGTCATTGAGGTTTGCGAGACACACACACACACACACACACACACACACACACACACAAAGGAAAATTTGTGAAGTGGCCATATGTGGTTAGAAGATATATTATAAAGGCATCCCATAAGCCTCTACAGGATAACATGGGCTTCTGGGAAACTTAGAAGACAGCGACAAATGAAGTGCTGCACTATAAAATCCAATTTTTAAAAACGCGTATGGGGTGTTTTACAGTCATGAATGTCTAGTGAAAGCAGTGGCCAGAAGAGGGCACTGGATCCTATGGAACTATAGTTACAGATGGTTGTGACCGGCCATATGGGTCCTGGGAATTGAACCCCCAGAGCCTCCAGAAGAGCCCTAGCTCCCAAATCCGATTACTTTAAGTATTCACATAGAGTTACTAAACCCGGCACAAGTCTCTGCCGTTTCAGACTCATCCAGTCCTGTTCTTCTCTTTCTCCGATGTTTCTGCTCTCCTCCTTTCCTGTCTTCCTAAGGCCTTCGGACCCTGTGATTGTTTCTTGAGCATGGCATGTTCTGCCACTGTTACACACTGCAGTCTGGGGCACATCCCTCAGATGAGCAGCTGGACCAGCATCTTCCATAGCCCTGTCTCACTGGTCCAGCCAGTAGGTTTTACAGACACAAGCGGGGTTCCTTCAGGGTGCCGCAGCACTGCTACTATGATTCTTTACCCTGCTTCTGGTAATGTCTCAGGTGGAGCAGCAGCTGCAAGTGGAGGAGGTGCGACTGCGACCAGGTGTGGAGTGGGGCAGGCGACCCCTGCCTGTGACTGAGGGCCTGGTTGAAGTCAGGCTTCCTGAAGGCTGGTCGCAAGTGTGTGACAAAGGCTGGAGTGCCCACAACAGCCACGTAGTCTGCGGTATGCTGGGCTTCCCTGGAGAAAAGAGAGTCAACATGGCCTTCTACAGGTGCGGGGCTCAGGGGTTGCTTGCAGACCTTGGAGCAGCAGTGTTGGAAGCCCAGGTCTGGGGGAGGGAACGCAAGGAGACTGTTGTGACACAGGAAACCGGCAAACAGTGTGTGTGTGTGTGTGTGTGTGTGAGAGAGAGAGAGAGAGAGAGAGAGAGAGAGAGAGAGAGAGAGAGAGAGAGAGAGAGAGATGAGATGAGGGAGAAGACGGAGGAGAGGAGGAGTGAGGGAGAGAGAGAGAGAGAGAGAGAGAGAGAGAGAGAGAGAGAGAGAGAGAGAGAGAGAGAGACCTCAAAGGCTTTCCTTAGGCAGGATTGAAAAGGACTGCTAGGCAAACTGGGGAGTGCGCCTGCGCCTGAGTGACGTCGTCGGTCGCGGGCAGATTTCTCCAGCCCGGGCACTGGGGCCTCAGGAGTTCAGAGTTCATGGAGGGTGCGGCTGCCTGCGGGAGGCGGTGCCTGCGGCCAGGCGTCTTTGCGAGGCTGCGCCAGGGGCCTTGGAAATTGTGACTGGCCGCCGAGTCACCCGAGTTACCCTAGGGACTGGTTCTGCGCGAAGGACAGCTTCCTTCCTGGAGCATGTCATTTGGTAGTTTGGATAAACAGCCTACCCAGTCCGAGCAGATACGTGGGAGATCTGTCCAGTGTCAATCTGCAGCCTGTTTTGCAGAACCAAAATGCTTGCGTTCCTCAGTTCTTACTTTGTTCTCTTGCCTGCTGGGTGGCTTCCATCGAGCACACTACATAGTAAGTGGTCAGTCGGGGCAGGGTAGTGTAGAAGGTGCCAGTCTTTGAAGAAAGTCAGCATTTCCTTGCATTGAGACAGAAAACCGGTTCAGGTCTTATCTCCAACACAGAGGAAGCTGCCGTTTGAACCTGAGTGTACGCTGGGCAGTACACAGCTATAATGCAGCCAATCTTTCAATCTTTCACCTATAATGAAATTATGGGGGGAATTTTTTTTTTTTTCCAGTCTTGCTAAAATCCAGATGAGCTGTGTTCACAGCTGTCTCCAGCGTCCAAATTTAGTAATCCTTCACGGAAGGTGGCTATCACAGTGGTTTGAGTGTCATTCTCTTCCTTCAGTAATTTTAGATCTCTAAGAATCGCCGTATGTTTTCCTTAAATGCTCGCAAACTTTTCATTTAGCAACTCACTGTCGAATCGCATTTATTTGTAGAGTAAGAAAACTTTTTCTTTCTCAAATCTGTACGTTCTCTAAGATACACTCATTTCCATACGTGCTGGAAACTTTTTGCTGTAGTGCCCAAACACATCTGAAAGGAATCCAGTTGAGCGGTCTGCAGACTGACACCATTTTACAAGAGGTGTGTGTGGGAGTGCCTTTTGTGTTGTGTTTCTTCCGCTGAGCTCAGGCTTTGTCTTTCAGAACCCAAACACCAGGTCCTAAAACAGTTGCAGCTTTTAAGTCCAAAGGTTTATCAAGAGAAGAGTATGGGATGAACCAACTGAGAGTCACTCCTCCAGCATTCCCTTAATGCCCCCACTGTGTGCTGCCTCCCACTGCAGGCTTTGGTGGTTCCGAAGTAAACATACTTATTCTTCCTCTGGGGACCAGGGACAACCAGAAAATAAGTCAACTAATAAAACGAAAGGATGGTATAGTGTTACCCAGGCCTCTCTCAGAACTAGATTCATGGCATCTTATTCAAAGAGTCAAAAGAGCACACCCAAGAAGCAATGTAGAAAAGGATTTTACTCACAGGTAATGTGCAAGTATGGCACAGGCTGCAAGAGAGCAGCCGGCTACCTGAGCTAGAGTGCTTGCTCCGGGACACCTGCCCAGGGCTTGCTTTTGTGGGTCCAGGAAAAGGAGACCATTGTTAGGGCATGAACGGTGGGCGGTTTCTCATTTTGATTGGCAGGCTTGGGTTATATGCTCCTTTGTTTAGTGCTCCTGTCTCTTCACAAAATGCATCTGATTTTAATCATATGTACACCCAACCATGCATAGGCATAAGATGGTAGCCTGGGGCTTTTCCCTACAAGTATACTCAGAGAGTACAGTTTACTGCATTGACTCCCAAACTGCCTAGGCTGGCAGGTTCACTGCTCTAGTTCCTTAACATGTTTCGGGATGTATTTGTTCCAAGACGTGAGCTATTAATGGTTGTTGTATGCCACAGTGGCGGGACTGCTTTGATTAGGGACAGGCATGCACACAGCAAGATGCAGGTGGGGCTCCCAGGGTGCTAAGTGCTTTGTCGAGAAAGGGATGTGTACAAGGATCCCAGTTCGCTAAGCTGTCCTCATGGTTGCCAGCCTCAGTAGTGTGCAGTGAGTCCGGGGGAAGAAAGTGGAAGTGGTGAGGGAAACCCTTGTTGAGTAGACGCCAAGCGAGGAAAGACTTAAAGGAGGCGAGGGCCCAGCCGTGCTGACACGTAGGCGAGGAGGAGGAGGAGGAGGAGGAGGAATTATGGGGAAGATGGAGTGGAGGGAGGTCTGTCTTGTCTTCCATCAGTGTGGCTGGAGCTGAGTGAACAGAGAACAGGGTAGGTAACGTGACACGTGAGGTGGTAGGGAAGAAGTGACCTAGCTCAAGGAGGGTCACGCGGGAGACGGTGGCTTTAGTCTGTGACATAAGGGACCACTGGGGGCTTGTGAGCAGAGCTTTGGTTTTGTTGTTGTTTTAACCCGGGTTACACTTGTATTGATTTTGAGTGCCACTGTGAACAGATGGACACCTTACCAGAGTAGGTTCCCTCCCATGTGGGTGCCAGGGATTGAACTCAGGTCATCAGGCCTGACGCCAAGCTCCTGAGCCATTTCACCTGCCCAGAGGTGTTGTGTTGTTGTTGTTGTTGTTGTTATGGTTTCTGTTTGAGGCCACATCGCAAGTGTCCCTGGTTGGCCTTGAACTCCTTATCCTTCTGCCTCCGCCTCCCAAGTTGGGGGTTATGGGCCTGTATCACCATGTCCAGCTGAGCAGTGGCATTTAATCACATCAGTAATCATTACTTTGACTTTGAATTGTTTTATCTTATCTTCTTATGTATGTGTGTTCGTGTGTGTGTGGGGGGGGGGTGTTCACGTGGTGTGTGTGTGTACACACTCCAGTGCATGTGGGAGGCCAAGGACAACTTTCAAGAGTCAGTTGTCTCCTTCCACACTGGATTCCTGGGATCAAACTCAAAATTGTCTGGTGTCAATGGCAAAGTCTCTTAACCACTGAGCGCCTTACCAGTCACTGACTACGCCTTTGATTGCTTTGTCCTTTGCCCCACCCCCTTTTTTTCTTTAAAGATTGTGTGTGTGTGTGTATGCGCGCGCACGCGCGCACTTATCCTCTGACCTCCAGACCCCAACGTCTGTCTCAATCTAATTTCTGAAGGTCATGGTACTGAGGCCCTGTTCTGAGTCCATGGCTGTCACTGAGGCTTGCCCACTTGTGCCTGTGCTAGGAAGGCCTAGGAAGCCTTGGGAGTAGCTGAGGGCAATCATACCCTACCCTACTCTTGGAAGCTCTCTGACTATGAGGGAAGAAATCTTGTCCCTGGTTCTGGCTGCACTGGCCTTTTCCACTTAGTTCTACACCAATCCTGACCTGATCTTGTCTTATCCTCACAGAAAGTTGAGGAAGCGAGTGGCCAAAGCCTCAGCCCAACACCCCAAGTCCCATGGAAGGTAAAAGGGCAAGAGCCCCAGGGACCTCCTGTCAGCCCCCGAGGCCTCAGGAGGTGGATGGATGGATGGAAACCTGTCCATGTCCATCCCAGAACCCAAGCCTATGGATCAGGAATGTAGTTGGATAATGGCTGCTCCCAGGGGAAGAGTGGGAGGCAAGCATGGGAGTGGGTGAGCTTTGATCTTAAGGAATGGGAGGAGAAAAGTATGTAGCAACAGCTGAGGGGACACTGTGTCTTTATACTGCTCCCTAAAGGCCTTCCACGCTGGCCACTGGCGCTGCCCACTGCATTCCTCCTCCTCTTCCCTCCCCCACTTATCCCCACTCCTAGCTCAACTCTCTTGGTCCAGGAACATTTCCACTCTCTCCTCCCTTGACCTTCAACTGACCTCTTCCCCTCTCCCTCACCTAGATTGCCATAACTAGATTTGCCTTTAGTGGCAGTGATTCTAGTGAGCATCGGGAGTTGCTAAGTGTGTGCCCTCCTGTGGCATTCCGCAGTCTTTGTGCGCAGGGAAATCAGTTGCCCTCCTCATATACTGTGACCAAAGGGTCCTTCTAGAAGCAGAATGCTTCACTTTTCCCCCGGGCCACATCCTCGACCACCGCCTCTACCAACATCTTTCTCCTTTTTGCAGACCAATCAGCAAGCTTAAAGTCAAACACAAGCCCCAAGTGGGCAGGGGGCCAAGCAAGAGGTAAATTTGGAGGTTGGAATTTGGAGGAGAGAGGATGGGCAGGGGGCGGGGCCGCAACCAGGAAAGGGTTCAAGACAGGCAGGCCGCTTGGACTGATGGAGCTGATGATGAGAGGTGGAGCGGGGCGCTGTGATGAACACCTCTCTGGCTCCTGCCAGGAACGGGAAGTGAGACCCTGTGATGTGAGTCTCTGGGGACTTTTGTCCTTTACCCTGCGTGCTTATCTTCCGGCAGGCAATCCAGCAGTTCTGTCGGGCACCTGCCTTTCCCCACACGATCACAGTGTGCTCAAGAGATCAGTGTTCTCATCCTGCTTCATTTGATGAGTGCTTCTAATTTCCATTTTTCTTTTTTTTTCTTTTTTTTTTTTTTTTTGGTTTTTCGAGACAGGGTTTCTCTGTGTAGCCTTGGCCATCCTGGACTCACTTTGTAGACCAGGCTGGCCTCGAACTCACAGCGAGTCGCCTGCCTCTGCCTCCCAAGTGCTGGGATTAAAGGCGTGTGCCACCACCGCCCGGCTTCTAATTTCCATTTTTCAAAAAGTAAATATTACCAGGGGCTGGAGAGGTGGCTCATAGGTTAACAGTACGAACTGCTCTTCCAGGGAAGCTGAGTTCAATTCCTAGTACCCAAATGAGGCAACTCACAACTGCCTGTAACTTCAGCTCCGAAGCATTCGATGCTGATGTCCTCTCCTGGCTTCCCCGGGCACCTCCAGTCATATGCCTAAACTGACACTCGGACACTTACTTATACACATAACTAAAGGGGTGTGTTGTTGTTTAAGTAAGCATTACCACTTTACCTGGTGTGGAGGGTGGCCTATGGAACCTTTCTTGGGATAGCTTAAGAATCACAGGCCTCACGACTTTAATCCCGGCACTCAGGAGGCAGAGGCAAGTGGATCTCTGTGAGTTCGAGGCCAGCCTGATTTACAAAGGGAGTCTAGGACAGCCAGGGCTACACAGAGAGACCCTGTCTCGAAAAACAAACAAGAATAATAGCCCCCACCCTGGCTGCCTGTTCATAGGCAGGCATTCATTTCCCTATTTTCTTCGTGGGCTCCCTCAGAATTCAAGGGAGTAGTAGACTTCTAACCCTTCCATCAGGACCTGTCTTTAAAAGGCAGGCAGCAGCAGTACAATCTCCCTGATAACTTGTGCCTGGGGTGGGGGTTGGGGAGAAAATCCCTTCCATTGTCTCGTCCTCTCCCCACCACAGTCCAGTGTTCCCTGGCATGGCCTCATGGTAAGCTTCGCCCATGGGCTTCTGTCCCTGGTAGCTCAGAACTTGTGGAGGTGGCTTGGGTCATCTTTGCCCAACATAACCATCCTTTGGTTCCTTCCCTGAACCAGCCCCGCAGGAAAGCATGCACTGCCATTTGTATTGGTTACACGGAGTGGGTAAGAGAGTTTAGACATTAGATGTTTTTTCCTGGCATGGCCTTGACTTTGATTTTTAGCCAAACAAGACACTGAAACTACCTGATCTCTTTGATTTTTCAGGATCCGGTTACCCTGGGCTTCCAAATGTATTCATTCTGTTAAGTCTCCAGCCTCCTTTGTTTTGTGTGTGTTTTGTTTTGTTTGCTTGCTTTCTGAGACAGGGTTTCTCTGTGTAGCCCTGGCTGTCCTGAACTCACTCTGTAGACCAAGCTGGCCTTGAACTCAGAGATCCACCTGCCTCTGCCTCCTGAGTGTTTAAAGGCATGGACCACCACAGCCCAGCCCTTTGCTTGTTTGTTTATAAATATCTTCTCCTCCTGCCTTCCTAGCCAACTGTCACATTCCCTCTAGTCTCTCATATCAGGGACAGGACACCAGACTGCAATTATTCACAATAAATCAGCCTCATGGGCCCACTCGGCCCACACCAGGCCTCTGCTTTCTCTTCCTCCCTGAGCCCTACCCAGCCTTTCTGGGAAGAGAGTCCTCCTTTCCAGGCACCTGGCTGCAAGTTCTTGTTCTGTTGGTATCTACAAGTTCCTCCTCTTCTCTCAAGCAACTCTCCAGTGTTTCCGAGTGTTAACATCTCCAGTTTTGTCCTATTTTCTGCTCAGATGGCTTATAGGACAATGCTCAGTTGAAACTGCACAAGCATGGACTACCTCCTTAAAGACATCTATGTTTGTTATTGGGATGACAACCATAGCTACCTTCCCTCTTCAGCCACGTATCCTCCCTCCAACTTTTGTCTGTCTTGCATTTGTCTTCATTCCAAAGAAAATCACTTTACAGTTCTTCCTACTGTCATCCTTCAGTCTACTCTCGCCATAGCTGTCTGCCATCTGATGACACGGCTTCTAACCTGGGAGCCCCTCTGGCCTCTGAGAAGCCATTTTAGATGCAGGCATGTTCAGTACTCTGCATCCTGGCTCATTGTCATGCGGCGTGTTCAGTCAGAGCATCCTAGAAGGGTCTGCTCACTGGCCATTCAGGCCACTTTTGTGTCAGCCACTCCTTTAGAGCCATCTCTTCTGGCTCCCCGTGGGTTCGAGCTTCCCATTAGCTCTGCGCGGCTGCCTCGGCCTCAGCCTCCCTTTAGATCATTAAGAACAAGGTTGCAGCTGGGAGGTGGTGGCGCACGCCTTTAATCCCAGCACTCCAGGAGGAGGCAGAAGCAAGCAAATCTCTGTGAATTCAAGGCCTGGCTGGTCTACAGAGCTAGTTCTAGGACAGCCGAGGCTGTCTCAAAACCCTGCTCAGAAAAACAAAAAACAAACAAACAAAAAGGACAAGCTTGCTTTCAAACCTGGCCACCCTTCCCCTGGGGTTTTGCCACAGAAAGTCCCCCCCAGACCATGACTGGGCAGCCAAAGCTCTTTCATAGTGTACACTAGGCAATCCTGCCTCCTGCCCCCCTCCCACCCCACTCCTGCCCCAAGGAAAACACAGATGGGGAAGGAGAAAGCTAAGAAGCCATGAGAGGTTGGGGGACAGTGGGGAGGTGACGTGGCAGGTGGCTGTGGGGCAGGGAGGCCGGAATTCAGCCTCACCCTACTGCACCGAACTCCTGTCCCCATAGGATGCTGGCCCAGAAGAAGCAACACTCCTTCGGTCTGCACAGCGTAGCGTGTGTGGGCACAGAAGCCCACCTCTCCCTCTGTTCTCTGGAGTTTTATCATGCCAACGACACCACCAGGTGCTCTGGGGGAAGCCCTGCAGTGGTGAGCTGTGTGCTGGGCCCTCTATACTCCACCTCTCCTGGTCAGAAGAAGCACCAACAGGCTAAGCCTCAGGGGGAGGTACGTAAGACAATGTTTTCATTCTGCAGTAAGAGGGGATTGAACCCCAGGCTACACACACACACACACACACATGCACACTAGCCGAACCTACCATCTAGCTACACACCCTAGCCCAAGCCAGTGAATGTAAACTTTTCTCACCCGAGATGGGAACTCCCTTGCCTGGCGTCTACTCACTAAGGACAGCCCTGACCTTTGAAAACAGGGAACCTTCCAGTGGCTATGCCACAGACCTGATACCACCCATTGCCGTAAAAAAAACTTCGTGAAGTTCCCCGGGCTACTTAGCCCTCCCCAGAACCAATGTTCCCATTCGCTTTGGGCACGTCTTTCTTCTACAGGCCCGTGTGCGTCTAAAGGGCGGTGCCCACCCTGGAGAGGGCCGAGTGGAAGTCCTGAAGGCTGGCACGTGGGGAACAGTCTGTGACCGAAAATGGGACCTACAGGCAGCCAGTGTGGTGTGTCGAGAGCTGGGCTTTGGCACTGCTAGAGAGGCCCTGAGCGGTGCCCGCATGGGGCAGGGTGAGAGGGAAGGGCGGTCACACTGCTAGGGGTACATTCCTTGGGAAGGTATGGAGTCCTCCGGGCAATGAAGGTCCAGTTACCTCCTCAGCCTCAACTTCTGACTCTAGGCATGGGTGCTATCCATTTGAGTGAAGTTCGGTGCTCTGGCCAGGAACCCTCCCTTTGGAAGTGCCCCTCCAAGAACATCACAGCTGAGGACTGTTCCCATAGCCAGGATGCGGGTGTCCGATGCAACCTCCCCCATACTGGGGTGGAGACTAAGGTCAGTCCTACATTCTACTTTGGGTCTTCCTACCCAGGCCTCCTGGCCTCCAAACACAGCATGGCTGCATCCAGCCCTTTGTCCAGGCCTGGCCATCTCACAGCTCCCACACAACCCTCTGCCGTCTGCTGCCCCCTTCTGTCTCTGCTCCCCTCCCCCAATCCCCAAAGTGCCCCCTACACCTTAACTCTGACTTCTACAGATCCGACTCAGTGGGGGCCGCAGCCGTTATGAAGGGCGAGTCGAGGTGCAAGTAGGGGTACCTGGGCGCCTTCGCTGGGGCCTCATCTGTGGGGATGACTGGGGAACACTGGAGGCCATGGTGGCCTGTAGGCAACTTGGTCTGGGATACGCCAACCATGGCTTGCAGGTAAGTGGGGGAGAAGAGGGAAATCAAAGCTGTTGTCACCAAAGTTCCATGCTTTTGGGCAAAGTACTATGGAAACAAGTCCCTTGGCCCTGGAAACTGGAACCTATGACCACACCCAAACACCTATCCACATCCCCAGGAGACCTGGTACTGGGACTCAGGGAATGTAACCGAGGTGGTGATGAGCGGACTACGTTGCACAGGGTCTGAGCTGTCCCTGAGCCAATGTGCCCATCACAGCACCCACGTCACCTGCAAGAAGACAGGAACCCGCTTCACTGCCGGAGTCATCTGTTCCGAAAGTGAGTGGACGGTACACGCTAGAGAAGCAAGGCTCTCGCCACCCCCTCATTTGCAGAGGGGTGTGCTATGGTCTGCAGGGGCACTCTGTGGCCACTAGAGAACCCAGGCTCCCTTCAGGAGGTGGACGTACCCTCAGTGGTAACTTACATCACTCTCTCTTCTCATGCAGCTGCTTCGGATCTGCTGCTGCATTCGGCCTTAGTACAGGAGACTGCGTATATTGAAGACCGGCCACTGCACATGCTGTACTGTGCTGCTGAAGAGAACTGCCTGGCTAGCTCTCCGCCCGCTCGGCCAACTGGCCTTATGGCCATCGGCGTCTGCTCCGATTCTCTTCCCAGATCCATAACCTAGGAAGAGCTGACTTTAGGCCCAAGGCTGGGCGCCATTCCTGGGTGTGGCACGAGTGCCATGGGTGAGAGAGATGGAGGGGGCCAGAGGAAAAGGCAGGCTGCAGGGGATGTGACCAGCCTGCTGGGGTCTGGGAAAGAATCACAGTCCCCTTGTCCCACAGGCATTACCACAGTATGGACATCTTCACTCATTATGACATCCTGACCCCCAATGGCACCAAGGTGGCTGAGGGCCACAAAGCTAGTTTCTGTCTGGAAGACACTGAGTGTCAGGAAGGTGAGTTGAGGCCAGAGTGGACTTAAGCCCAAGCACAGCCTTGCCCTCCGCTGATGTGTAACACCCCCTTCAGATGTCTCGAAGAGGTATGAGTGCGCCAACTTTGGAGAGCAGGGCATCACCGTGGGATGCTGGGATCTCTACAGGCATGACATTGACTGCCAGTGGATTGACATCACGGATGTGAAACCAGGAAACTACATTCTCCAGGTGCCTGGCAGCTGCCTAGGTTTTCAGATCCTGGGGCTCGGGGGGGTGGGGGGGGGAGTGATGAAGACACTTTTGACCTGCAGGAGAGCAGCTGGATCACACCAGCACTCTTCCTAACTCACAGGTGGTCATCAACCCAAATTTTGAGGTAGCAGAGAGTGATTTCACCAACAACGCAATGAAGTGCAACTGCAAATATGACGGACATCGCATCTGGGTGCACAACTGCCACATCGGTAAGTGATGGGAAGGGTAAGTGGAGGACAGGAGGAAGAGGCTCTCACCCCCTAAGCACTTTCTGCATCTCCCCACCGCTCCCTGTGGTGGGCGTGCACGCTTGCCTATGTGCAGGGAGAGCCCCTCACAGATGTCTGTCTCCTCTGCAGGTGATGCCTTCAGTGAGGAAGCCAACAGGAGGTTTGAGCGCTACCCTGGCCAGACCAGCAACCAGATCGTCTGAAATGCCACCACCCTCTGCAAACCACCACTGGCCCCCAATGGCAGGGGTCTGAGGCTGCCATTACCTCAGGAGCTTACCACAAGAACCCTGATGTCAGCGGGCCCGCTACACTCATACATCTGCACACTATGGATGAAGAACTGTTGAACAAACCTTGGTGCCTCCCTTACTGGGTCAGCTGTCATAACCTTTGGCCCAGCATGGAGAATCAGCCAACAGATAGAACACAGCACAAAGAAGTGCCCCACACAGGACAGCAGCAGCTCGTTCTCTTCAATAGGGAAGTCAGGAGGGTCAGCTCTCACTGTCTTAAGTTCTCCTAAGGACCGAGTTACCTCTAGCCTTTTGGTGGGGGAAAAGGCCCAGCCCCCCATTTTTGGCTGTACCATGTTGCTAGGTATAATTTTATTTTATATAAAATGTGCTCTTCAGAGCCTAGGCCTGGTGCCAGTTGTTAGAGGGACCTGCCCTCCACAGGTCCACTGACTCCTCTGCCCAGGGACACGCAGAACCTAGGCTGGGAAGGCAAGGAAGAAATCAGGGCAAAAGCTTTGTACTCTTGCTAGTCCAGTCATTCTGTGACCTCGGGCGTCACATATAAGGTCAGTGTCTCCGACCCCCGCCGGATCCGCACTGCCAGCTGTGATTGGGTTCGAACGGCCTCATACACGTCTTCAGCATTTTGTACCATCTGCTCTCCAATGGCCAAGATCACGTCACCAGGCCGCAGACCAGCCCTGTGGAGAATGGACAGGGAAAGGGCAGACAGCTGAGGTCAGGGATACATGCACACCACACCACACCACACCACACCGCCTCACAGGGCAGGCTCTCCATCACCTGTGTGCAGGGGAGCCCAGGATAACTTTATGGATGAGGACACCGTGCTGAACGTCAGGAAAGCTTGGCTCTCGGAGCTGTAGTTCAGCAAGGATGCTGGAAGGGCACAGACCACACTCCGTTAGCTCCACACAGGCCCTCTCCCATCTTGACAGTTCACTGTCTGTTTGCCTTCTAGAACTTAGTTACACATAGAAGATAGCTAATTCCAGATGATACACAGTGTTCAATCAACTGCACTTCTGTCCTTCTGGAATCTACTATAAGGAAGGGGAAGGACATAAACTAAGCCTAGAAGGGTGGGGCCTATCAACCTCATGAAATAAGGTGTTAAGACACAGGAGTGGAGTCTAGGAGGCTAGTTAGGGATGGATGATGATGGTCCTTTAATGCTAGGCCAGTGAAGGCTTTAAAGCTCAGCAGTAACAGGATACAATCAATCCAGTGAGAGGGTTCAAGACGCAGTAGGGTGAGAAAGTTATGATGAGAGGGAACAGCTCTTGTGACAATAGCCAACAGCTCATCTTGGACAAAGACACACACGAGAGCAAAACCCAAGAAGAGAGAGCAGCTGTATAGCACCGAGCACACTGGCGGTCCTGTATATCCATGACCCCCTAACATACCTGGGAGTCAGGGTCAGCATCATCACCCCAATGTAACGGCGCTGGGACCCACTGATTCCAAACCAGGAATCTGTTTAAAAAAAAAAAAAAAAAAAAAAAAAAGAGGACAAATGAGACCACCCAGCCACATCCTTCTTTTCCTCACCTCCTACCAGCACACCCCTCCACAACTGAGTCCCAGTGAATGCCCCTCCCCTGTGTCCCATCCTCCATTTTAAAGGCACCCCTCTCCCTGTAAGACAGGCTCACTTTTCTTCTCCCCGCGATGTAGAAACTCCCTAAGGCGATCAGAAGGGATGGCAAAGGAGATTCCAGCTGTCACCTTCATGGTGTTCACTCCAATCACCTCCCCATCCTGCAGGGACACAGCCCCCTGTCCCCTAGCCCACACAGATGGCAGGGGTTGGGGGCACCGGAACAAGAGTAGCCAAGGACTTGGGGGCAGGGGTCTGGCCGGGTACCAGGAGATGAACAAGAGACTACAGAAACTTAACTAAAACTCCTTGAATCAGAGAAAAACAAAACAAAACAAAAAAAAGCCCACCCTCCCCACACTGACCTGGGGTATGGATTCTTAGAAGAACATGGCACTCACCAGGTTAACCAGGGGGCCGCCAGAATTCCCAAACTGTGGGATAAGATGAAAGAAAACATGAAAGAGATCTGGAATTCTATGGCCTCTGGGAATTTTATGACTGTGGGCCTTAACAGGGTGTAGGGTGATTCTTCAAATTCCATTCCCAGCCCGTGAACTAGAGTGGCTGCATTTTGCAGTCCAGCCTCTGACACAGGCCCAGTCACCCCACGTGTCAGCTGGTGCCCACGCCTGACAGCTGTTCTCCCCAGTTCCAACCTAGCTCCTCATTTCGCCTCTATCAGCACGCACATCTATAGCTGCATCGGTCTGAATGTATTCCACGTTAGTCTGTGGGAGTCCCAGGTCCCGGGCTGGACGCTGAGCAGAGCTGACGATGCCAGATGTGATGGTGTTCTGCAGCGCAAAGGGACTTCCCATGGCAACAACAAACTCCCCTTGGCGGACATCAGCAGAGCGGCCGAGGGGCAGTGTGGGAAGAGGCTCCTTTTAAAGGAAACGAATACACCAAAACCGGTCATTTTTAAGAAGGAAACAAGCCAACAGCTGCCATCAGATCTGGCCCGCTCCATCCCCACCTTGGTTTGAATCCTCAACGTGGCAATGTCAGCCACGGGATCCACAGCTGTGACCACGGCCTCATAAGTGTCTCCGCTAGGCAGCCTCACTCGCACTCGGCGCCTATCAGCCACCACGTGGGCGTTGGTCACGATGAGCCCATCTGAAGCCACGACGAATCCAGAACCGTTTGAGATGGGGACTTCGCGGCCGGAGAAAGGATGCCTGGGATGGAGGAAAACACCGATTACACTGCAGCCTCCACCCCATCCTGATCTCTTGGCTTACGGCAGGAAGTTTCAAACACCTCCCGGTCAACTTCACCATTACCGGCCCAAGATCTCTATATAGACCACAGCTGGGGCTGTCTTCTCCACCACATCTGCGATGAAATTGTACTGGCTCCGGGGAGAGGTGGGTGGCGGAGCAGGGACAGCGGCCATCTCCGCCGGAGGACCGCGCCCCCAGCCCCACAACAGCAGCAGCACCGCACCCCCTGCTCCCACCGCCGTCGCCAGCCATTCGCGCCAACGGGTTCCAAGGCTCCTGCAGGCCTGCTGGGCGCCGTAGCCTGGAGTCTCCACAGTCAGCCGTTCCCAGAGATCCGGGGTCCCAGACTTCAGACAAGCCCGTGATGCAGGGACCCGTACAGGCACCCGGGCGGAGAGATTGGGGGTCCCATAAGTCATCCGGGCCTGGGGGTCAGGAGTTCGAGTTCCTGACGTCAGTAGAGCCCGGAGGTCTGGGGTCAACAGGGGGCCCTTCCCCCAAAAGGTGCCCCCCAAAGCCCTCCAAGCCCGAAGGCTCCAGCCGGCACCCCGCCCCGCCTTCAGCGCAGCCATCGCTCCGCCTCGGCTCTGTCTTCGCCCGTCCTACTCAGAGGCGGTGCTCCGGAGCCCAGCAGCAAGCCGACCGGGAGAAGCGAGGAACGCCGGTATCTGTTCAATGCATGTCGGGAATTATAGTCCATTCAGGACGCGCTCTCTCAGGCGTTACACACACAAACACTTACACGTTCCTCCGGGCCGCAAGGCCTGCTGGGAACGCTAGCCCTTCCGGGGCGCTTTCCGGACCTCGACTTCTGGCAACCCCTTCGGATGCCCAAAGACTCCGCCTTCCCAGGAGCCCCCGCGGCCCTGCGAAGATGGCGACGACAGCGGCCCCGCTTTCCTGAGTTGGCTACGATGGAACCTCCCCCAGCTCCCGGGCCGGAGCGGCTCTTTGACTCGCACCGGTAAGCGCTGCGGAGGAGGGAAGAGACCGGTCAGCGCGTCCTTTCGCCTTCGGCGCCTGATCGCGTCGCCCTCTCGCCGCAGGCTCCCGAGTGACGGCTTCCTGCTGCTCGCGCTGCTGCTCTACGCGCCGGTCGGCCTCTGCCTCCTGGTTCTGCGCCTCTTCCTCGGCCTCCACGTCTTCCTGGTCAGCTGTGCCCTGCCTGACAGCGTCCTCCGCAGGTGCGGACTGGGGTGCCTGGGGAGCATCTGGCCGGCGCCTGTCTCAAGACCGCACAGTCACCGCCGCCTGTGTCTCTCCGCTACCCCCGCCCCCAGGTTCGTGGTACGGACCATGTGTGCGGTACTGGGGCTCGTGGCCCGGCAGGAGGACTCTGGACTCCGGGATCACCGCGTCAGGGTCCTGATTTCCAACCACGTCACACCTTTTGACCACAATATAGTCAACCTGCTCACCACCTGTAGCACCGTGAGTTTGGGGCGGGGGGGGGGGGGGTTGCCGAGAGCGCCACCGGGCGGCTCCCTAGGCCTGAGCTCAAGGCTCCCCTTTATCCATTGGCGTTCTCTTTGGGGAAACTGAGCCATTCCCTGTCCCTATAAACGTCACCCAACATCTTACCTTTCTCATTCTGTTTCGTCTTTCCTTTTGACATTTCCACCCCCACCCCCCACCCCAATTCTTTTCCCTGTACTCAGCCTCTACTCAATAGTCCCCCCAGCTTTGTGTGTTGGTCTCGGGGCTTTATGGAGATGGATAGGCGGGTGGAGTTGGTGGAGTCGCTCAAGAAATTCTGTGCTTCCACGAGGCTTCCGCCCACGCCTTTGCTGCTTTTCCCGGAGGAGGAGGCCACAAATGGCCGAGAGGGGCTCCTGCGTTTCAGGTGGGTAAACACAGGTATCTGGACCCAGTTGAGTGAGTTGCCAAGCTCCTGGGGGAGCCTGTCCCTGTCCCTGTCCCAGTTCCGGTTCCTGTCTGCCCACTTTTAGTCTTGCCCCCCCCCCAAGTTATTAACTCCTTGGTTTTCTGCTTATGTAGTTGGACAGTTTCCTGGTTTCAGTCAGGTGCTTGTTGGCTAGGCTACCCTGAACTCTCTTCCTGTTCTTTCTCTCTTAGTTCGTGGCCATTTTCTATCCAGGATGTGGTACAGCCTCTTACCCTGCAAGTTCAGAGACCCCTGGTCTCTGTGGTGAGTGCATGCTGGACAGGGAGTCCTCCCAGTTTTGGAAGAAGAGTTCTCCACTTCTGGCCCTGGCTTAATAAACCTCACTTTATGTCCTCTCCTCAGACGGTGTCAGACGCCTCCTGGGTCTCAGAACTGCTGTGGTCACTTTTCGTCCCTTTCACGGTGTATCAAGTAAGGTACTAACTGGTCTCAGTCTTTGGTGGCTGGGAAGATGCTCACTTCAGTGTCAAGGAAGTAGTGACTTCTGTTGTGTCTGTCTGTGGATTTGTTTATGTCAAAGCTCCATCATAGGGCCATGCATACCTACCACCTCCCCACTCGCACTGCCACTGTTCCAAGAAAAATGGGGGAGTGGATGACACCCGTAGCCCTGGGCATCTTAGCAAGGCAAGGCTTTGTTTTTTTGCAGGTGGCTTCATCCTGTTCATCGCCAGCTTGGGGAGAGGAGTGAGGAGTTTGCACTCCGCGTACAACAGGTGGTAGTGAACACGGGCATGGTGGAGGTGCCCCCCCCCCCCCCCCCGCCTCGCTTCCAGCGAGGGGGAAGAAAGCTTGAAGGGACTAGTTACAACCTTCCAATTCTCCCTAGCTGGTGGCCAAAGAATTGGGCCAGATAGGGACACGGCTCACTCCAGCAGACAAAGCAGAGCACATGAAGCGACAAAGACATCCCAGATTACGCCCCCAGTCAGGTGTGTGGTCTCTGCACACAGATGTTTGCTTCGGGTCGGGTGGTTGTGTTTCCTTCCTTGCGCCTGCCCACCTCTTTCTTAGTCCTCCGCTCACCTAAGACTTTTTTTTTTTTTTTTAAACAGTGCAATCTTCTTTCCCTTCTCCTCCCAGCCCTCCTTCTGATGTGCAGCTGACAACGCTGGCTCAAAGAGTCAAGGAGGTTTTGCCCCATGTGCCACTGAATGTCATCCAGGGAGACCTGGGTATGGGAAAGGGTAGCTTCACAAAATGACAGAGCCGGGAAATGGGTTGTGACAGAGAAGGCGGACAGGGAGTGGACACTCTGCTCCTCTCTTCCTAGCCAGGACTGGGTGTGTAGACTTGACCATCACAAATCTGCTTGAGGGGGCTGTGGCTTTCATGCCTGAAGATGTCACTGAGGGAACTCAGTCCCCGCCCACAGCTTCTGCCCCAAAGGTGAGCCACAGGAGTAGTCAAAGCCAAGACTTAAGAGTAGGTCGAGGCAATCTCTTTGCTCCCTCTCCCTGACTTCTCTTTTTGATGTTGAGACCCTAGCACAGTGCCTCTCTTGCAAAGTAGGCATTCGATGGGTGTTTAATGATGATGACTTCGCAAGCCCTCTGACATTGTGATCACCTCAGTTCCCCAGCTCTGGCCTGGTGACCCCTCAGCCCACAGCCCTAACATTTGCCAAGTCTTCCTGGGCCCGCCAGGAGAGCCTTCAGGAACGCAAGCAGGCACTGTATGAATATGCAAGAAGGTGAGAGGATGAGAGAGGACAGTGTGTCCGAAGGAACAAGTTGGAGAATGGCCTGATGAAGCTGACATGACACAAAGCCTACACGCTGTCTCTCCCCATGTCCCACAGGAGATTCAGAGAGAAACAGGCCCAGGAGGCTGACTGAGCCCAAAGGAAAAGAATGGTACCCAGAGCCGCAGGACGGAGACTGGGGGCAGCCCTCACCCAGCTAACAACAAGCCGGATGAGTGGGTGGTAAAAAGGGAGGGATGGGGCTCCCCCAATCTCATATTAAATTCAGGGTTTCCACTCAAGGTCTCTGTTGCCTCTCTGGGTTTTAAAAAGTCCCTTGAGTAGGTTCCTTTTCTTTGGTTGAAGAGCATATGGGTGAGGATGGTCAGAATGAAACTGTGAGATTATCTCATGCTAAACTGAAGTCAAAACAACTGGATCCCAGCTTGGTTGTATTAGGAGGCTGTCGCTGCAAAACTACAAGTCCCAGAATGCATTTCATGAGCACAAGCCTTGCTTTCCATAGCTTCCTAACTAAGTTAACCAAGGTGGAGCAAAAGGCCCCACCCCCAAAAATCAAGCTATGGGATTGGAGTTTGAGTTCAGTAAGGGTGGGGCCGGAATTTACCTTTGTACTCCAGGCTGGTCTGGGTTGGTGGTGCCTGGCTGGGTGTGTCCAGAACTGCCTGCCATCCTGACACGTCTCAGAGCTGCTGCCAGGTTTGAATCCAGGATCATTATGGCCCTGCTGTCCCACTCTCTTTTCCAAATTTCTTACTTATTTTCCCCTTTGGGTCCTTCCCACAGATTACTATGCTGCTTGTGACTCCTGCTTCCCCACAAGGGCCCCTGTGCTAGTCACAAGATCTTTACTACCCAACTACAAGCAGGGTAAAAGTCCACTTGCGATGGTCTCTTAGAAACACCCAGCACTGTTTCCTGGCAAGCAAGTACTGCTGGGAAGGATGGACCCCAAGGCATTATCCCCTGCGGGTTGAGGTTGGGGATCAAGCTGAGATGGGAATTTGGTCTCAGTCACCAGATCTGAGGCCTTACTGGCTGCCCTGCTTTCCGTAGGTTCCATGGACAGCCACCATGGCCTCTGGGCTGGCAGAAGAGTCTGAACCAAGTCCTGGGGAGTCTGAACTGGCTGTGAACCCCTTTGATGGGCTCCCCTTCTCTTCCCGCTACTATGAGCTGCTTGAGCAGCGGAGAGCCTTGCCCATCTGGGCTGCTCGCTTCCTGTTCTTGGAGCACTTGGAGAGTAGCCCCACTGGGGTGGTGCTGGTGTCTGGGGAGCCCGGCTGTGGCAAGAGCACCCAGGTGGAGGAAGATTGTGGGAGTGGACAGAAGGCAGGGTTAAATGGGCCTTTTCCTGGGTAAAGAGCGGGGATGTGGGAGAGCTGAGCGAAGAAAGGTGGGTTAGGCTGCCCCCGTGGGTGGTGAAGGTTCAGGGATGTCAGTTCAGCTGGCCAGACTTCCTGCCACACTTCTGTCTGATGCCCTCCAATATCCTGACCACTGCTCCTAACCTTTCCCTACCCAGATTCCTCAGTGGTGTGCAGAGTTTGCACTGGCCAGAGGATTCCAGGCTGGCCCGGTTACAGTCACCCAGCCCCACCCTCTGGCAGCCATGAGCCTGGCTTCAAGGGTGGCTGATGAGATGGACCTGACTCTGGGTCATGAGATTGGGTACAGCATCCCTCAGGAAGACTGCACTGGGCCCAACACCATGCTCAGGTGGGCCATTTGCAGTCTGATTCGAGGCTAATTCCCATGACTGAGTGGAAACAAACCCAGTTGTCTAGCTCCTCCCCCTACCCTCAGCTTAACCTGCCCTTAAGTCACGTGGTGCAAACCTCACCCTCACCACAAGACACAGGATATAGTGTGTGAACCAAGTGTCCTCAGCAGAGATGTGGGGCCACGCTTAGTGGTCCAAGGCTTAGGAAGTCCATGATGACAGTTTTTCTGACCTTCAATATCAAAATCTAGGCACCTTGGGGAAAAATGCCTGGACTTGGGTCTGGTCCATGTCCACACTGACTCCCTGCCCACTACCAATGTCAACAGGTTCTGCTGGGACAGGCTGCTTCTACAGGAAGTAGCCTCAACCCGGGGCCCCGGAGCCTGGAGTGTGCTGATTCTGGATGAGACTCAGGAGCGCTCAGTGGCCTCAGATTCACTGCAGGGGCTCCTGCGAGACACCAGACTGAGAAACCTTCCAGGGGACCCCCGAGTGGTTGTGGTTACCGACCCAGCCCTTGAACCCAAACTCCAAGCTTTCTGGGGCAATTCTCCTATTGTGAATGTACCCAGAGTGCCTGGTGGAAATCCCACCCTTATCTACAAGGACACTGTCCCCACTGACCTAGTGAAAGCTGCCTGCCAAGCTGTGCTTGAGCTGTGTCGGCAGGAAGAGGCCCCTGGAGATGTGCTGGTGTACCTGCCCAGTGAGGAGGTAAACAAAAGCAAAAAATGGATTGTGGGAAGCATTCCTACGCTGCCTTCCTGTCCAGGGCCAACATGTTAGGAATAGTGGTTGTATTTACTCTCCACTGGAGCCCTGGCAGGGATCAAGGACTTCAGAATAAAGAATTCTGCCACCCATTTTTAAAAATAATTTCTTATAATGCAGAGTTTTGTGCATAGCGAGCTAACTGATAATGTCCCCGACTTGAGAAGTGTATGTATTTTCTCAGAGAGAAGGGCCTTAGCTTTCATCAGTTTGTCCAAAAGAGCTCTGTGCTGCTCCCCACTCCCCCCCACCCCCACCCCAAAAAAGTAAGAACTGCCCTAATGCCCCACCCCTCTCCTCAGGAAATTTCCCTGTGCTGTGAAGCCTTGTCCAGGGAGCTGGGGATGCTGGCTGTCCAAGGCTCCCCACCGCGGGTGCTGCCCCTCCACCCAGGCTGTGGTCAAGCCATCCAGGCAGTATATGAGGGCACAGACATGAGTGTCCGGACGATCGTGGTCACTCACTGGCTGGCGGATTTCTCCTTCTCCCTCCCTTCCATCCAGCATGTCATTGACTCGGGACTGGAACTTCGGAGTGTGAGTGAGAGGAATGAGGGGGAGTGGAGCCTCTGGTAGAAATGGACCACTCTGATCTGTCTTGGCCTTGTTTGGGGGCTAAATGACAGGTTTACAATCCTCGGATCCGGGCAGAATCCCAGGTGTTGAGACCAATTAGCAAATGTCAGGCAGAGGCAAGACTGCTTCGGGCAAGGGGTTTCCCACCAGGTAAGAACCTTTCTCCTCAGACCAAAAAACAAACAAACAAACAAAAAAACACCTAAACACCTTGTACAAGCAGAATCTACTCCCCAGACCTTTCTCCTCTCAGGATCCTGTCTCCGCCTGTACTCTAAGACCATTCTAGAACTAGAGGCTCCCCCACTGCCCTACCCTAAATTGTGTGAAGAGAATCTGAGCTCCCTGGTGTTGCTCCTAATGAGGAAACAGATTGCAGAACCAGGGGAGTGCCACTTCCTGGATCGGCCTGGTGAGCCCCCTCCCCATCCTGCCCCAGGGCTGCCTCTGACTGCCCATGTGATGGCTAAGCCCAATGTCCTTGCCAGCCCCAGAAGCACTGATGCAGGCCCTGGAAGACTTGGACTATCTGGCTGCCCTGGATGACGATGGGGACCTGTCGGACCTGGGAATCATCCTGTCGGAATTTCCCCTGCCCCCTGAGCTGGCCAAAGCCCTGCTGGCCTCCTGCGAGTTTAACTGTGTGGATGAAATGCTCACTCTGGCTGCCATGCTCACTGGTACCTTTCCAGCTTTAGTCTGCCCTGGGTTAAAAGAATTCTGCCACTTGTTAATTAGGATCTTGGTTATTTTTGTTGTTGTTTTGGCTTGGTTTTTGTTTTGTTTTTCCTGCACTGGGAATCTTACCCAGGCCCTCCTGTGTGTTAGGCAGCCGTCCTGGGGTGCAGTTAGAATCACAGGTCCATCAGCCTTCCCACCCCTCACAGCACCTAGAGAATCGGGTGTCTACCCATCTCTTCCAATTATCTCCTGAGCTTTTTCTCCAATACTTCTTTCTCTTTGGTGTCCAATCTCACCCAGGTTGACCACATCCACTCCCCTGTCTGCTGCAGTCCTCCCCTTTAGCCGTGCAACATACTCCCCACCCCACCCAGTCTGTTCTGGGTATGGCTTGCCTGGTCCTGTCCAGCTTCAAGACCATATCCCCTGAAATGACAGCTCACTAGTGAGGTTAAGCATTTCTTCATCATCTTTGAATCGAGAATGCTAACTACTTCTACTTCAAAACTGTCTCCTCCCTATGCCTCTGTGGTATCACTTTTATTTATTGGGGGGTGCTGGGTTATGTTTTGCTTTGTTTTTTACAACTTATCTTTTCTTGGTTTTTCAAGACAGGGTTTCTCTGTGTATCCTTGGGTGTCCTGAACTCGCTTTGTAGACCAGGCTGGCCTCAAACTCACAGTGATCCACCTGCCTCTGCCTCCCGAGTGCTGGAATTAAAGGTGTGTGCCACCACGCCCGGCAAGGGGGGGGGTGCTGTTTTTTATTTGACGTAGTGCACATGCAAATATACATACATACAATGTGGTTTCTACATGTACATGAGTGAGCATGCACTCTGAGGCCAGAGGACGATGTCAGCTGTCCTGCTCTTTCACTCTCTCCTTTATCCCCATGAGGCTGCCTCTCTTGCTAAATCTGGAGCTCGGCTGGTATCTCAAGTGCAAGTGATTCTCCTATTTACACGCACGCACGCACGCACGCACACACACGGTCTTTTTATTTGTTTGTTTTGTTTCATTTTGTTTCACTGTATAGCCTGGGCTGTCTTGGAACTCACTCTGTAGTCCAGGCTGGCGTCTGCCTCCCAAGGGCTGGGATTAAAGGCGTGCGCTCCCATCACCTGGCTCAGCCCCTGTGGTTTGAAAATGCTAGGTGTGTGTGACCGTAACAGGTGGCATTTTCATACATACCTGGAATTTGAACTTAGGCCTTCCTGCTTGTGTAACAAGTACTCTTAACCCCTGAGCCTCCTCCCCAGCAATCACCCTTGGGTTTTTTTCTTTGTTTTTTATTTTGTTCAGTTTTAGATAGGGCTTCTCTTTGTGTAGCTTTGGCTGTCCTAGACTTTCTCTGTAGACCAGGCTGGCCTTGAACTCAGAGAGATCCACCTGCCTCTGCCTCCCCGAGTGCTGGGATTACAGGCGTGCACCACCATGTCCAGCATCCTGTAGTTTCCGTTCTACTTCTGTGGCCGTGCTGTCTTCACCTGTTCCTTGGGACCCTCCCTACCACCACCACCAATAACATTCTTTTAAATCTTAAGAAGGAGGAGATAAAGAGGCAAAGGGGAGAAGGTGAGGAAGGAGAGGGGACAGAGAGGGACACAGAAGGAAAGGAGAGGGAGGAGAGAGATCCAACTCCCCACCCCCAAGATTTCATTTTTCTGTGTAAGCCTGCACGTCTGTACATCATGGCATGCAGTACCAGTGGAGGCCATAAGAGGGCGGCTGATCCCCCTGGAACTGGAATTAAAGGTGCTTGTTGGACACCATATAGGTGCTGGGAACCAAACCCAGGTCCTCTGCAAGAACAGCCAGTGCCATCTCTCCAGCCCCGTGCTCCTCTCTCTTTTTTAAAAGTATTATCCTGTATGTGCATGATGTGTGATGTGGGGCGCCAGGGGTGTGCTACAGCTCATGTGTGGTCAGGGGAGAATTGTTTCTTTCTTCCCCCCTATATGTGGGGTTCTGGGGATTGAACGAGGCAGCTTAGGCTTGTGCACTATATGCTGAGACATTTTGAAGGCTTACTTTTAGGTGGGCATACGGTTTTACTCTGTAGTGCAGGCTAGCCTGGAATCCACTGTACACCCCATGCTAGTCTTAAATTTGCAGCAATCCTCCTGTCGTAGCCTTCCCTCCCAGGTAGTAGGATAACAGGCATGTGCCACAACCCCTAGCTTTCCTAGGAAAACTTTCTACCAGACTAGTTCATAGTGTCTCTGCTCGGTGCTGAACCCACACACTCTCTCCACAGGCCCCTCTTACCACGCCACCATTTTCCTCTCTGTTCTACCTCAGACAGCCTGTCACCTCTCCTGTCCTCACCCTGTACTAAGCTGTCCCTAGAGTTCCCCTTTGTAGCTCCTACGTGTGTTGTTCAGAGTCATCTGCTCTCTGCACAGTCACAGCCAAGGCCAGCCAGTGTTGGGCCCTCCTCCCTTCCACGGTCTCCTAACCAGGCATGTGGACCAGCACCTAGACTTTCTTACTTTAACATTCGTCCTCAGTGGCTGGCCTTGCCTCCTATAGCGTGCAGACTTTTTTGTATCACATAGTCTGCCTCTGACCCTGGCCACACCACCGTCCTTTGCCATTCTTGCCACATCACCAAACGACATGGCTTCTAGTGCTCCGGATAAGCCATTAGCCTCTGTGCGGTGCTGTTCCCACAGCCGCAAAGGGTCCCCCGTCCCTTCCACACTCACACTCTTGACACTGGCCCAAGGATTGCTTGCTTTTTTTTTTCCTTTCTCCAACTTCCACCCTGCCTCCTCCACCAAAGCCTGCACAAACTTACCTTCTCTTTGCTTTCAGAAAGCCAAACATACCAGTTTTTCTTAGCATTCCCTTCCTGCTTGGACTCTCCCACCAAATTTGTGTGTGTTGTGTGTGGAGGTGTGGGTCCATACATCAGTGTGCTTGCAATGCAAAGGCCAAAGGAAGCAACTCAACTTTTCTGCTGGGCTGAGTAAGCTCCCAGGATCTGCCTGTCTCTACCCACCAGGTTCTGGAGTTACAGGCACAGGTAGCCTTTCTAAGCTTTTTTTTTTTTATATGGGTACTGGGGATTCGAACTCAAGTCTTTATTCTTATACAGTGAGTGCCCACTAAGTGATCTGTCCAGCCTTTCTCCAACCAGACTCTAATCTCCTTAAAGGAAAACAAAAAAACAAAAAACAAGAACAAAACTGTCCTTGATTTCCAGCCATTAGTATCTAGGGGAAGATGGGTTCCAGGACCCTCTGTGGATCCCACAGTCCACTGGTGCTTCAGCCTCTCAGGAGAAAATGCTTCCGTGTTGAATGTAGCCTGTGCATATTCTCCTACATACTTTAAATAGGCCTGGCGTGGTGGCGCACGCCTTTAATCCCAGCACTTGGGAGGCAGAGGCAGTCGGATCACTGTGAGTTCGAGGCCAGCCTGGTCTACAAAGTGAGTCCAGGACAGCCAAGGCTACACAGAGAGACCCTGTCTCGAAAAAAAAACCAAAATAAATAAATAAATAAATAAATAACCCCCAGATTACTTACAGCACCCCATACCGTGTGCAAGTTACGTAAATGCTACCCTACATTACTTAAGAAACAGTAGCCAAGGATAATCTGTGTGATCTCTATAGATGTAGGTTTCTCTGAGTACTTTTAATTGATTGAATCCACAGATGCAGGGCTGTGGATGTGGAGGGTTCGCTGCATTTGTCTCCAAAGCACGGCCAAGTGCAGAACACCTGGAATCTATTGTCTTTTGAATTAAGCTCCCCGCAGGATTGCTCCGCTTTTTCTGTATTCTCCTCCCCAAGCTACGGTCCTCCCTGATTCTCCCAAACCGTCTTCCTATCTCCGCGTCCAGCTGCTCCTGGGTTCACCCGTCCTCCCCTGTGTGCAGAGGAAGCTGCTTTGCGTCGGGCCCTGGAGCACGCCGATGGCGACCACAGCTCTCTGATCCAGGTTTACGAAGCCTTTGCACAAAGTAAGTGGCTCGGCCTGCGCCCCACAGAGACTCCCAGGAAACATCCAATCAGCCAGCAGACCTCTGTGCTCAGGAAGAGGAGGAGGTCCTCGGGCCAAGGGTCCTCTTTGTGCATCTTAAGGACTTATTCCAGCTGTTTCCTTCCTTCTCCAAGGTGGAGCAGAGGAGGCTTGGTGTCAGGCTCGGGGTCTAAACTGGGCAGCATTGTGTCGAGCCCGGAAACTCAGAGCAGAGCTCCTGGAACTCATGCACCGGATAGAGCTGCCAGTGTCCCAGCCAGCCTTTGGCTCGGAGCAGAATCGCAAAGACTTTCAGAGAGCACTGCTGTCAGGATACTTCCTCAAGGTTAGGGAGAGGGCTTAATGAAAGGCATTTGGCCTGGTGTGGTGGGGCGCATCTTTTAATCCCAGCACTCCAGAGGCAGGCAGAGCTCTCTTAATTTGAGGCCAGCCTGGTCTACATAGTACGTTCTAGGACAGCTAGGACTACACAAGATGAGTCTTATGTCCAAAGGGGTGGGCGTGAGGGATGGCTGGGGGGTTGACTTAGCAGTTAAGAGCACTCATTGCTCTCTCAGAGGGCCCAGGGGATCCAGGCTCACCATCCTTAACTCCAATTCCAGGGAGCTCAACACTTTTCTCAATGTCAAGGGCAAGCACATGGAGTGCGTACATACATGCAGGCAAAACACTCATGCACATAAGCTAAAATAAATAAATCTTTTTTTAATTTTAGAAAGAAAATAGAATCAAAACGCAGGGGGAGGGCAGGGGGAAAGAGCCGAGTAAGCAAAGCACCTTGCTTCACTCTCAAGGGCAGACTTTGATCCCCAGAGCTGTGGGGTCACTTGTAGTTCTAACACTGGGGAGGCAGAGACACTTGGGTCCATGGAGCTGGCTAGTGAGCCAGCCTGGCCTCATGGCAGGTTCTAGGTTCTGTCTCCAAAAAAGGATAAATGGCATCCAAGGAATGGCACCCACGATTGACTCCCCAAGATTAACTCTCTCCCTCCCTCCGTCTCTCTCTCTCTCTCTCTCTCTCTCTCTCTCTCTCTCTCTCTCTCCTTTCTCTCTCACACACACACACTCACTCTCTCTCTCACACACACACACATACTCACACACTCACACTCTCTCTCCCTCCTTCCCCCCTCCCTCCCTCTCTCTCTCTCACACACACACACTCACACACTCACTCTCTTTGTCTCTCTCTCTCTCACACACACACTCACACACCCTCTCTCCTCTCTCTCTCTCTCTCTCACTCACTCTCTCTCCTCTCTCTCTCTCTCCTCTCTCTCTCTCACACACACACTCACACACTCTCTCTCCTCTCTCTCTCTCTCTCTCTCTCACACACACACACACACACACTCACAATTTCTTAGAACCAGGAGTCTGAGGGTTTAACGCACAGGAGGCTATGGAAAATGCCATATGGTGATTTGCTTTTAGGCTCTGCATCACTTAGTCCTCTTGTGCCCCTTCTTTTCTTCTCTCTTTTTAAAGACAATGGTGAGACAGACAGGGTCTCATGTTGCCCAAGCTGGCTTCAGACTTTCTTTTCTTTCTTTTTTAAAATTATTTATTTATTATGCGTACAGTGTTTTGCCTGCATATACAACTGCACTCCAGAAGAGAGCACCAGATCTCATTGTAGGTGGTTGTGAGCCACCATGTGTGGTTGCTGGGAATTGAACTCAGAACCTTTGGAAGAGCAGGCAGTGCTCTTAACCTCTGAGCCATCTCTGCAGGCTTTCTACGTAGCTCAGCCTGGCCTCAAACGCCTGCTCCTCCGGCCTCTGCTTCCCTGACAGTGGGATTACCAGCACTGGCCTCCTCCTCTTTATTTTCTGTGCTCTGTTCCTTATCCCATCCGTGTATTTGTGTTTCAATGAGGTGGCCCGAGACACAGATGGGACTGGAAATTACCTGCTTCTCACCCATAAACACGTAGCCCAGCTGTCCTCATCCTGCAGCTACCGAAATCGCAGGGCTCCAGCCCATCCCCCCGAGTGGGTGCTGTACCACAGCTTCTCCATATCCAAAGACAACTGCCTCTGCGTTGTCTCTGAGATTCAACCCGAGATGTGAGTATCCTCACCTTCCACTCTTAACACTGCCCCTTCCCCTCCCCGGGGGTGGGGGGTGGGGACCAAACCCAAAGTCGGGGTGTGAGACTTAACAAGAGGGTTTGTGAAGGGGTTGATGGGAAATGCCATGACCTCATTGGGACTTTCTTCAATAGGCTGGTGGAGCTAGCCCCTTCGTACTTCCTGAGTAACCTGCCCCCCAGTGAGAGCAGAGACCTCCTGAACCAGCTGAGAGAAGAAGCTGCAGAGCCATCTGCTGAGCCTGAATCTTCCTCTCCCCGGGAGTATGGTGATGGCTGTGCTCTGCAGTGAGCTGCTTAAGGAATGGAGCCAGCCTCACCGTGCAGCACCAAGGCAGTCAGGCAGACTTAGAGATCCAAAGCGTAGGGTCAGATGAACTCCCTGAACCCATAGGGCCTGTCTGTGGGCAAGGGAGCAAATGCTGGGCCTCACGCAACCTTGCACTCTCCTTAGGACTATAAAAGATTTTTCTATGATGCCAAGTTTAATTGTGGTTCCGTGGTGCCATATACAATGCCCAGGAGTCAGAAATGAGACTTGAGAAAAGAGGCTGGCTTCTGAGGTGCAGCCTCTTGCCAGTCTCAGACCAAGCCTTTGTGCTGCCTGATGAAGCAGCCCCTAACAGAGACCGTGAGCGCTCCCTGTCACAGTGTTCCAGCCTCTGGCAGAAACAAGATGGGGACAATAGGATGACACAAAACATTCCCTTTAAACCAGAAAAAGCTTTGTGTTCATCCAACTCAACTCTCAGAAAGCCTCCTGCAGACTCTGACTCACCTGCGGTCTGTCGTCTAATTTTTCATTGTATTTATTTTGTGTGTGTGTGTGTGTGTGTGTGTGTGTGTGTATGCACACACGTGTGCATGCATGAGCATGCCATAACACACATGTGGTGGTCAGGACAATTCGAAGAAATCAGTTCTCTTCCACCAAGTTGGTCCTAGAGATAAAACTCAGGAGAACTGCCGGTGCCTTTCTTAAAAACGTCCTGTATTTCTTCTTCCTGGCTGGGTACTCCTTCCCTTCTCCCGCCCTTATTCTATTAATTTTTGAGCCCATCACTTTTCCTGCACATTGTAAATGTGTTTGTGGAATATGGTGGAAAGAAAGGCTTAATCCATGTAACTCCCCAGAGTTCCCTCCTCCCCCCACCCCCCGGAGCTCTTGGCCTCCCATTCCATCTGTCTCCACCCCTGTGAAGTCAGCAAGCTCCCCCAAAGGCAGGCATCCGGAAGTTTTTCTCTCTGGATCTAACACGAGCTTTGCCTACTGTTAATCCTGCCACAGGCCCCCCACTTTCCCTTTCGTGATCCACAGCGCCACTGACTGCCTTGGCCTCCACACCTCCAGTCCTGACTCACCTTTGAGTCTTCCTAGGTTTGCATGTCTTGTGCTCACTCTAACACTGGGCCCATGAACTGGCCACTGGCTCCTGCTCTCTGGTCTCTAACCCTACATGGCCCCGGAGCCACGCTGTCTTCCTAGCTTTTATCCTCTGAATATATAGTATCTCTCTTACCTACAGCATGTGTGTATTGAGACTCTGGGGGGGGGGGGCCCGCAGGTTGGACAAACCACATGACAATGGGAGAGTGAATCAAGAAGGAATCCTTAGCGATTGTTTTACAGATGAGGGATGAGGTGGACATTCAGTCCCTGTCACAGTCAGCCACATTCTTGAGTGCCAGCACCTCTTCCACTACCAGACTGTTTTTGATGTCTAACACCAACTCAGTGGCCCCGTCCCAGCCGGACCCGAGCTCTGAGCCCACTCAGGGCAGAATCCCAAGTGCCTTGCCGGGTCCCTGCAGGTTGCCCTATCGACCCCACATTCCAGCGGGTCCGGTTGAGGGGAAAAAAAAAAAAAAAAAGCCATGAAGGACGGAGTCAAAGTGCAGGCCAGGGGCCACTGGTGGCCAAGGAGCCTCAAAGAACAGTTTCAGGCCTTCAGCTAGCTCCTCATGCTCCGCTGGCACCTGTCCACGGTGGCGCTCCTCGAGCAAGGGTCGCTCACACCACCGAGGCGAGCCCGGACACTGAAGCCACCTTGTTGTCCTCGGCCCACGGCTGCAGATTCTGCAGCGCGAAGAGCGATGAGTTGTGCAGGCAGAGCGGGTCCGGTGGCAGCGGTGGCCGCAGCGGCCTGGGCAGCGCTTCCTGCTGCAGGTGGAGCAGCAGGCGGCCCGCGCGGTGCCGCTCGGCCTCCCGCTCCTCCGCCGTCTGGCGCCTGGGCGAGCGGAGAGCCGGGGTCAGCGGACGGCCCGGTCCTTCCCCGCCACTCGGCCCGCCCGCGCCCCTCGCCTCACCGCCACTTGGTGCGTCGGTTCTGGAACCAGGTCTTGACCTGCGCGTCCGTCATGCGCAGGGCCTTGGCCAGCGCCGCCCTCTCTGCCGAGGCCAGGTACTTCTGGCGCAGGAAGCGTCGCTCCAACTCCAGCACCTGCGAGCGGGAAAAGGAGGTGCGCGGCTTCTTGCGCTTCGGGGGGGTCCGATTTTGGTAGGGGTGGCCTATTCGACGTGTCCCAGAGAAGGGCGAGAGCGCAGCTACCGGGCGGAAGAGCAGGGCAAAGTTTGGGGGTGGTCGGAGGTTGACACTGACAAGAGATCCCCTAGTCCTCACAGGGCCCTCATCCACAGAGGCCTCGTTCAAGAAGGGGCCAAGGAAGAATCCGGTTCCTCCCAAACGTCACCCTGCCCCTCCTCGCAGTAGGTTTGGTGGGACTGCAGAGGAAGGGAGCATGCACCCGAGGGCAGCAGCTCTCTCCTTACTGCCTCTCCTCTATGGAACCGAGAGATTTGGGGTCCGGGAAGGTCCAGGGGGATGAGCAGAGGGAAGGGATTAAAGGAGTAGTGGATTTGGAGCAGAAAGCTAAGAAGCGAAGAAACGGGTCAAGAGGGAAGGACACCGAGGGGTTGAGCAATCTCACCCGTGAGCCTGTCCTTTGCAAAGCGGCGGCCGCTGTCCATCCAGGGGAAGGTGAGTCCCGCTAGGCCCCCAGCACCACCCAAACCGGAGGGTCCCGGCACCGCGGGAGCCGCACCCGAGGGCGGCGGCGGAACCGGCAGCGGGCGGTGCGCCGGGACACGGATCACGCCGCCGGGGCCCACTCCCGAGCCTCTAGGCAACGGGGCCAGAGAGCCGGCTGCAGCATAGCCCGAGGCTCCGTGGAATCCACCGGAGAACGCTGCATTCTCCCCGTGGCTCTGGCCCGCCTGCCCCGGGCCCAGACCGCTCCCCGGGGGTTCGGGGCCGCTCAGGATCTGATCAATGCCGAAGCTGATGGGTTCGTGGTGCGGAAGGTGGTGAGGAGCCAACACCGCGGGCTCCATGGGGCCAAGCCGGAGAGGACCAGGAGGTTGGATGGCTGGGAAGGGTATTTCTGACAGCTGCGGAAGCCGGGTGGCCGCGCGCTGGGGACAGCAGCTTCAGGGGTCCGCGGGGCAGGCCACGGCTGGGCGCTGGGGCCCCAGGGACCACAACATCCCTGTGTACTGGGTGCTGCCGCACCCGTGCCCGCCCCTCCCGGGCGTCCGCGCAGGGACTCGCATCCCGGAGGAGCGTGGCCGGCGGGGATCCCGGGAGCGCAGGTGGACGCTAGGTTGCCCAGGCCGCTGCCGGCGTCCAGTGTGGAGAGAGGTGGCCAGCTTCAGGCTGGGGCAGTGACTGACAGATCGGCCTCGGGTGGGCAGAGGGGGCTGAAGGAGGGCAGGGGCGGGGCTCCGCTGTTAAAGAGAAAGGGATGGCTGGATGTGCCAGGCGCAGGCAGAGGAGGGCGCGGGTGTCAGGAAGGCGCGGTGCGCGGGAGGGGCCGCTGACTCAGCCGGGATGCTCTAGCACTCACATCCTCTCCGGCCTCCGCCTTCGGGCTGCCTCGACCTCGCGGGCTCCTCAGCAGGTGCTTCTTTCCCTAACCCCCACTCTTCGCCTCCCGATGGGTGCCGCTGGCCAGCTTCTGGATTCGTTGTGGTCCCTACCCAAATGCCCCCTGAGACCAAATCTCGTTGAGGCTTCCTGGCTGTGTAAGAAGCGGCTGGGGAACGGCGATCCGCGACCTGGAGTCCCAGGAAGAGTCCAAGTGGCAAGGCGTGTTCGGTGGGCTCGGGCAGGAAACGGATATCTGAGCTTGGGTCGTGGCACACCTCCTGGCTTTTCCTGTAGCACTCCCCACCCTGCTTGTCTTGACCGGCCAGGAATTACTGTCCTTTTTCTTAGAATTTCGATTTTCTGAAATTGCTGTAAATCGGACCGTGTGTCAAACGGACCAACCCCGGCCTCCACCGCGGGATTCCACACCTCTAATTTGCATCTCGGAAAGCTACCCTCACACACTGTCCTCCCTACTCTAAGGCGAAAGGGCTACACACTGGGGCTCGCTGAGGCCCTGGGTGGCTCCCGGCTCTGCATCCTACCGACACTTCAGCCCCACCCAAGCCCCAGAAAAACGCTCCAGGCAAGGAAAGTGGGGGCAGGCTGAAACTGCTCGGTGACCTTGTGACCTCTGGGCGCGGACCCAGGAGCTGGGAGTGTGTGACCTCCTCGCCCTTCCTTGGGATGGGACCCCAGCCGAGCGGGCCCCTAGGCCGAAGACACGCCCCCGTCGCCACCCTGCCCGGTGCAGGCCGCCATAATCGGGTTAGCTGGGCCGGAATTACATTACCTTCCCTAGCCCGCCCTGGCCCTGGGGGGGGGCCCTGGCGCCTCGGAGCCGGTGAGACTGGGCCCGGGGAGGGGGGCAGCGGGTGGGCACGAAGGAGCTGCTCAGCCTGCCTTGGGCACATCGTGGCCAGAAGACCCCGCCCCGCTATGCCAAGCCTGGACCCTCTCCCTTACTCACCGCAGGGCTCAGCTCCACCCTATGGCTTTCCCGCGTGAAGCAAAGTGACTAGCAAGTACAGACCTCCCTGAAACTACTGTTATTTCTCCAGGATCCCCCATGGGAAAGGCGCCCCTCCTTTCTCCCAGCAGATGGGCTGGCAGCCTGGCGCCTGAGGCAGGGTGAAGGGGTCTTTTCTCTCCTGGGAACCAGGATATTTGGGCATCTGGACAGGAACATAAAAGTAGATAAAAGTAAGCCCTTCACCCCAGTGTTCTCCGAAGCCTGCCCGGGGGGGGGGGGGGGGGGGGGTGGGGTGGGATGGAGGATAGTGTTTAGGGGCTGGGGGGCATTAATACTTTGTGGGAGCCCTATGCCATCTTGGCCACCTAGATTCTTTTCAGCTATTCCTTCCACCTCTCTGGTCACGGGTCGGGGGAGGGGACAATTTGGCAACGGTGCTTTTTATGTCCCTAGAGAAAACAATCACTTCTCCTCTGCGCAAAGCCCTCCCTGTGCCGAGCAGGAGGGTGAGGCTACATCGAACTTGAAGCACAGAACATACACTTCCCTGGATGGGACCAGCCTAGGGACCTGGCCAAGAAAGGCAGTCCCCGGCAGGGGATTAGCTTGCAGATGTGCTAGGAGGGCAAGCTTCATGAGGGAAAGTAACTATGTCTCTCACGCCGCCGCAGCCAAACTGAATAAACCTTCTTGAGCTTTGTCAAAGGATGAGTCATTGAATGAGAAACCGGTGACGGTGACGTCCTGGCTGGCTGTCACCTTTGAGGCCAGCGCAGGTGGCACTCTCTCTGTAAGGATGCAGGACATCCAAATTTTGTCAGCCGCAGGCCCACCTAGGAGTTTCTCTTCTTGCCTCCATCTCTGTTGGTTCCTGCCAGTTCAAGATGACGATGGAGGTCGTAGGTAAGTGGAGCTCGTGGCCTACCAGATGTGTTTGTGACACACCCACACCCTCAAGTGGTTCTTTTCCCCCTTTCTTTCTCCCCCTAACTGCCTCTCCCCCCTTTTAAAAACCAGCCCAAGCTGGTCTTAAATTCTCCATCCTTCTACCTCTTTTGTACCGAGATGCCCACTCACGCCCCTTGAGTCCTTGAACCCTTGAGGCTGCAGCTTCGGGGGGGGGGGAAGCTGAGTGTATCACCTCAGCTCCTTCTTTTCCTTTCTCCTCAATGCTCTTCTTCAAGATGGCCCCCCAACTCTTATGTCACTATGTCTGTCATCAGCTCAGTCCTTCCCACTTCAGGCCATCTCAAAATCTCCTCATCTGGACGGAAGCCTTTGCCTGACTTTTTTAGTGACATCTTCCTTTCTTCTTTCCCTTCTTCTGTCCATGTGTACAGCCTCCATCTCTTCCTCCTTGGCTGTCCTTGTGTTAACTCGCTGGAGACTGTTTTTTTCTACATCTCAGCTTTTATTCCCAGTGGGGGGAGGGGTGGGCTAGATAGGTGGGTGTTTTACTGTATAACCCTAGCTGCTGGAATTCATTCTGTAGATCAAACTGCCCTTGAACTCACAGGAATCCACCTGCCTCTGCCTCTGCCTTCTGAGTATTTAAAACTACATTTATTTTTAGTGTACTGTGTGTGCACACACACATGTGAGCGTGTGCATGTACCACAGTATGAAGGTGGAGGTCAGAAGACAACTTTTGAGTCTGTTGTCTCCTTCCACCATGTGGGTCCAAGGTTCGAACTCTGGTCATTGGGCTTGACAGCAAGCACCGTTACCTGCTGGACTGTCTCACCAGCTTGTGAGATGTCCTTTCATTAGGCTTTTGGTTTGTTTTGCCTTTCTTTTTTTTTTTTTTTTTTTTTTTTTCCAGCACTGGGGATTGAACCTAAGGCCTCCTGCACGCCAGACAAGTGTCCTCCCACTGTGCTACATCCCCAGTCCTGTCTCATTATGTCTCCCTTGCTTTCTGTAATGTGAGCTTCCATTGTTACTGCTTACAGCCTTCCTCCCCTGGCTTTGCTTCTTCTGCTGAAGAATGTGAGTGTGCTTCAGAGTTCTGGCTTTAGCTTTCTGCATCTAGTTAAGTTTCATCTATTGCAATAGCCCTGATTCTCACACCCACGTGGATGGACGGCCTTCTGACCAGCTCCACCCACCTCTCTGAAGCTACCTTAAGTCCAACAGGCTGGAGGCTCACTCCTCATCATCCTCTTACCTTGGGCCCACCCCGTCAGGTCCCTGGCTCCTCCCCTCTGCCATGCTTTCTTTTAAAGTTTAAAATGCTGCCACTGCCGCCTTCTTCTTTGGACAGGGTCTTCTGTCGCTCAGGCCTTGAATTCGCTATGGAGCCATGGCTGGTTTTGAACTCTGATCTTCCTGTCCCTACCTTGTGGGTGCTAAATTACAGGTGTGTGGCATTTCTAGCTACACTCCTGCGTTTCCATTGCTAAACCCTTAACCTAAGCTGTCACGATCACCTGCATTCTTTCATTTGTTCATTCAGAACATTCTGAAAAGATTTCTTTGAATAGTATGTCCATCTGTGTTTTCCTGCTTAAGTTTTTGCGCACTACGTATGTGTAAGAGCCCTTTGAGGCCAGGCAGGCTGGATCTCCTGAAGCCAGAGCTATAGGCAGTTGTGAGCCACTTGCCCATCATGGGTGCTGAGAACCAAACTCATGTCCTCTACAAGGCCACTGGGTGTTTTTAATTGCTCTCCAGCCCCCATTCAGAATATTTTAGCACCTGGTATACGCTCAGACCCAGAGATGGAGATGTGAACAGCAGAGAGAAGGAGGTACCTAACTCTGAAAAAGCTACATTCTAGTATGAAAGGCTGATGAAAACCTAGAAGAAGGTTAGAAACAAATAATATAATTTCTACATACTATATAAAGAGATACAATAGAATACACAACAGAGAGATATATGGTGGTGTGTGCTTGTAATTCTAGCTACCTTAGGAGGCTGAGGCAAAGAATCAAAAGTTTGAGGCCAGATGGAAGAGCACTGTGTTTCAAAAAAACAAAAGAAAACAAAACAAAACAGGAAAACCCATCCAATAAAGTGCTTGCTATCCAAATGTGAGGTTCTGAGTTGGATCTCCAGCTTTTGAGTGAAAAGCTGGGTGTGGTGGAGCCGTGGGGAGGCAGTGACAGGAGGGCCAATAGCCAGCCAGCTATCTTTATTATCAAGGAGCCTTTCCTTGGGTCTCTCAAGATTCTAAGGACACCAGAGTTTGACATGTATGCATACACATGTGCTCACTTTAGTGTGCACATGCACACACAAAAATAAGTTACATTTGGCTGGGGAGTGGTGGTGCACGCCTTTAATCCCAGCACTTGGGAGGCAGAGACAGGCGGATCACTATGAGTTCAAGGCCAGCCTGGTCTACAAAACGAGTTCAGGACAGTCAAGACTACACAGAAACCCTGTCTTGAAAAAACAAACAAAACAAAACAAAAAACCCAACAAAGCCAAACCAGAACAAGTGTTAAGAGTGCTAAAGCATGACCAGAAGAAACTGAGCAGTGACACTGAAGGGCACGTGACACTAAAGGGTGGGTGCCTGGGTTATTTACGCAGCAGGAACACAAAAGCCTCTTGGAGACCTGAAAGAGGGAGGGCATGTGGGTGCCTAAGGTGTCAGAGCCAAGCCCATCTTAGCATGTCTATGGAGCAAACCAAGAGGAGCCCAGTGTGGCTGCAGACATCATGTAAGGCACTAGGCTTTGGCTCTGACTGAAAAGGAGGCGATCAAGTTCGAGGTTTTGTTGTTGTTTGGTTGCTAGCTTTTGTTTTTGAGTTCTTTGGTTTATGTGCATATGTGTTTTGCCTCCAAGTATATATGTGTAGCACATCCATGCTGGAGTGCTTGTGGGGGCCAGCCTAGGACCTTCTGTAGACCAGGCTGGCCTCTAACTCTGCAGCCAGAGTGACAGATTGTTGGAAACCTTTCTTGTGGGTGTTGGAAGCAAACCCAAGGGAATCAGTGCTCTTAGCATCTGAGCCATCTCTGCAGCGTCTGGATTTGTTCAGGTGTGTGTGTGTGTGTGTGTGTGTGTGTGTGTGTTCCTAGGGATCAACACAAGGCCTGGGAGAAGTATTCTCTTACAGAGCTGTAACCCTGGTGCTATTAAAATACCTTAAACAAAAAAAGGGGGGAGGGGAGTCTATTTATTTATTTTGGTTCTCTGAGACAGGGCTTCTCAGGAGGGTGGTGGTGGTGGTGCACACCTTTAATCCCAGCACTTAGGAGACAGAGGCAGGCAGATCTCCGTGAATTTGAGGGCAGCCTGGTCTACAAACTGAGTCGGGGCAGTCAGGACTACACAGAGAAACATTGTCTTAGAAGGGGGGGGGGGGGAGCTTCTCTGTGTAGCCCTTCCTGTCCTGGAACTTGCTGTCTAGACCAGGCTGGCTCAAACTCAGAGACCTGCATGTCTCTGCCTCCTGGGTGGTAGAATTAAAGGCCTGTGTCACCACACTTGGCTCAACAATCTGATTTTTCAATTTTATGATTTACTTATTGTTTGCTTTTCTTTCTTTCTTTCTTTCTTTCTTTCTTTCTTTTTTTTTTTTTTTAAGAAGGAGGAGGAGGAGGGGAGATAGGGTTTCTGTAGAGCACTGGCTGTCCTGGAACTCCCTCTGTAGACCAGCAGGCTGGCCTCTAACTCACAGAGATCCATCTGCCTCTGCCTCTTGAGAGCTGGGATTAAAGGCGTGCACCACCACCACCACCACCCCCCACATGAGACAGTCTTATGTAGCCCAAGTTGACCTCAGATTTGCTTTGTACCCTAGGATGATCCTGAACTCCTAGTTGCCCCACCTCTACCCCATGAGTGCTGGGATTACAGGCCTATAGCTTTATTTAATAGTTTCCTTGAGGTCTAATTGACAATAAACTGCAGGGTTTTGTTTGTTTGGTTGGTTGCTACCCACTTATTTTCTTTTTCAAGACAGGATTTCTCTCTGTAGCCTTGGTTGGCCTGAACTTGCTTTGTAACTCAAGCTGGCTTTAAAGTCACAGAAATCTGCCTGCCTCTGCCTCCTGGGTGCTGTGATTATAGGCGTCTGCCACCTTGTTTTTGTCTTTGTTGTTTGTGTGTGTGTGTGTGTGTGTGTGTGTGTGTGTGAGACAGGGTTTCTCTGTTTTAGCCTTGGCTGTCTTAAAACTCCCTTTATAGACCAGGCTGGCTTCAAACTCACAGAGATCAACCTGTTTCTACTTCCCCAGGCCTGAGATTAAAGGTATGTGCCACCACTGCCTGAACTCCAAGTATTTAAAGGGTATACTCTAATTGGTCTCAACAAATGTACATATCCACTAAACTAGCACCAGGGTCAAAATGAGAAACACACCCATCAAAAAAGTGTGGTCTTTCTAAGCCATGATCAGAGTCACTCTGTGGGAAGGACTGAAGAGGGAGCCACGGTAGTCAGCGGAAGCAGTCAAGACCTGCCATGGCTCAGTGGTGACTAGACATGGCTGACACTAAAAAGAGGTGAACCATAGCTGGAATTAATTGCTCAAGAAGTCATTAATACATGCTTGATGCTTCTCTGAGGAGGGCATTTTATTCCATCTATGGGGACACACGGACACACACACACACACACGTTCCTTTCTGCCAGGTCCCTGTTGGAATCGATTCATTCCAACTCTTTCCGGCCCCATTCTCTGTACTACCACTCTCAATCCACACCTGTTTCTTTGGTGATTCCCCTCCAGACTGACTTCCTTTCCTATTTCCATCACATTTATACCCCTCGTCCATGTGTCGATCATGCCCACAAGAGTTCCAGCTTCTACAGAAAGCCTTTTAAGTTTCTGTTTGTATTTCCCCTTTGGCTCCAATCTCCAACTGTACTCGATGCTAATAACGCTTCAGAGAAATTTTATTCTTTTTAAATTCTGGTGTTAAGGACCCACTAATGTCAGTGTATCCGCCCCGGGGGGACTCCTGCGTCCTCCCCCAGTGCTGGCCTGGGCCTATGCTACCGCAGGCACTTGCTACCCAAGTATCCTAAGGTCAGTCCTCCCCTCCTCCTTCGGCATCTGCTCTGCATTAGTCTGTCCCAGGCCTCCGCAGGCGCCGATGATTAAATCATCATCATTAACCAGGGCCTATTCCTCCCACCCCCGGCAGCATGGAGAGAGTGGGGGGGTAAGATCGCCACGTTCCCCGGGGTCTCTCCCTCCCCAACCCGCCCAAGGCACCCTCTCCAAGACTTTGCGAAGCCCGGAGAAACTCCAACCGCGGAGCGCGGAGAAAAGCTCGCCACTCGGACGTAGCTCCGCAACGCGGACGCCTCAGTCAAGCAGGGCTGCAGTGCAGGGTGAGGACCCGGGGTCTGGGGCGAGGTCGCGTCTCAGGCAGGATTCCCACGCTCCGGAGCTGGAGCGGCCGGTGATCGCTCGGCCTCCGTATCCTAAGGCACCAGCTATCTATCACAAGCTCCTGAAGTTGGTCCAGAGGTCGGTGTGTGCCGTCGGAAGGACGCCCTTGGGAACGTGCACAGCAGGGACCCAGCTCCACGATCTCCCACTATCCCCCGCCCCCCAACTACTCCCTAAAGACCACTGAGAAGGGGGGGCTAGCAGGCTCAGGTGAGCATACGGGGGAGCGAGAGGGGGGGCGAGGGCGGGGTGTGCCAGAAGCCTAGCCAATCCGGAGAATGTGAGGCCCTCGTTGCTAGGAGACAAGTCCCGCCCCCACAGGCGGTACCGGAAGTGGCGGGCTGGGATCAGCCTTTAAGATGGCGTCTCCTCAGGGGGGCCAGATTGCGATCGCGATGAGGCTTCGGAACCAGCTCCAGTCAGTGTACAAGATGGACCCGCTACGGAACGAGGTGCAGGGGCGGCGGGGTTACTGCTGGGATCTGTTAGCTGTGCGAGCCCAAGCGGGCGAGAGGACGGGCGGTGGCGGGACCGGCACGTAGTGCGCCTGCGCAGCAACGGGGTGCGCGGTACGCACGCGCGGTTCTGGCAGGGTTGCCAAATGCTGAACCAGGACGCCTGCGCGTTGTGTCTCCGACGGCGTCTAGTCTCTCTCTAGGGAAAGGAGTGTTGGGAAGAGTACGGGAGACGAGAGCACCCGCTGTGCGCGGAGCCCTCTGCTGGGCGGAGGGGAAGCTCACTTCAACCCCGCCTCCCCTTGTCGCGGGCTGACTGCCGAATCCAGTAACAAACTGCTTTGGAGCTGGGAAGTGCAAAGGATGGGGTGGAGAGGGCTTGTGAGACCAGTAAAGAGTGACGGAGGGTGTGTCCGCAGGAGGAGGTTCGAGTGAAGATCAAAGATCTGAACGAACATATCGTTTGCTGTCTCTGCGCGGGCTACTTCGTGGATGCCACCACCATCACAGAGTGTCTCCACACCTGTGAGTGTCCTGGATCCTGCCCTGTCCATACCAAGCTGGCTGCCAGTCTCTGTGCTGTCTGTCCCATGTGTCGGGTTCCCAAAGGGCCTGAGCATCTGCGTTTCCTCCTCTTACAGTCTGCAAAAGTTGTATCGTGAAGTACCTCCAGACCAGCAAGTACTGCCCCATGTGCAACATCAAGATCCACGAGACGCAGCCGCTGCTCAATCTCAAACTGGATCGGGTCATGCAGGACATAGTGTATAAGCTAGTACCAGGCTTGCAAGATAGTGAGTGGCCACCTTGTGTTTGTGGGGCCTCCTGACTCTAATGCTGGGTGGCAGCTTGACGCGAACGGCAGTTTTGTTGGGAATCAAAAATAAATAAATAAATAAATAAATAAATAAATAAATAAAAATTAAGAGAGAAAGAGGTCACAACATCCGGGACAAAGAGAATTAATATGGCCGCCCTTCACCCCTTCCTAGGTGAAGAGAAACGGATTCGGGAATTCTATCAGTCCCGAGGCTTGGACAGAGTCACTCAGCCCAGTGGGGAAGGTATGCTCTTGGTGGTGGGGGAGGGGGATCGAGTAAAACCCTCGGAGCATTTCTTCTGCCCCGTTTTTTGCTCTCTGGGGAAAAGATGCATGGAGCTTGTACCAGCCTCCTCAGTTTCTACTTTTTCTCAGAACCAGCCCTGAGCAACCTTGGCCTCCCCTTCAGCAGTTTTGACCACTCTAAAGCCCACTATTATCGCTATGATGAGCAGCTGAGCCTATGCCTGGAGCGGCTGAGGTGAGGGGCAGGTTGCGTGATATGATAACTAGTGGTGACCCAGAATCAGCTAAGGGGCTTAGGGAAAAGCCAAGGGGTGAGAGGGTGCCTGTTCCCTTGAAGAAAGGGGATCTAGGTCGGGGAGAGAGGGAAAATGCAATACTCTAACTTGTGTCTGTTTCTGTCCAGTTCTGGCAAAGACAAGAATAAAAATGTCCTTCAGGTGAGAGGGGCTGGAGGGAGGGGCTCTTTGAAGGAGCCACTTCTCCCAGCAACACTTCCCTCACATACGCGAACTTCTTCCTCTCTTCCCTGTTCCTAGAACAAGTATGTCCGATGTTCTGTTAGAGCTGAGGTACGCCACCTCCGAAGGGTTCTGTGTCACCGCCTCATGCTAAATCCACAGCATGTAAGTAAACCCACCAGGTCCCTTGAAGAACAAGGGACCGGAAGGGAGGGGCATGTCTGGCTTGGCGGAAGAAAGCTGAAGACAGGAAGATGGCTTCACGTTCAAGGCTAGCTAGCCTAGGCTATATCCTGAATTCCAGGCCAGTCTGGCTTCTTGTCTTCAGAAACAGAAAAAAAGGTGGGAGAGAGGTCTGGTGAGCCAGCTCAGTCAGCAAAGCACTTGTCTTGCAAGCACCAGGACCAGAGATCAGTCCCCAGACCTAAAAAAAAAAATGAAAAAAAAAAAAAAAACCCAACCTAGTGTGGTAGTGCAAACTTGTAATCCCAGTACTGGGGCTTCTGCGACTAGCCTACCCTACCCTACTCCATTGAGTTCCAGGCCAGTGAGAAAATCCGTCTCAGAGAAGATAACAGATGGATGGATTCTGAGAAACAACACCCAGAGCTGCTTTCTGGCCTCTGTGCAAATGAACATACAACATACAAACACACACACACACACACACACACAAGGAAGGGACAAGTCTCTGCCCAGCACTATTAAGAACTGTCCCCTGCCCCACCTCCCTTTAGGTACAGCTCCTTTTTGACAATGAGGTTCTCCCTGATCACATGACAATGAAGCAGCTATGGCTGTCCCGCTGGTTCGGCAAGGTAAGGCAGGTGCACAGTGAACTGAGGGGTCCTGCAGATGCTGACAAGCCCACTCACTTCTTCTTTGCCTTTTTCTCCTTAGCCATCTCCTTTGCTTTTACAATACAGTGTGAAAGAGAAGAGGAGGTAGGGGCCAGGCTTGCTTCCACCCCCTTCCCCACCCCCTACCCTCCCCCCAGATATTTATGTGAAATTAACTGTGGCTTTATTTTTTGAAATAAACGCTTTTAAAAAGCACGTCTCATCTCCCTTCTTAAGCTCTACACACGGAAGCTTTGACCTGAGGCCTGGGCCTCAGAAGTTGCCCTGCTCTCACTGGGAAGGGTCTCCTTCATCTACCAGCTGTCCTCATGGCTTGCCACAGAGGAAGGACAGCGGCCTATGGTGACCTCAAACCCAGCCTTTGGTGAAGGAAGGCCGACCAGATGGCATCTCTTGCTGTCCTCGTACGCTGCGGCAGTATATGGAAGTGTCACAATTCATGTCAAGAAAGGGCACACGGCCACCATAGGGCTAAAGAGCAAGAAGGATAACATTTAAGGAAAAATGCAAATAACTGCATTCTGGTTCTGTAGCCTGGAAAACAGACAAGAAAGAAAACCCCACAAAGGCATCTAATGGAGCGGGTCTGACCCCAGGACAGTCCTGCTGGCCTTAAGGGTGGGGAGCCAGTGAAGCCAAGCTGGGGAAAGGGCAGTTGAGAAGGAGCCCATGTGGAAGACACCAGGATGAACTTCATAGAAGAGGGGTGTGGCCAGGCCAGGGCACACCTCGTCTATAAAAGCCCACAGTACATGCTGGGCTCTGGCAGTAGTCCCAGCCAGTGTCCTGGTCCTATGGATAGCTATGTAGAAGAGTCAGAAAGTATCCAAAAAAAAGAAAAGAAAAAGCTAGGCAGAGGTAGGGCACACTTTTAGTCCCAAGACAGCCAGGGCTACACACATACACACAAACCAACAAACCCTGACTCAAAAAGTCAAAAAGAAATAATGAAGTCACACCTAGGACGTTCTGAAGGAACCTTTAGGCCGCTGCCCGACCTGAGATGAGCCACAGGAGCAGCCAGTATTAAATGTGGAGGAAACCGGAGTGTAAAGCCTCCATCTCAGTGACTGAAGGCTGATACCCGGAGTTCAAGGGGAGGGTCCTGGCACATAGCTGAGTTTAGAAAGCTGTGGATGGATGCTCAGCCTCATAAGCTAAGAATGCCTAAGTTGGGCTGGGTGTGATGGCACACACCTTTATTCCCAGCACTCAGGAGGCAGAAGCAGGTGGATCTCTGAGTTTGAGGCTAGCCTGGTCTACAAAGTGAGTCACAAGCAGCCAAGGCTCTGTTATACAGAGAAACCCTGCCTAAAAGAAAAAGAAAGAAAGAAAGAAAGAAAGAAAGAAAGAAAAAGAAAAGAAAGAAAAGAAAGAAGAAAGAAAAGAAAGAAGAAAGAAGAAAGAAAGAAAGAAAGAAAGAAAAGAAAAGAAGAAAAGAAAGAAGAAAAAGAAAGAAAGAAAGAAAGAAAGAAAGAAAAGAAAGAAAGAAAGAAAGAAAGAAAGAAAAAAGCGTAAGCTTGCATCTGGTACTTTTCCATTGTTCATTATGTTGTTTGGAAACCTCACCAAGTCACTTGGGACACATGGAGACTATAGGCCCAAGGCGAAAGTGCTGCAGATGAGGACCGCCAAATCCCAACCTTAGGGAAGCCAAAGCAGAAGTATTACCAGGAGTTCCGGGGCCAGCCTGCATGGAATAGGAAGTAAGACTGTCTCCAGCAATAAAAACTGTCTGAGGTAGATGACCCGGATCTGGATCTGGACCGGCGTGCATTCCTAAAGCTTCCGGTCTCTCTGCCTCGGTCCTATAAAGCTGGGTATGTGTGGGGAGGGGAGGACATCGCTCTCACCTCCAGGGACCCTCCTTCCTCCATGCACAGCAGAGCTGTTCACAGGAGCTGACTCAACGGCAGTTCGCTTTGGTTCAACATCCCAATAGCGTTCCCGTGCTGCCTTCCGAATGCAGTCAGCATGCACAAGCTCAGTTCTCAAGGGTTTGTTTGTGCACCCGCCCTATGAGGTGGTGGGCGGAAGCCAGGAGGAGCATTGTTAAGCGCAGCACTGCAACTTAGACCTCTGCCTACCCCTAGCATTCTGCAAAGGAGCTTGCGTTTGGACATGGCGGCAGCTCGGCAACAAAAAGAGAAACCAGGTTGGACGTGGTGGCGCACGCCTTGAATCCCAGCACTCAGGTGGCAGAGAAACAGGTGGATCTCTGTGAGTTCCAGACCATCTACAGAGCCAGTTCCAGGAAAGCCAAGGATACACAGAGAAACCCTGTCTCGAAAAAGCAAAGAGAGAAGGGGTAGTCGAGAGGGGAGGGAGAGATCAGAGGAATCGGGGTTGAATATGATCAACATACAAAGTAAGAAATTTTCAAAGAATATTTTTTATATAAAATTAAAAACATCATGGAGCAGCTTGCATCCATGAAAACCTGTGCCCCCTCCCATCCTGAGCTAAATAAATGGTGGTGGTGGTGGTGGTGGTGGTGGTGGTGGTGGTGGTGGTGGTGGTGGTGGTGGTTTTAATTAAGTTGTGCCTGAAGACTAGGGGGTCCTAGCTCAGGAGCTCTGGGCACCCACCCTTGGAGATGTGGCCTTTATTTTGAGCCCTGGAGGCAGCTGATGGTGCTACGGTTTGCTTGGATCTGGCTGGAACGTCGACAGGACAGCAGCGGTCACAGCAGCCGCAGCCTCTGTCCTGTCAGCGCAGTAGCGGCAGCAGCTGTGGTGCGTCTCCGGTGGTTGCTGATGCTGCGCTGCTGCAAATCCTCTTTTCCTCTTTCCATCCACCCTGACCCCCGAGGTCATTCTCATCTCAGATTGGGAAATCACCCCAATGCCTCTGTGGGAGGGAGTGCAGAACCCAGTGGAACTTGATGCTCTTGGGATTCCTAAGATTTGCCACTCAGGGCTGCGCAGTGTGCAGCGGGCCTGGTGGCAGGACCCTCTGGCGCTGCGCCGGGGGTGGGGTGGGGGGTAGGGGGTGGGGGGTGGGGGCGTGGACCTGCCCTGGAAGGCCAGCCTAGCCCTTGCTTGTTCTATTCTATCCTTCCTGGCCCCTGAGGTTTCACCAGCTTTCCTCTACATCACCATGTCCTTCACGCTGTCTCTCTCAAGCCACCTGAGGGAAAGGACTTTAGAACAGAGAGCAGGGCTGCAGAGCGAAACCCTGACTCAAAAACAAAACCGTTTCAGACTCGCCATTCCTAACGTAACAACTAAAACATGAGGGGCAGGATCTGGTCACCTCTTAGTTACACAATCTGAAAAAGAAAACTGCCTCCCCCCTCCCCCGCCCCACCACAAAAAAAAAGAAAGAAAGAAAGAAAGAAAGAAAAGAAAACTGCCCCAAGCTGAGTGCAAGTGGCTCTGAGGTTGAGGCAAGAGGATTGCTGTGAGTTCTAGGACACCCTGGGCTATATAAGAAGATCCTGTTTCAACTCTAATGCCTAAGGAAACCACCCCAAAATCACTCAGAGATAGGGGACCTCTCCCACATACCTTGCTTGGATTTTCTTTCTTTCTTTCTTTCTTTCTTTCTTTGTGTGTGTTAGGCAGTCCCTCTACCAACTGAGCTATAGTCCCAATCCCTAAGTGCTTTGTGAGATAATTATTCCATTAGCCTTATTTATTATTACTTTTATTTCTTATTATTTATTTATTTATTTTTATTTTATTTTATTTTATTTTTTGTGACAGGGTCTCACTATGTAGCCCTGGCTATCCTGGAACTTACTAAGTAAGTCAGGCTGGCCTTGAACTCAGAGACCCACTTGCCTCTGCCTCCCGAGTGCTCAAATTAAAGGTATATGCCACTAGTTTCTGACATGTTCCTTTGCCCACCACCCCAAAGAGGTTATTCTGAGCAGCCTCCAACCCAGCTTGCTTTTATACTCAGAATTCAAAGGGGTGTGTGGAGTGAGCCACTCTGAGAATGACAGGCATTTATTGAACAGACCTAAGTGTCATAGGGACCAGCAAGTTAGAGTGGCTTGGAGTGTCAGAAGGAAATGGAGGTCTGTGTCAGCACCCCATTTTACATGAAAAGGCCTTTAGCGTGTCTGAAGGGACAATGGAGAGAGAGAGAGAGAGCGAGAGAGAGGAGGTTGGAGACCAGAAAAAATTGCCTGACAATGACAGTCAAGGCAGCCTGGATCCTCCAGGACCCCTGTGTGCTGGACCTGTGGGCACAAAACAACTGGGAACCAGGAAGCTTCTATGCTCCCCAGTTGCTGCAGGGAAAAGTATGAGACAGCTGAGTGCTCCCCTCAAGCCCAGAATCCAGGTTTAATCTCTTAATATCCCTCATTAATCACTCACCCTACTCCGGTCCCCCTCTGCGGATCTGGTTTCCCCCCACCCCCCAGCTTACCTTCCAGATGCTTAGCCCCAGGAGAAGCCCCCTCAATGGCTCCAAGACTGTCTGGACTAGTCTCTCGGCCTTGGTATGTCTTTGGTCAGTCTCTGGCGTTGAGACATCTTCCCTCTACCCTCCCCACTTCTCTGTCTTCCCCAAACATGTGTCTGAGGACCCACCCATCCATTACCTGAGTCCATCTGCTCAAGGGAGGAGGTAGGCAGGAGACATGGAAGGAGAAGAAGGCAAAGCCCCTCAGGGGAGGGAGCCCCACATGCCTCACACACACACACAGAGGTAATTGAGAGCAGAGGTAAAAAGGACATAAAAGCCACATAATGGATACTTGAGGAGAGGCTGCAGTGTCTGCTGTGTGACAGAACAGGGATGCAGGCGGTAGGGCAGTTCCCTCTGCCTCCCGGGATCTGCTTTAATTGCATATTAAGTAAAACCACAAGGGCCGTGCTGAAGGCTGAGGCTTGAAGGAGAGGCTCTCTACTACCCCCTCCCCACCCCCACCCCCACCCCAATAACCAATTGAAGAGGCTCTGAGGCAGATCAGCTTTCCGCTGTGGCCTGGCTCTGCTCTCTGACCCTGCAGTGGCTCCCTGAGTATCAGGAGCATCCCCCCAGGCTTCCAGGAAGATCTGGATGCCTGCAGGCTGGGAGTGTCACCAGGGGGAACCCTTTATTATGATCAAGAGTCCCATTGTTAAGGAACCTGTAGCCCAGGTCCTCCTAAGACCTGTTTGGGACACCCAAACTCTTAAGTTATACTTTCCCTAAGGAGTAGACAAGTGAACACCAAATAATACTGGAAGATGCAGAGGTCTCCAGGAAAGATGGCAGGGCAACAGTCCAGGAGAGACTGTTCTGGCTTTTCATTTCACGATCAACAAAACAAACACAAATAGAATGCTAAATTTGGCTCTGCGCAGTGGCTCATCCCACAGAAGAATGAGCCAGGACGATTAGTTTGAGTTTGAGCAGAGCCTGGGCTATAGAGTGAGACCCTGGCTCGACCATAAATAAATCTATTAAAATTAAAAATCCAGGTGCAATCACACATACCTTTAATTCCAGATAATATTGAGACTAGCCTAGTCTACATAATAAGCTCCAGGACAATGAGATCCTGTCTCAGAATAATATAAAACAACAACTTAAAAAGAATATTGGTTTGCAACTTGCAAGTGCCCTAGCAACAAAGGGGCTTGTCCTGTGGGAGCAGCCGGTCCCTATACCTATGAGCTGTGCAGCCTTCAGCTATTTGCAGTGGATAAAGTAGAAAAGGAACCCAGGCCCTCGCAGCATCGCCAACCCAGGCTTTGCTGACCCAGAGCAACTTCATTTCAACTGAAGATGGTCATGAGATGCTAGCCCAGGTGCAGATAGATGTGGGGGGAGATGTGGGGACAGAGAATACAAACAGCAGTTGCCAGTGATGCCTGACCTGTGACCTGGCTGGGGGTCTATGTGGTCCACCCTTCAAGTAGTCTTCCCTGGAGAGTGACCCTACAGGGAAATCACATCTGAACTATGAGAGATGACTGAGATGACAAAGAGAAACCCCATTGGTAAGCCGGCAAGATGCGCAGGTCCTCTGTGGAGACCAGTTGTCATTAGCAAGGGACCTCCCTGAGCAGTAGTGTGTTTTGAGTGTGTTTTAACTTCTTGGATCCTCTAGGCTGCAGCATGGTAGACTTACTTGTCCCGTTCCTCTAGGTAGGGTTCCCCCAAGGCTTGATCCTGCACCCCCACACTACACCAACCATTTCCAGCCACCGTGTTCTCTTTAAGACCCCTTTCCAGGGTTGAATAGAGAAGATAAGGCCAAGTTAGGATGCCGAGTGAGTTCCTAGCTAAGGCCAGGATCCAAACGCAGCAATCAGCCCTGTTGCTGTTTCTCAGAACTCTGCAAATTCCCAGCCCTTGGGGCCAGGGAAAGCAATTTTACTGCCCAGGAGTTTATGAGCTAGAGCGTTCACGTAGGGAGCCAGGCAGCATGCAATCCAGGGAAGCACGCCCAGTTTGAATGTGCTCAGAGCTATATACCTCAAAGTCAAAAGGCACCGGCTTCTCTCTCCACCCTGTAGAAGAAATAAGGTTGCCAGGATAGCTACGGGCTCCAGACTCACTGCGGCCCTTGGAGGGAGGTGGGGGTGCAGAAGGAGGGGACTTGGGGCTCCAACCCAGCTCTAGGGGGCGGATCCGAGGCAGGGGGCCCAGATCGGAAGCGCTGGGGGGCCTAGGAGGTTGCGGAGCCAAGCACAGCTAGAAGCGGAATCGTTATAACCCTGCTTGCCATGAACTCTGGACGCCAGCGCAGGACACCCTTTAGCATCGCAGACATCCTAGGCCGGAGCATGGTCCCCAGAGCACCTTCGGCGCCACAGCTTCCAGAAGCCGGCCCTGATCCTGAGTCGCCACTGTGCGCACTGGAGGAGCTGGCTAGTAAAACTTTCCTGGGCCATGACCTGGGTGCTCTACAGGCATCTGAAGGTACACGCCTGCAAGGTGGCAGACTTGAATTGAGTCAGTCTCTCTCTCTCTCTCTCTCTCTCTCTCTCTCTCTCTCTCTCTCTCTCTCTCTCTCTCTCTCTCCCTCTCTCTCTCTCTCTCCCTTTACCACAAAGTTTTGTCCAACCCTGGCCGGTCATTTTTGCCCACCCCTGCCCTCCGCTCAAATGTCAGGAGTTGCATGCATCTCGGACCCCACAGGTCTCCAGTGTTAGTTCTGAGACTCTGCAGCTGTTCCACGGGGGGCGGATCGCAGGGACTGTGGATACCGCTGGCCTGGGAGAGAATCCGGGGACCCGCTGGTGCGTTCGCTGTATGCGGGACAATCGCGACAAGAAAGGCCGCGGAATAGACAAAAGACTTGAGCTGTAGGCTAGAAACGAGTGAGGCAGGGCTAGGACAAGGCCGAAAGATGAGACCTCCCAACTGCCTAACCCCAGCCCTAACAGGTCACTTCTCGAGCCACATGCAAGAATGTCCTTGCAGCACTGTTGGCAGGAAGCGCCTCTCTGCCTCTCTTCCCCTTCGGGCTCCGGGGGAAAAAGATCTGGTGTTTTTAAGGAGAGGGCTTATACGGCCACCAGGTCACTCGACCTGTATCTGGCCTCTAACCTATTATCACTTACTTCCTGGATCTCCAAAAGGGAGCCAGAGGATCCTCTCCAAAACGGCCTTGACTCCAGCACCAGACCGCTTCTGCTCAGTCCCACCCCACCCCCATCCCTACCCCCCACCCACTTCCCTGCATAAGCAACCTCTTCTCTCTGTCACCAGCACTCCCAGAGCCCTGCTGCACATCGAATTCCGGTCCTGACCTGGTGTATAGAGATCATGGTGCTGGTCGCCCCCACCCACCCCCCTGAGCCCTGCGACCCCAGTTTTCCCACCCAGACCACAGCTCTTCTAAAACTGGAGACTGACAACATTTCCCTCCTATCCCGGCAGGCAGAGCCGCCCCGGAGGCGCCACCAGGTCCTGGCTCTGGTGTCCGGAGACGCCGCAAGTCGCGTACAGCTTTCACTGCACAGCAGGTGCTGGAGCTGGAACGGCGATTTGTCTTCCAGAAGTACTTGGCACCGTCAGAGCGCGACGGACTGGCTGCGCGACTGGGCCTGGCCAATGCGCAAGTGGTCACTTGGTTCCAGAACCGCCGTGCCAAGCTCAAGCGAGATGTGGAGGAGATGCGAGCAGACGTGGCCTCTCTATGCACGTTGTCCCCCGGAGTCCTGTGCCACCTAGCATTGCCAGATAACGCTTCAAGCCCGGACCATGGCCCTTTAGGGCCCGATTCTGAGCCCCTCTTATCAGATGAAGAGATACAGGTGGACGATTGAAAGCAAAGCCGCTGCCGGGCCTGGATTCTAGGGCCCTGCACGCCTTGCCTCTGCTAGGGGCCTTGTCTGGGTTACCGGGTGGAGGGGAGAGACCCGTTTAGCCCCTTTCTGTCCCTCAGACCACACTCCTATTTTTCTTACTCTTTAAGAATAAAGGCGCCGCTAATGCTGCCAGACGCGTCAATCCAGAACGCTCTGCGCTCAAACCGAGGCAATCAGCTACTCACTGGGAAATTCTGTTCTGTTGTTTTGCGGCTCCTTTAAAACGTGGTGCTTCTTTTAGCCCGGGTAGCAACCCTAAAAGGTAAAAGGTAGGTGTCCGGCTGTGCACATTTTTTGAAAGAGGCTTGAGGTAAGGATTTGGACGCAGGCATCAGCTGCTCTACAGAGACCCAGCTTATCTTTGCCCTCCGGGAGACACTGGATGGAGAGGAAGTGGGCAGGGTTCCAGCAGGGCTTCCGGCCATTGCCAGCTCCTGGCCACCTTTGTTCCCAGGACTCTGCCTGCCCCCTTGGAGACCTCAGTACTAACTTTTGGGGTGGCCCCTATTTGGTAATGTGATTCTCCCCTTTCTCTAAATCAAGAATTACTAGATTCCGCGCATTAAGGGCTCCACATTAAGCCGAGTGTGGGTGCACACCTGTGATCCCAGTACTTGGGAGGTGGAGGCAGGAAGATCAAGAGTTCTAGATCAACCTGGGCTCCAGGCGTGTGTGTGTGTGTGTGTGTGTGTGTGTGTGTGTGTCTGTGTGTGTGTGTGTGTCTGTCTGTCTGTCTGTCTGTCTGTCTCTCTGTTTCTCTGTCTCTGTCTGTCTGTCTGTCTCTCTCTGTTTCTCTCTCTCTCTGTCTCTCTCTGTCTCCCTCTCTCTGTGTCTCTCTGTCTCTGTCTCTCTCGGTCTCTCTCTCTCTGTCTCTCTCTCTCTCTCACACACACACACACACACACACACAGAGAACTCTATGATGGGACACAGTGACACACCAGTGTCTGGAAAGAGGACATACCTACTTCTACCCCTAGGACCTTTGCCGATAGTCTTTAGGGGACCACTTTGCAGCTAGGGCTTCAGCTGCAGGTTAGAGGGCCAAGAAGAGGAAGTTCCAGGGAGGGTGAACAAGGCTGGATGGAAGACAGGAGTGATCCTGGTGTCTTCACACAAGATCCAAGCCCTCTGTGAGAATCCATCAGGATAGGCCAAGTGAACACACTTTTAGTCTGGTGTTAGGAAGGCCAAGGACACTGCCCTTGCAGGTGGCAAGACAGTGGTTCCCCTTTAGTCTTTTCCCACACAAGCCTTATTTTGTTTTGTTTTGGTTTTGTGTGTGTGTGTGTGTGTGTGTGTGTGTGTGTGTGTGTGTGTGTTTGTTTTTTGAGACAGAGTTTCTCTGTGTAGCCCTGGCTATCATGGAACTCACTTTGTAGACCAGGCTGGCCTTGATCTAGAGACCTTCCTACCTCTACCTCCCCAGTGCTGGGATCCAAGATGTGTGCCACTACGTTCAGCATACTTTTTTTTTTATTCAAAGATGGATTCATTTTCACTTGATGCATATGAGTGTTTTGTCTGCATGTATTTACGTGTACTATGTGTATGCTTGGTGCCCACACTTCCAGAAGAGGGGGTGTTGGATCCCTTGGAACTGGAGTTACAATCAGTTGTGAGCTGCTCCATATGCCCATATCAGCTGGGAGCAGAACCCAGGTCTTCGGCAAGAATAGAAAGTGCTCTTAAACTAGGCGTGGTGGTGCATGCCTTTAATCCCAGCACTCAGGAGGCAGAGGCAGATGGATTGATGTGAGTTCGAGGCCAGCCTGGTCTACAAAGCGAGTCTATGATAGCCAAGACTACACAAAGGAACCCTTGGGGGAAAACACACACACACACACACACACACACACACACACACACACAGTGCTTTTAAGCTAAAATGGTTTGGTCTTGTTTTGTGGCACAAACAAAAGCACATGCCTTCCGCTCCTTCGGATCCTGGCCCCATAGAGATGGCTAAGAAGCGAAAGATTTATAGGAAGCTAGGCAAGAGGACCAAGAAGGAAATCGGGGCAGGCACTGTACTGTAACCAAGGCTTTAGGGAGGCCAAGCAGAAGAACACTACTTAGGTTCGGTTGACACGATAGTATGAGAGAGACTGGCAGAGAGATCTTGGGCTTCTGCAGAGGGTAACAGCAGAGAATTCAGAGCTAGACCTTATAAACCTAGCAACTGGAAAAGCAAATGGTATGCACCAGAGACCATGACCACTGATACAGGGCTAAGAATCTGTCAGTCATATTCAAACCATAACCTTTAACTGGGCCAGTCTTCCATAAAGCCCAGGTAGCACGGAACACCTGGCTCCTGCCCCACCCTGTTCCATCAGCAACTCCCTAGACTTTCTCTGTGGACCTTGCCAGCAGGCAGTCCTCTCTGTTGTTGTCCAGTACTGCTGGGTTTTAATACTGATACACCAGCACCCCCAGGAAACCCAAAAGAGCTGGATACCTCCTTTTGTGATGCCTCTGAACTTGAGGTTCCTGAAATGGAACCCTGTTTGTCAGAAGTGGTTGGTGTCCAGCAAGCAGTGGGCAGGGTACTTAAGGGTCTTGTGATTAAAGTTCAGAAGAAGCTACAAAATCCTGGAGGGGGAACATTATTTAAAGGTGTATCCAGAAGCCAGTGTGAGAATAGCCATGAATGTGTCCCAACACAAAATGGTAAATTTAATTAGAACATTGTAAAGGCTTTTGAGGGGAGGGACTGTCTTTCATGTACATATGGCTGCAAGTATATTCTGGTATATGTGTGCAAGTGTGTGCCACTGTGAATGCATGTGTGTGTGGGTCCACGAAAGCAGGTGACTTCCTCAACTGGTTTATTTTATTGAGATGCCTTATTTTATTGAGATGAAGTCCCACTTTGTAGCCATGGCTGGCCTGAAACTCATTCTGTAGACCAGACTGGCCTTGAACTCTGAGATCTGCCTGTCTCTGTACGTGATACCGTGCCTGGCATCCCCTATTTTCTAAAGGTTTATTTTATTTTATTATGTGTGTGTGTGTGTGTGTGTGTGTGTGTGTGTGTGTGTGTGTGTGTGTAGAAGTATGTGCTGGTGAGTACAGGTCCCAGAGGAGGTCAGGAATGTTGGTTACCCCTGAAGCTGGCAGTCCAGGCAGTTGTGGGTTGTCTGACATGAGTGCTGGGACTGAACATGATCCTCCTCAAAAGCAGAATGTGCCGAGCCAGCTCTCCTGGCCTTACCTCATGTTTTGAAACAGAGTCTTTTTAAGATAACAGTGCACTGTGGCAGGCTTCTTATGCAAGAGTTGGGGGTCTGCACTCAAGTCCTTACACTGCCCACTGACCTGTCCCCTTAGCTGATATGTTTAGGTTTTTTTAATTTTCATTTTATGCACTTCATAAACAAGTGTCATTTCACAATGTTAAAAAGGTTGTATACGGAACTGGAGATTTAGCTCAGTGGACCTGATGTAGTCGGCAGCAGGGGGCAAGGAAACAAACTTGATGTCCCTGAAGGTTCAAATACCCCAAAGAAAAGGGAGGCATTCCTTGAGAGACCAGGAAGAGTTCTCATGGGGTCCCTGAAGCACCCACACCTGACCTGCCAACCTGCCAAACCAAGAATGCCAGATGAAGGGGGTTTTTGGTTTGTTGATCGGTTGGTTGGTTAGTTTGTTGTTTTTTGTAACAGGGTTTTTCTGTGTAACAGCCCTGGCTGTCCTGGACTTGGTTTTGTAGATTAGGCTGGCCTCGAACTCACAGAGATCCACCTGCCTCTGCCACCACCACCATCCGGCAGAAAAATAGTTCTTAAGTAGCCATTATGTAAGAATTACTGTGCTGGAGAGATGGCTCAGAGGTTAAAGAGCACAGATTGCTGTTCCAAAGGGTACCGAGTTCAATTTCCAGCAACCACATGGGGGCTCATGACCATCTATAATGAGATTGGGTGCCCTCTTCTGGCCTGTGGGTGTATGTGCAGGCAGAACATTGTATACAAAATAAATGAATAAATCTTTTTTTTTCCCCCCCAGTTTTTCAAGACACGGTTTCTCTGCATAGCCTTGGTTGTCCTGGACTCCCTTTGTAGACCAGGCTGGCCTCGAACTCACAGATATCCGCCTGCCTCTGCCTCCCAAGTGCTGGGATTAAAGGTGTGTACCACTACACCCATTGAATAAATCTTAAAAAAAAAAAAAAAAAAAAAAAAGAATTACTGAGCTGGGCATGGTGGCACACGCCTTTAATCGCAGCACTCGGGAGGCAGAGGCAGGCAGATTGCTGTGAGTTTGAAGTCAGTGTGGTCTACAAAGCGAGTCCAGGCCAGCCAAGGCTACACAGAAAAACCCTTTCTCGGGAAAAAAAAATCACCCTTTAAACTAAACCCACCACCTCTCCCCAGCCCTTCCCCCAGACAGTTCCAGGATAAATCATTTTAGCTGAAACAACAGGGTCCAGTTAGCTGGTACTGAGCCATCACTTCCTTTTTTCCGGTGTTCCATAAATTCTTGCCCGGCCAGCCCTACCTATCTTTAGCTCCAGCTTTGGATAACAAAACTGCAACTAGAAGCAAGACATGATGGTGCGTGCCTGTGATCTGATTAATTGGGAAGCCAAAACAGGAGAATTGAGAGTTCAAGGCTAAACTACATAGCAACCAAACCAAAGCAGCCAAACCAATTGTCCTCAGCATTGCAGCTCAGTTGGTAGAGAGCTTGTGCAAATCAGATGTGGTGGCAGAGGCTTAGAAGCTCAGGCCTTGTGAGGCAGGTGCAGGAGAATGAGGGGTCCTGACGTCTTCTTTGGCTACATAGTAAGTTTGAACCTCCCCAGGCGAAGGCAAACAAACAACTCTGAAGTCTGCCACACTAAGGTGGACTCTGGATACATGTTCCCTCTGATGGCCCTAGAGAAGTGGGCAGCGTAGGCTAGGAGGACAGTTCCCTGGCTAAGAGCGGTTGGTGTGAACGCAATAAGATCTGAGTGCAAATCCCCAGCATTCATGTAAAGTCGGGCAAGGCTGCATGTGTCTGTAACCCTGTCTGTGTGGGCAGAGACGAGCAGATGCCAGGAGCTCACTGCTGAGCCAGCCTAGCCCAGAATAGCAAGCTTTAGGTACAATGTGTGACCCGGTCTCAAAAAATAGTGGGAGACTAGGCAAGGTGGCACATGACTCTAATCCCAGCTCTTGGGAGGCAGAAACATGATCTACATAGAGAGTTCCAGATCAGCTAGTGCTACATAATGAGATCATATTTGAAAGGGGGGGGCTGGGCATGGTGGTACATGCCTGTAATCCCAGAACTCTGGGAGGCAGAGGCAGGCTGATCTCTGTGAGTTGGAGGTCAGCCTGGCCTACAAAGTGAGTCCAGGACAGCCAAGGTCACACAGAGAAACCCTGTCTTTAGAAACCAAGAAAAGAAAATGGTGATCTGGGCACGGTGTTACAGGCTTCCGATCCCAGCTTTTAGGGCTCAGAGATAAGCTGATCTCAGAGTTTTAGGCTAAACTGGTTTAGATATCAAGTTCCAGGTCAGCCGGGCCGTGTAGTGAGACATATAAAATAAAGTATCAAGCAATAGAGAAAGACATCTAATGTACTCTTTTGGTTTCCACAAGTGTGTGCATGGATGGATGCAAAAACATATTCCCAACACACACACACACACACACACACACACACACATACACACACACACACACACACACACTTGAAGAATGTGAACAGTGATTACCTAGAAGGCTTACTGAACATAAATTGCTGTTAGCTCAATGTTCTGCAGCCTGATTAAGCTTCCTGGCCTGGTGCTCAAGTGCTTGCATCCATCAGTTTCCTGGGTGATGTTGATGATACCGGTCCCCACATATGGAGATCCACAGTCCCAGGAGTTCTGGACTTTATTAATTTAAAAAGCAATGCGCTCACACTCTCTTTCCATCTAGAGGTTGCAAATACACAGGACAGGTGCAGGCAAAAAATCAATTTAGCAACCTGGATAGGTATTTCCTCATCTTTTCCTGTAGTTTTCTAACCACTCTATGAGGCAGAGATTGCCTCAACTGTGCAAATAAAGGGACTGAGCTCAGACACTGAGAGGCCTGCCACAGGGTACCAGCCAATCACAGCTGACTTTACCTTGCTTCAGCACTTTTAAGGTCCTAAGTCACAAACAATTAAAAAATTGTCAGCCTGGAAGGGTGGCACATGTCTGTAATCCCAGCACTGAGGAGTCAGAGACAGGAAAATCTCTGTGAGTTTGAGTCTGGTCTACAAAGTGAGTCCAAGACACCTAGAGCTACACAAAGAAACCCTGTCTGGAAAAAAAAAGTCTATGGCCTATATAAGAGAGGTTTAAGGGTTGATAAATACAAGTTATAAAAGAAATATTTGAGGGTCTAAGTGTTTAAATCTTGGTAAGTGCAAGTCATAAAAGTTAAAGGATCTTTTTTTATTTTTTAAGTGAAAGGATCTTAAGAGAAGTTTTAAGGTATATAAATGCAAGTTGCAGATTTAAAATATATGAAAAATGAGATCAATAGAATTCTGATAAACTGATGGAATGCTTACTGCTTATTAATCAGTCACAGGCTCAAGATTTTAATTTCCTTTTGATTGAATTCTGAATATAGACTTAAGAGTGCATCTCATCATACTAAAAAAAAAGAGTCTGTACAATCTATAAAAGAATGTTTATGTTTTTACTGGGTTTCAAAGGCATAACCCTACTCCAGCTGTCTTATAGACACAATTTTAACTTCTGTCCTTAGTCTGTGTTTGTCTCAGCAGATTTTTACCTATCTAACAGACTCCATCCAGAGCTGCTGAGATCTGCACCTGCTAGAAGCTGATGTAAACCAGTCCCGCAGATGTGACTACTCCCTGACTCTCCAACTCGATCAGATAAATTGATGCTTTTGATAAGTGCCCCATTACCTAGCCTTTGACTAGCTTTTCAGCCTTTCTAGGCCCTGGTAACAGCGCCCCTAATGTCAGCAGGGAGAAGTTACAGAAGGGAATGACTTTGCCCACTGTCCCACTTTGTAGGCTGAAGTCTTGGGTCAAGGGCAACTCTCTGGCACGAGGGACAAATGGCTACAAGAAAACAGGCTCTTGGTTCTGTTTAAACCACTCATACTTTGTGCCCGCCATATCAAGCAAATATTGAACGCCATCTAGCTAATGGTCATGAGGGCTTAGTACGCAGCCCTACAACAGGCCGAGCTTGCCAGGCTGAACCTCCCCTGCTTTGGGTGCGCTGGGAGGGAAAGAAACCTATTAACGACCCTCAGCTCAGAGCTTGCGGCTCTTCTCCGGATACCACCGCGTTGGTGGTGGTTGAAGCCCGGCTCGAGCCAAGAATAAAGATCTTCTTGTGCTTGCATTGGTTTTGGCTCCTGGAACTCTTTCTGGGATCTGGCGAAATGGTCACAATGCCTGCAGCTTAGATTTGCCAGGGAAGGGAGGAGCCTAATGAATCTGGTCAGCTTCAGGGACTTCCTTGGTAAGTTACACATCCCATACACACCTGTTCCGCCATGGTGTGGACCCTCATACAATTATAACCTTTGCATTAGATCAGATGTAGCCTGAGGTCCCCTGTGACTCTTCTTCTTTTAGTATGTACTCTGGTTACAGCCTGATCTCTGAAGACCCCACGGCCTCGCTAATCAAGAGAACAAGTGACTTAACAGAGGTGTCTCACTGTCACCTGAGTCCTACCTGACATTGGTGGCCAAGAATCAAGATATCACAAAAATGTCTTCTTTGACTCGCTTACCCTCTCTACTGTAGGCTCCCAAGTTCCATTGAAAACCCAGAAGGGGGCAGAGATGGCTGAGAGGTTAAGAACACTGACTGCTCTTCTGGAGGTCCTGAGTTCAATTCCCAGCAACCACATGGTGGCTCACAGCCATCTGTAATGTGATCTGATGTCCCATTCTGGCCAGCAGGTGTACATACAGGCAGAGTACTGTATACATAATAATAAATAAATAAACCTTAAAAAAAAAAACCAGAAGGACAGCTTTACCTGTCTTGTTATTTTAGCTCTATCTCACATTTAGGTAAAACCTAGAGAGTTTTGATGAACTCTTTTATGTTTGGTTGGTTTTTGTTTTTGAGACAACAGGTTGTACGTGTATATAGCCTTAGCTGTCCTGGAACAGGCTCTGTAGACCAGGCTAGCCTCGTACTCACAGAAATCCACCTGTGTTTAAAGTTGTGTGCCACACACCCCACCCCAAGCTATGCTTAGATAGATTTATTTATTTATTTATTTATTTTTGGTTTTTCAAGACAGAATTTCTCTGTATAGCCTTGGATGTCCTGGACTCACTTTGTAGAGGCCTCAAACTCACAGCAATCCGCCTGCTTCTGCCTCTGCCTCCCAAGTCCTGCAATTAAAGGCATGTGCCACCACGCCTGGCTCTAGATAGGTTTTTTTTTTTTTTTTTTTTTTTTGAGACAGGGTTTCTCTGTGTAGCCTTGGCTGTCCTGGAGTCCCTTTGTAGACCAGGCTGGCCTCGAACTCACGGAGATCCACCTGCTTCTGCCTCCCGAGTGCTGGGATTAAAGGCGTGCACCACCACACCTGGCTCTTTAGATAGTTTTAAACAACCCAAACAGTTTTACATAAATCTTGCTCTTGCTGTGACTCAGTTTCCCCAATTGGGTAAAGTCTAACACAGTAAAAATATAATTATCTGGATTAGACATACGTTTTTGTTCTTTTAAGCCAGTTTCTGCAGATATTATTACAAGGTGATCAGTATAACCTTGGAGATTTTAAAAGATTTGTTTATTGTATTTTATGTATTTAAATGTTTTACTTGCAGTATGTGGGTGCAGCATGTGCATGTTTCATGGCTGTGGTGGTCAGATGAGAGCTTCTGACCATCTGGAAGCAGAGTTGTGGATGGTTGTGAGCCCCATGTGGGTGCTGCACATCACACCCAGGTCCCCTATACAGGTAGCAAGCATTCTTAACAGCTGAGCCATCTCTCCAGTCCAGTCTTGTTAAAGTTGTTTTTATATAACTGTGTTTGTTTCTTAATTTCTGTCTTAACACTGCTATCACACAAATAGTTGAGTTTAAACAAGCTTCACAGCACAAGAACTGAGAAGTTATTACTTCATTCTTAACCATCTAAGCTTATTTGGCTCCCTCCCAGCTTACATCCCACAGAGACTTGCACCTTGTAGTTTTGCCTGTTCTAGCTCTCTCACTCTCTTGATGTTTCCTGGACCTCTCCCATGGCTGAATCCCCTACTTCCTTTTCTAGCTCCTCCTCCCCTGGCTGGCAGGAAGTCCAGCCCTATTTTCTCCCTTGCTTGGGGATTGGCTGTAAACTGCTTTATCAGCATATCAGGGGAAGAGTGTCTACACAACATTGAGACAGGGGATTCTCAGAACAAGGATTGCTGTCAGATATGGGGGTGGGAGTGGGTACAGAAATCAGCATTTGAATTACACACTAACCTTATGTCTACACAGTCTTATAAAGTTTAATAAACTTTAATCACCAAACATATGCATATCATCTTTAAATGTTGGAGGAAAGTCCAACTGTGCTTTCAAATGCTGGTTTCAGTGCCTTGAGATCTGGTTACTGCCCTGCCATGGACATTATTATGAATGTTGGACTATCTCCTATAACCATGTGCTGATAAGAAATGTTCCCCAACTATCCCTGATTGGCTAATAAAGATGCTGAGGCCTGTGACTGGGTAGAAGAGAGGGAGGCAGAGTTTTAGGTACCCAAGCTTGGGTTTGAGAGAGAGGAGGAGGAGGAGCAGAAGCTGGAAGAGTGGAAGCCAGAGAGTTAGGAGTCGTCACAAGGCAAGATGGACAACGGTCATGTAGCTGTAGGGAAAGACTGGTGGAGCAGAAGCCACCCAGAGTCATCCGACTGGCAAGTGATTGGCTTTTATGTGGGTTTTAAAGGTTCTAGGATTAGATTAGCTCAGAATCTGCCCAGCATAGTGCCTACAGCTTAATAACAAATCATAGCCTCTCTGTGTCAATGATTTGGTAAGTAGCTGGCTAAAGGAAACTGCAGTTGTTTCCTGTATTAATTAACTTAGAACAATTCTTTCTACAGAGTCATTCTTCTTTCTACCCTTAAATTCTGTCTTTGTACAATTTAGTCAAACTCCCTGTGAGTTGGCTTTAGTCTTTCATTTTTTTGCTCCATCACTTATTTTTCATTCTTAGACCAAAACCATTTTTCAAACAAAATTCACCCTTTTTACTTTTTATTTTTTGAGACAGGGTTTCTCTGTGTAGCCTTAGCTGTCCTGAACTTTCCTTGTAGACCAGGCTGCCCTCAAACTCACAGCAATCCTGCAGGGTGTGGTGGCGCACGCCTTTAATGCTAGCACATGGGAGGCAGAGGCAGGCAGATCGCTGTAAGTTCGAGGCCAACCTGGTCTACAAAGCGAGTCCAGCACAGCCAAGATAACATTAAAAAACCTCACAGCAATCCACCTGCCTCTGCCTCCCCGAGTGCTGGGATGACAGGTGTATGCTACCTTGCCCAGTTCAAAATTCACCCTTATCCACAATATTTCCTTTTCTTTTTTTTTAAACCCTCCTTACAAAAATATAACCTTGTACTTAATTATTTCCAACAATTCTCTTATATCTATTTACTGTTTCCTTTTTATTTCATTCCTCTAAATAACAGGTGAATCCAAATAACATACATGGCACCTTGAAACACATTTGTAACAAATTAAGATTACTTGTACGCATACTTTTAGCCACCAACCTTTTCCATTGCAAGTGTATTTTTTGTTTTGTTTTGTTTTTAGAGACAAGGTTTCTCTGTGTAGCCTTGGCTGTCCTGGACTTACTGTATAAGCAAGGCTGGCCTTGAACTCAGAGATCCACCTGCCTCTGCCTCCCTGAGTGCTGGGATTACAGGCATGAGACACCGGAACCTGTTTTGGGTTGTTTTGTTTTGTTTTGTTTTGTTTTGCGAGACAGGATCTCTCTGTGTTAGCCTTGGCTGTCCTGGACTCACTTTGTAGACCAGGCAGGCCTCAAATTCACAGCGATCCTCCTGCCTCTGCCTCCCAAGTGCTGGGATTAAAGGTGTGTACCACCATGCTTGGCAAGCAAGCCTTTTCTTTGCTCAGATTTTTACTAGTTTCCTTTCTCCCCCTGGTTAGGAAAAAAAAAACAGTTTATATTTTAGCAAGAGCATAGACATATTAGCAAAATAACCTTGATGTTAGGGATGCGACCTTGCAAACAAGAAATGGCAGGAAAGAAAGCACAGACAGAGCCAAAAATATCTGTGTGTTAACTCTGTGCTTGCAATTTTAGAGGAGATATTTATTAATGTCTCTTAATCCTCATTGAAGGGAGAGGTATTATTTCTCATTTTCTTTCTTAGACAGGACGTTGCCTCCTGGAATGTCCCCTTCTAACCATGGTTTCTTCTCTCTCCCCGGACTCTCTCTTCCTTCTTACTCCTTTCCAGGTTTCCCTGTTTGGTGATTTGGACCTTGACTTCCTGGAGCCTTGCCTACCCTCATTAATCTGATTTCTGGTTGTCAACAGTATCTAAGCTTTCTGCTTGTGTTTTTCCTTGACCCTTCTTACACAGACCTTTTGTGTGCCCCTAAAAAACTACATTCCTGCCTCTCTAGCCCTCCATCTTTTCTCATTTTTCCCAGCCTGTCTACTCAGTGGTTGGTTACCAAGTGTAATTTTAGCATTCCTTGTCCCAAAGGCTCTTTTATGTTTAATCTCAAAAATTTCCCCCCAATCCAGCTCTTAAGCCTTTCTAGGAAGACGGTGGGCCCATCTTTTCCTGTTGTACTTTAAGGCTTCTTTTACCGAATGACTTCTCGGTGGTCGCAGCCCACTCTGAATGAAATCCAGTCTCGCTCACACATTGTCCAAAGCTTTCCTCGAGACAGTTCAACACCATCTGTGACTTTGCACTTCTTATGTCCTCTACCTGGAATGTTCTTTCCCAGGCAAATAGGTTGGCTGTTTGTCTCTTTTATATCTTGGTTTAAACGTCACACTCTCAGGGAGGCCATCTCCAATTACTCCTTTAGAAAAAGAGAGAAACCTGTTAACTCCACTGTGCTTCCTGTTTATACATTTTATATATAACACACTGTGTTGTGTGGCTGGTGCTTCCACTAGATACTGAGAATTCATTGAACAGAGGGTTTTGTTTTATTCATTACTATTGGTGTGTGTGTGTGTTGTGTGTGTGTGTGTGTGTGTGTGTGTGTGAGAGAGAGAGAGAGAGAGAGAGAGAGAGAGAGAGAGAGAGAGAGAGAGAGAGAGAGGGAGAGAGAGAGAGAGGAGAGAGAGAGAGTCGTCAGTCATAGAAGCAAGTGCTCTTATTGGCTGAGTCATCTCACCAGCCCCGTCAAGGCAAAAGAAACATTCTAGTGGATGACTACAAACCATGTTTGAGATAAAAGGATTCCCAAGATTTTATTAAGCCACTGGGCAGGGTGGCACCTGCCTGTAATCCCAGCTCTTTGGAGGCAGAAGCAGTCAAATCTCTGTGAGTTCAAAACCAGCCTGGTCTGCAAAGTGAGTCCAGGACAACCAGGGCTACATAGAGAAACCCTGTTTTCAAAAACCAAACCAAAACAAATAAAAGATAACTTAAATATTTTCTTCTATTTTTAAATTATATGTATCTCTGTGTGGGTGTGGAAGAATATTAATCAAGAAACATGGCTACTGTGGCAAGAGATCACATCCAAAGACCAAAGTCTATATGATGTGGCTGGAATGCAGATTTGTCACACACCTTTAATCCCTCTGGCTGGAATACAGACACACTCGTAATACACACTTTTTTTTTTTGAGGCAGGGTTTCTCTGTGTAGCCTTGGCTCTCCTAGACTCACTTTGTAGACCAGGCTGGCCTTGAACTCACATCCCCATCTGCCTCTGTCTCCTGAGTGCATGTGACACCATACCCAGCTAGTACAAACCTTTACAAGCTGAAGGTAAAGTTAGTTTGTAGAAGGAAACACCTATGTTTGAAAGTGATGTCTAATTGAGAGGCAGACAAAGTGATGAATCAGAGAAAGATTTGACAGAATAGGATATGCTCAGTTCTTATGAGGAGAGAGAGAGAAGCTACTTGGGAGAGCAGTGCAGAATCAGAGAGAGAGAGAGAGAGAGAGAGAGAGAGAGAGAGAGAGAGAGAGAGAGAGAGAACAAGCTAGACACAGGTGAAGACAGAACTAGCCAGAGAATAAGAGGGAGCCAGAAGATTAGAACAGATTGCCGAAGTTACTATGAGGCAGAGCGGAGCAATTCAGTCAGAAACAGAAAGAAACCAGTTTGAATTATTCAGCTTGGAGGGGAGTTTGAACCAGAACAGCTGAGTTGAACCAGCCAGCCAGAATTCAGAAAGAGCTAGAAAGAGTGAGTTTATTCAACTGCAAGTCTTAGAGGTTGAAAACATTCTAGGCCTAGATTAGATTATATGGAGGCTTGAAGTTTTCAAAACTAGGGCTAGGTTAGCAGAGAGAGGCAGCAAGCCTCTAAGATGACAATTGAATCAGGCAAATAAAAGATACTTTAACATGTGGGCATGTACAGGCATGTGCAAGCATGTGCAGGTGCCTTCACAGAGCAAAGGCATCAGATCGCCCAGGAACGGGAGTTACAGGCAGTTTAAAGCCAGCTGAACAGAGGTCCTCTTCACGAGCAGTTAAGCTGAAGCATCTCTTCAGCTTCTGTTAATTTTGAGACTTGTTGACTTTGTGGCTCAGGGGCCATGAATCTGAGTAGGGACAATTCTTCATGTGACCCGTATGAGATCGGAATTGACTCAGGATCCCTAAGTCGAAGTTCTTAGCACAAAGGAGTTTTATTTGCTGCCACAGAGGGATAAAGCACAGGTAATAAGAGACAAAGACAGGATACAGAGGATGAAGAAGAAGGGAACAAAGGAGAGGAAGTAAAATGAGCAAGTGAGGGAGTGAGGGGTATTTGTCCTGGAGGACAAACTGCTGTCTCTGGATAGGGAGGAGACACACATGACCTATAGACAAATGGAGGTTTATAAAGGAAACCCCTGTGTTAGGATGAGGTGGGGTTTTGTTTGTTTGTTTTGTTTTGTTTTGTTTTGTTTATCTAGACAGAGTTTCGTTGTGCACCACTGTGACCAGCTGAGGTATTTAACTTTTTTTTTTTTTTTTTTTTTTTTTTGAGGCAGGGTCTCTCTGTGTAGCCTTGGCTGTCCTGGAGTCACTTTGTAAGCCAGGCTGGCCTCGAACTCACAGAGATCCGCCTGCCTCTGCCTCCCGAGTGCTGGGCTTACAGGCGTGCACCACCACAGCCCAGCTGAGGTATTTAATTTTAATTGGACACCTTTTTAAAAAAATTTTTTTTATCAATTTATTCTTGTTACATCTCAATGTTTATCCCATCCCTTGTAGTATCCTTCCATTCTTCCCTCCCCTCCCCATTTTCCCTTAATTAGGTGAGCTAAAAGGGGCTTCTGGTTGCGGGGCTTCAATACTTTCATAGCTGGACCTTGGTAGTCAGCCAAATAAGGGACTAGACCTTGGTGTTTGTTTGCTTGTTTGTTTTTGCAACACAGAGGGAATGGAAGAAGGGAAAAGTCTACCAGAGCCATCCCCGCCACAGCCTAGCCAGAGTCCCTTCATGATCTGTATCCTTAGCCTGAGGACTTGTTGGCCAGGGAAGTAGCTGGAAGTTTAGCCCTTCAGCACTCCCATACCTGACCCCTTTGCTTCTCCCTCAGTAACTGTACCATCTACTTCAGGAAATCCAAATCCCCAGGGGCCTTTCAAGCCACTCTCAGAGACTGAGTCTCACACTGTAGGCCAGGCTAGCCTGAAACTACAAAGGCTAAGTCTTGACTGCCTTCTGTCTTAGCCTTCTGAGTGGTGGCCTGTAGTGATATTTTCTTTTCCTTGCTTTAGGGTCTTCCCATGTCCTCTGTTCACTATATCTTTCCAGAGGTACTTGTAATCACTGTGGGTCTCAATGTCACCTACTTAGAGCATTGCAGCAGCTGTTCATTTGCTTAAGATCTTTAGGAGCAGGACTCGAACCTGGTAGTTTCCAAAGCTCCCAAAGATGACTGAAAGAAAGCATGAAGGAGGCTGGCCACGGTGACACATAGACACACTCTTAACTTCAGCAGAGGAGAGGTAGAGACAGGGAGACACAATGTGAGTTCGAGAGCAGCCTGTTCTACATGGCGAGTTCCAGGCTAGCCAGGACACAGTGAGACTCAAAAGAACAAAACAAAACAACATCAAACTCACAAACAAACATGGAGACAATGACCAATGATCAGGGCAAAGGGAAGCTGAGGTCTCCTCTTTTCTGTAGCTAGACCGAATTCCTTGCTAAATGGGGCAGCCAGATCGCTAGAAGGTGGTATGACGTCAAGGAGGCCAGCTGGTCACCTAGCTTGACTCGCTCTATAGTGTTTGGCATCAGCGCCACCTCCTGTCAACATTGACGGCAATGTGGAAGTCTTACTAGAACTTGATGCCCGCCGAGAGCTGGAAAAGAGTGAATGGGCAGCCATCTTTGTTAGGGGCAGTGCCCGCGGCTACGGAGCGCGAGTGAGGCCACGAAACTTCCGGCCGCTAGCTGGTGATTCCCGGCACCCGCGGGCGTGGAGTGCCGCGGGATGCGGGGAGGCGGTGAGCGTTAGGTTCGTTTGGGACTCGCCGTGCGATGGCCCGGGCGCCCCGCTCCAGTGGCCTTCTGCCTCCACTCGCTAACGTACCTGCGTCGTGGGCGCAGCCCGTGGGCGCTGGGGAGGACCGGGGCGAGGGAAGGCGCGGAGGGCCCGGGCTACTGGCTGCGGGGAGCGTCCCGCGCCCGGACTTCGGCAGGCAGCCGTGGGCTCCCACGTCGGCAAGCGGCCCGATGCCCTTCGCTCTGCAGCGGCTCCGGGCCGTGTTGCTGCGTCTGCACCGCGAGCGGGAACAGCTCGTGCTAGCCCGGGACTATGCCCGCCACCTGCGGGCGGTCGTGCGGCTGCTCCGCTCCGACTCCCCGGAGGATTCCCTCTCCCTGCAGCAGCTTCATGGTGACCTGCAGCTGTGCCCTTCGCGAGGGGCGGCTCCGCGCCTCGGCCTCCCGGGCTCCGCGGACACGCTTCTCCTGGCTCGCCCCGTCGGGCTAGCAGCCCAGCGCTTGGATGCTGTCATCGAGATGCAGCTTCGCGCCCTAGGCCGGGCACCCGCTAGCCTGGGCCTGACGTCCCAGCTAGCCGAACTGCTGCTGGCCCTTCCGTTCTACCATACTCTACAGGGACAAGCCCTGAGCTGCGTCCCCGGGGCCGCGCACCCATTTCATACAGCCCGTGTGCTCCAGCTCCTAGCTGCAGAACGGGGTTGTCAGGTGGCAGATAGGCTGGCTGAGGCCTTTGGCGGATCAGGCTTGCAGGATCAACTCTGTCGGCTGTGCGACGAGGAGCGCGAGCTGATGCCGGGGCTGCTGGGCCTTATAGGGGGCGTGGCTGGCACCAACAGTCGTGGACTGAGGCTTGGAGGACCTGGAGCCCTGTGGAGCCAGTATTGGACCTTGCTGTGGACAGCCTGTGCTCAGAGTCTGGACTTAAGCGTGGGACCCTGGGGCGACCCTAGAGCAGTTGCACAACAGCTGAGTCAGGCACTGGGTCAAGGTAAATGAAGGACCCTAGCTGGCATTTGGAGGTTGTGAGAATGTTTTCCCTTTACCTTAGTTGGCTCACCAACTCTAGCCTGTCAGCAAGAGCAAGTCCTTTAAAATGAACTTCCCTGAGTTTAATGCATAGCGTTTAGGCTGTTTTGAGGCCACCTTGCTTTCCACACCAGTCTTTCTTTTGTTTTGAGGTAGGTTTGTTTTTTGGTTTGGTTTTTCGAAACAGGGTTTCTCTGTGTAGTCTTGGCTGCCCTGGACTCACTTTTGTAGACCAGGCTGGCCTCGAACTCACAGTGATCGCCTGCTTTTGCCTCCTGAGTGCTGGAATTAAAGGCGTGCACCACCATGCCCGGCTGAGGTAGGTTTGTTACTACGTAGACCTCATGGGCCTCGAACTCCTGCCTCAGGCTCCCACCCCCGAGATCCACGGTGCCTGACTTTCCACCCCTAACTTGGGTGGTAGAGGACCATATGATAGAGTGGGCAGGGGCTGTCAACGGGGAGTTTTTGTTTTCAGGCTTCCCTCATGTCTCCCGTTAGCACCCCTACCTCAAGAGTGTGAGAAGGAGCTGTCGTCTGTATGTCACGGCCTACTTCATCAGTCTCTTATCTGGAGCTGGGACCAAGGTAAGGAGAAAAGGACATGGCGGGCGGCACCCCGAGGAGCAGGCTGCCCACCCCTTCAGACGATATTCTGTTATTTCCAGCGTTCTGCCAAGCCTTGGGATCAGCCCTGGGAGGTCAGAACAGCCGGTCCTCGCCATCTACTGCTGAGCTGTGGCAGCAGCTTTTTCCTCCCCTCTTGGACGCCCTTCAACAGCCTAGATCAGAAGTTAGCCCGTGTCAGCCTCCAGGTGAGACGGGAGCTGCGGAGTCCCGGGGGAGGAAGCAGAGAGGTTGCCATCTTTTTCCTTGCCTTTGTTCTGAAACTAGCCTTCTCCTGGAGGTGACCCACAAACCCTAGGCTACTCTGTTCTTCCCCTCCCAGGTCCCTCACCTGTCGCTCTGGGGCTCTGTACCCTGCAGACCACCTTGCTCTGGTTCTTGGGCAGAGCTCAGCAGCACCTGGCAGCATGGGCCCCCGGTTCCTTCCTGTTCCTGATCCAAAAGGACTTGCCTGTAAGTGGCGGGGGGCAGGGAAGGGAGTGGCTTGGCCTCGGTTGAGCTTTCAGCTCTCTGTTTCCGCCTAAAGCCCCTGCTGCGTGCAGTGGAAGCTCTGTCCAGCCTGGCCTCGGAGGCAACCTCAACCCTGGAGGTGCAGCAGCAGCTGTGCCTAGAGATCCAGAAGCTGACTGCAAAGATGCAGGTGGGAACACGTCCCCTGTTAGTGGCAGTGCGAGTGTGTGCAAAGATGCAGGTGGGAACACATCCCCTGCTAGTGGCAGTGTGTGCAGAGATGCAGGTGAGAACACATCCCCTGCTAGTGGCAGTGTGAGTGTGTGCAGAGATGCAGGTGGGAACACATCCCCTGCTAGTGGCAGTGTGTGCAAAGATGCAGGTGGGAACACATCCCCTGTTAGTGGCAGTGTAAGTGTGTGCCAACTCGGGCACAGGGTTGGGGACCCTGCTGTCTCCTTTTGAAGCCTCCACTGAATTAATTTTTTTTTCTTGGTTGGTCTCTTGTTCTGCCTTAGTGTTTACTATGGAAAATTTTCAAATATGGCCATACAGTCATTAACTCAGGGTCAATTACGACTCATGCCCCCTTGTTACTCCCCAATCGTGGTAGCCACAGATGTCATTGCTAGGACTTATTTCATTAGTGACTGCAAAAAGTGGCATTCCAGCTGGGCATGGTGGCGCACGCCTTTAATCCCAGCACTCAGGAGGCAGAGGCTGATGGACCGCTATGAGTTCAAGGCTAGCCTGGTCTACAAAGAGAGTCTAGGACAGCCCAGGCTAAACAGAGAAACCAGTCTCAGGGGGAAAAAAGTAGTGTTCCATAATTACATCTTTCACATTTCTTACTAGTGTTTAATTCATGGTTATCCTCTCTTTAAAGGGTTAATGTGTGTGTGTGTGTGTGTGTGTGTGTGTGTGTGTGTGTGTACATACAATATATACCTACTAAATATATATATTCACATATATCTATATATGTCTTGTTAGTTTATTTTGTTTTGTTGAGACAGGGTCTCACTAGTTCCAGCCAGTCTGAAACTTAATCGGTAGAGAAGGCTAGCCCTTGAACTTGGCCTGATCTGCCTGCCTTTGCTTCTTGAGTGTTAAGATTAAAGGCATGTGCCATCACACCTGACTGACTTTATAGTTTCATTAAAGTAGACCACGTCTGCAGTTTAAAAGGGGAAATGAAGCCGGGGCTGGAGCTAAGCAGTAAAGCGTTTGCTGATCGTGCATCAGGCTTGTCTTTGATTCCAATTAGGAGTGGAAAACGGGGGGGAAGGGAGGCAGCACAGTGGCCCATTAGCTAAAGTTGTTCACCACAAAATCTGACAACCTGAATTTGATCTCCCGGACCCATATGGGGTAGAAAGAGAACCCAGTTTCTGCTCGCTGCACGGTTGTCCTACGCATACGTGGCCATGCCAGCACTCACGTGAGAATCAGCCTAAACCCTATGGCCACATGAGAAGAAACTGAGAGAGAACCCGTCTCCTGTATATTCCACAGTGGGAAGCAGTCGGGTGCAACATGGGACAGATGAAGACGGAAGTAATAGCTTTATCAGTAAATATAGAAGGAAATCATAGGAGAGGGCCTGGTGACATTGCTTGGTGGCATGGAGCTTCCCTAGCCCAGGAGGCCCAGCTGTGATCCAGAGAGAGCGGGAGAAAAACGGCCAACTCCAGATGATAGGTGGAGCTGTTCCTCTCATTAGAGGTCTTTAAAATACTTTTTAATTTTTAACTTTATTCTGTCTCTCTCTCCTCTCCTCTCCTCTCTTCTTCCTTTCTCTCTGTATCTCTTTCTCTCTCTTACACACACACACACACACACACACACACACACACACACGTGTGAATTGGCAGAATAAGCCAGTTACCATTAAATGTTAGAGGCACGGCCAGGTATACTAGTGCACACCTTTAACCCAGGTACTGAGGAGGCTGAAGTGAAGCAGATTCTGAGTTGGAGGCCAGCCTGGACTATACGGACACTTCGGGGCTTTGTTTGCTTTTATATGCCTTGGTGGTTTGCCCTCTCCCCTTCACAAAACACAGCCTGGTGCCAGTCCCCTCCCTGTCCACTTCACAAAACACAGCCTGGTGCCAGTGCCCTCCCTTATTTATGAGTTATTTGCTTCCCAGGAATGGACATAGATGGCAAAGAATACTTAATGTAAGTGCATTCCAAAGGCTCCCAAATGGGGGCTGGAGAGATGGCTCAGAGGTTAAGAGCACTGCACTGACTGCTCTTCCAGAGGTCCCGAGTTCAATTCCCCCCAACCACATGGTGGCTCACAACCATCTGTAATGAGATCTGATGCCCTCTTCTGGCCTGCAGGTGTACATGCAGACAGAGCACTGTATACATAGTTTAAAAAAAAAAAAGGCTCCGGAATGCAGGAACAGTGAAACAGCCAAGGATCCTGGTCTGTACCCACTGCCTTCCTTTTTGGATGCAGCCAGATCATTTTAATTTCTCCCTTTTGCCTCAGTCCCTGCCAGGCCCAGAGCATACCCATCTATCATAAGCTAAATTGGGTTTTGTTTGTAGTTTTTGAGACAGGGTCTTTTTTTTTTTTTTTTTTTTTTTTTTAAAACCCCAGGCTAGCCTTGAATCTGTTGTGTAGCTGAGGCTGGTCATGAATCACTAATACTCGTGGCTCTGCTTTCCAAATGCTGGAGGTACAGCCACCACATGCCCAGCACGCCTGACTTGTCCCAGTGCCTTTGACTACTAAGAACTGGTCATCCTAGACACTGTGCATGCTTTGGATCCAGGCTGCTTGGAAAACCCAGTTAAAGTTGTGGCATTTCCCCTTACAGGATGCCCAGGGTCCGACAGTGGTGCCTCCGGGTTGTGCAGACCCCACACCAAAGCCTCAGATGGGTCAGTCTGACCGCCTAAGCTTTCATATCTTCTCCCTCCCCATACAGCGCCTGCCCGAAGAGTCACTGGGTCTTTTTTTCCAAGAATGTCATAAGCAAGCTACCCAGGGCTTCAAGCTCCACATGCCAAGGGGTCGCTACTGGAGGCGTCGACTGTGTCCTGGTAATTTTTCTTCCTTTCTTGGTAGTGCTATGGTGGTGGTGGGGTTGAAACCCAGGACTTCACACAAGTTAAACAAGCAAGTAAGCCTTACTAAGTGAGCCACCGCCTCCCCCCCCCCCGTTCCCCAGCCCCCCCACCTCCTCCCCTTCCACCCCAAGCCCACAGTCTTGGTAACTCTTCATCTCTGCCTTCTTCTAGGGGTTGCCAGTGAACGGCCCAAGCCCTCCCCAGTCGTGGCTCTATCACTGCCACCATCCTTGTCTTTTTGTTCCCTTCCCTCTGGGACCCATTGGGTTCCCACATTCTCACAATCTGTCCCTTCTCTCGTTCTCACTCCAGAACATCCTAGCGCTCCCAGTGACTATGCAAGGATGGTGGTCTACACTGTGTTGGAGCCCGTGTTGCAAGGACTGCGGGGATTGCCGGCCGAAGCACAAGCACCTGCCCTCAGCCAGGCACTGACAGCCACACTGAGTGCCTGGCTTGACCACATCCTCACACATGGGATCCGGTTCAGGTAGGAAGGAAAGACAGTAGTGGCAGAGGGAAAGTGGAAACCGTTTGGGAGGCAGACGACGAAGTCAGGTGGCCACATTATCCCTGGACACTCTAGCCTGCAGGGGGCGCTGCAGCTCAAACAAGACTTCGGAGTGGTGAGGGAGTTTCTGGAACAGGAGCAGTGGGGCCTGTCCAGGGAGCTTCGCCAGACCCTGCTCTCCCTCAGCATCTTCCAGAGGCTAGATGGGGCCCTGCTGTGTCTACTGCAGCAGCCCCTGCCGAAGAATTCAGTCCACAGAAGGGTTCCCTGTTGCTGTGAGTCATTACCCGTCTTCCCCCCCCCCCCAGGGTTTTCTAAGTCCCTCCATCACGGCTTTAAGAGACCCACAGCCCAATCTCACCATTGGGTTGGCGTCAGCATTACCCACCAACCTGCCTTTCTCTTCTGCCTTTCTAGGTTCTTGTAATGAGGTCCAGACCACTGAACTACCTACCAGCAGCCTCAACAGCCTAGAAAGCCTGGCACCCCCTCTACGGCTTGGAGTCTCCCCAGCCCAGAACACTCACCTGCTAAGCACCCTGGGAGGAGGAGGGCCTAGCCCTGAGGCTTACCTGGCTGGAAACCAGCAGGCCTGGCTTGCCCTGAGGCTGCACCAGCGTCCTCGTTGGCGCCTGTCTTTTCTTTCTTGCCTGGGGACGAGTCCTGACCCCTAAGTTGCCTAAGACCAGGAGTTCCAAATCGTGCCGCAGACAAGGAACTGTATGTTAGAGAGGCTTAAAGCTGGGAGCTTGGTAGGACACGTACATAAACCTCACAGTCTGGAATTGAAGCCGAGATCACGCTAATGCCTGCAACCCAGAGTACTAGGCAAACTACAGGCCGAAACCTCAAAGTCAGCATCCATGATGGCACTCTACAGCTAGAAATAGACGGGGCTGCTACAGGGTTGCCTCTCAAGAGACAGAAGCAAACTACTTGCTTTCTCTTGAATCCCAGGAGCAAAGCTAAGAATTCACAAGGGAAACAGAGCTGGAGCAAGCGTTTCTACAGGTGGAGAGCCTGTCTTGCCCCTTCCCCATTTCTACTTTTAGTCATTAAGCTGTAGGACCTTGACATTTAAGCTTTGCCCTCTGGTAGCTGGCAATCCCCGCTGTCGTAGTCCTCTGAATGGTAGGAGCCAGGATTTAGGGTGGTGTTGACCTAGAGCTAGCAGACAGGATAGCCAAGGGAAAAGGCTGCAGGAGATGACATGGTTTTTTTTGTGCAAAGGTTTTTTTTTGGGGGGGGGGGTGTTTACACATTCACTGTCCACGTTGAGTGGCACAGAGTGCTGCTAATGGTTGAAGTATTTGCGGCTCGCCTGCCTATTCTGGTCCGGGCGGCGGCCCCCAGGCGGGCAGCCTCTAGAAGTGTCGCAAAGGCTGCCGGAAGTGGTCCGTTCCAATAAAACGATCCCCAGCGCTACTCCTTCCGGCGCGGAGGTGATAACCATGGCGGCGGCTTTGGCTCGGCTCGGACTGAAGCCAGTCAAGCTGGTTCGAGTTCAGTTCTGCCCGTTTGAGAAGAACGTGGCGTCGACGAGGTACGGGTCCTGGGGAGGCGGGAGGCGCCGGCACTCCCGACACCCGCGCGCGCATCCTCGGCCCCACCCCCCCGCCCGGGTCCCAGGGCGTCTCAGAGCCGCTCTCCCTGCCTCCCGCACACCCCTTCGCCCCCGCTCCAGGCTCCCTGGTTCCGGGACGCGCTCACGCCACCCTCCTACCGCAGGACCTTTCTCCAGGCGGTGAGCAGCGAGAAGGTCCGCGCCACCAACCTCAACTGCTCGGTGGTCGCCGACGTGAGGCACGACGGCTCCGAGCCTTGCGTGGACGTGTTATTCGGTAGGCCGGGCTGGGACGCGCGTGGGCGAGGGCGGAGCGCTGCCGCAGCCCTGCGTCCTCCGGGTCTCCGACTTAGTGGTTTGCATCTTCCCCCAGGAGATGGGTATCGGCTGATTATGCGCGGCGCCCACCTTACCGCTCAGGAGATGTTAGGAGCTTTGGCCTCCCACATCAGGACCAGGAACGCGGCGGCAGCATCTGCACCCAGCGCAGACAAACTCGGCCCGGCTACGGCCCGGCGCTGACATTGCAGAGGGATCCACCAACCGATAGTAGACTGGAAGTAAAGACAGTTATCCAAGAAGAGCTGCTCCTAACCAGAATGCTGCATATGGAGATCCCGAAACAAACTAAAGGTGTAAGAATCCTAACACTTACAGAGCTTCTAGGGCAAGATAGGATTGGGTGGCGAAGGGCCTGGACAAATTTGAATTTTTCTTTCTCACTTTCCCTCACTGTTCAGCAATATGTGATTTTGGCTTTATCTGTCCCCTAAGTACCTTTTAATTAAATATTTATTGTCAAATGAATGTTATTTTTCTCAGCTTGTTGGCTTGGTTGGTTTTTGAGACAACAGGGTCTTACCATGAGCTAACTTGAAACTTGGTATGATAGACCAAGGGGGCCTAGAAATGTGAAAGAATTCTCCTGCCTCATGTTCCTGGGTGCTGGGGTTGTAGACACCCACGCCTTCGGCCTTCAGTCTTCATCTTTCTCAGTAGTTTTGTCTTCATTCATCCTCATATGGAACCACTCATTCTGTCATAATTTAAACTGCTCGGGACTTCAGCCCTCCATTTCTGTTTGGTTTTAATCCCAACTTCTGTGGTTACCTACTCCCAACTTCTTTCATATGGAAGCCCTGCTGTTGAGGTGCCAGCATATCAAGGACCAGCTTGGACATCAACTGGGGAAAACCGAGGGGGTACGTGAATCCTGTGGCTGGCTGCCTGGTGACCCTGTAGACTTTCTCTGAGGGCAACCTTCCGGGCCGGTACTGGTTGTTACCAGCAATAGCGTCCACTGATAGTGGCAAGGGCTGATGGCTTCTAGTGGGGGGCTAGAGCTGATGGTGGCAAGTGTCTAAAAAAGAAAAGGAAAGAAGAAAGAAGACACACACAGACACACACACACACAGTGGATGGAAAAAGATTCCAACAACTTTTTTATTTCAAACAATACAAAAGTCACAATGTGTTTACGTTCTATTTCTCTATAAATAAGTGATTACAATGTGTATACGTAAGAAAATCATGCTTCCTAATACCTTCACATGATGAAATGTTCTATGGGTGAGAAACACAAATAACAAGTTATTTCCAAGAACCCACATACATTTGCACCTAAGCAACTAGCAAAAGCATCTTTACCTGACTTTGTTGAACAGTCTGTTTTTCCAAATTTTTTCTAAGAGTCATTGTTAGCCATCTATATTTAAAGGTTCTTCAAGGGTGGTGGTGTGGTGGTTGAATCATTAATCTGCTCCAGCTGCAATACCTGAAAGAGATCAAGCATTGTTATTGTGAGTGCCAGTGATATTATCCAGTGAGGGGCTGGAAGCCCTCCTTACAGTACTCACACAATTCACATATTCACATATAAGAACTACAAAGGGGCTAGAGAGATGGCTCAGTGGTTAAGAGCACTGATTGCTCTTCCAGAGGTCCTGAGTTCAATTCCCAGCACCCACATGGTGGCTCCCAACCATCTATATAATGTGATCTGATGTCCTCTCCTGGCCTGCAGGTGTACATGCAGAGCTATGCTCCAGAACATCTTGGAAGTTCTCAGGACCCCCAGTTACCAGGGTTATGCCTCGCCGAGACACACCCATCCTGAGTTTGCTAACTGGTGGGTCGTATTCGATGAGTTCTAGAGCCACTTTGCTGTTCCCCCTGCATGGCCCCAAACACTTCATATGCCACCAGCATCTTTTCCTGAGTGGAAATTTATATACTTGATTCTCCTGACTTGCAGCTCCTTTCAAAGGCACTGCATCTGCTCAACCTCCTAGGCTAGCAATGCAGTGTCCTCTCTCCCACCGTCACCGTTTCCGCCAGTCTGTTTGCACTGAAAGAGGAAAGAAAGGGGCCGGCCCCACCTGGTGGCGCACACTACCTCAGCTCCTCAGGAGGCCAGCCTGGTCACCTTAGTGGGACCTTTCCATTCTCATTGGTTCTCCTGTACAATTGTGTTCCCCTGCCTGGCTTCATTTTCCCTCATTATTTTTGCCGCTACTTAATCTTACCTTTCAGGTACAGACTGGCTTACTTCTCACAACACCTGAAATGGTTGTTGGTCTAACAGTCATTGATGTGACCATGAAACCCTCTTAGAGGATTAAATAGAATAAAAGCCCATGAGAGGCTAGAGAGGTGATTCAGTGGTTAAGAGCACTGGCTGCTCTTCCAGAGGACTTGGACGCAATTCTCAGCACACACATGCCAGCTCACAACTGTAACTTTTAGAAGATCTGACACCTTCTCACAGACAGATTCAGGCAAAACACGATTGCACATAAAAGTAAATCATTAAAAAATTATATTAAGCTCCAGGTGTGGTGGCACATGCCTTTAATCCCAGCACTTGGGAGGCAGAGACAGGCGGATCACTATGAGTTCGAGGCCAGCCTGGTCTACAAAATGAGTCCAGGAGAGCCAAGGCTACACAGAGAGACCCTATCTCAAAAAAACAAAAGTTAGCCATGCAAACCACATGAGTATTCTTTTAGGCAAATGACCATGTATATTTTATAAACAAAGGCACTGTATGTGTGTGTGTGTTTGCAAGTACTGGACTGCAGTATACACTGTTTGTTTTTGTGAATGTATACACATGTATATGTAGGTGTAATTGCCTGTGTTCCCAAATGTAGAAGCAAAGGTTGGATGTTTTCCTCTGTCATGCTCGATCTGTTTGGGGGTCTTGTCTTAGTTTGGTTCTGGCTTAAGGAATCTGAAGCTTACCCTTGTCAACTAGGCTAGCCAATAAGCTGCCAGGATCTCCTGTCTCCATGTCCGCCAGTGGTGAGCTGACAGGCTTATAGGATCCACCTGGCAGTTTATGTCCTTATACTGGGTCCCAAGTCAGTTTTTTATGCTTCCCCATCAAGTGCTCAAATCAGTGGGCCACCTTCCCAGCCCCCTTGTTCCTTTTTGTGAATTACAAGGGGAGAAAAAAAAATAGTCCTCAGCCACTGCCAAGAATTTAAGAATGCCCAGCTAAGGCTATCAGAGATCCCTTAGATACTGGCTGCTGCATAGCTCACTAACCCCCACCCCACCCTCAGCATTACCGTACCTCTTCCCTGCCTAAATGGGTATTAGAGACTTCTCTCTGTGCCATCCTTTAAAAAAAGACAGCTCCCTGAAGAATCCAGCCTGCCTGGGCTGTCAGTTCCAGTCACCTCTGAAGTTATAGACCCAAGATTTCCTCCAGAGTCCACTCCAGGAAAAAGGGAAGTGCAGGGCGTGAGTAGTGATACAGCTTAATTCATATGCACCTGGGTCTTAAGCTAGCCACGCCCCAGCACGGCCCCGTGGATTCCATTTCCTAGGCCATGGTTTGCTGCTATCAGAGTAGAGCTGGACAGTAATATGTAAAAGTAGCATAATAGAACCTAGCCCCTTACACTCTGGAGACAGCCTGGGCTATATACAAAGCAAGACTGTCAACCAACCTGGCTTTACATAGAGAGTTGGAGGAAAACCTAGACAAACGCATTCCCAATGGAGGGAAAAACTGGTCTCAGTATGGTCATTTTTAAGAAAAGTACGTTTTATTTTATGTGTATGGACATTTCGCCTGCATGTGTATCTGTGAACCATTTGCATGCAGTACCAGAAGGGGGCGTCAGATCCTCTGGACGATTTGTAAGATGCCATATGCCATGCAGGTGCTGGGAACCAAACCCATGTCCTCTGCAAAAGCAGCAAATACTTTGATTTTTAATTAATTAATTAACTAATTAATTTTATGTATATGAGAGCCCTCTGCATGTATACCTGAACGCCAGAAGAGGGTATAGAGGGTGGTTGCTGGGAATTGAACTCAGGACCTCTGGAAGAGCAGACTGTGTTCTTAACCTCTAAGCCATCTCTCCAGCACGCAACAAATACTTTTAACCGTTAAGTCACTCCTGCCTCACCCATGTATGTATGTATCTATGTATGTACTTACTTAGTTTTAGACATGGTCTCATTGTGTGGTCCAGGCTGGCCTTGAAGTCACAGAGATCCTCCTGCCTCTATCTCTTGCTAGAATTAAAACCACAACTCCTGGCTTTTATTTATTAACATTTTATTTGTATGTGCTTGTGTGTATGTGGTGTGTGGGTATGTGTGGAGGTGCGTTCGTGCTACAGAATACGTGTAGAAGTCAGAGGTATAGGCATATGTGTAGGCGCGCGTGTGAAAGTCAGGACAAGTTGTGGAAGTCAGTTCTTTCCACAATGCAGGTATGGAGGAATCTAATTTAGGTCGTCAGCCTTGCCGGCAAGCGCGCTTATCGACTGAGCCATCTCTCCAGCCCTTGATCATTATTTAAACAAAACAGATGGGGTTCAAGTGTTATTGCTTCTCTCTCCTACCCCGTGAACCCACACCTACAGTCGCATTTCACAGACTGAGCTGGATACTCAATCTCAGATTAACATCCAGCACCACCAGACACAGCGCTTCCGGGTTCCGGGCCCGGACCTGACGTAAAGGGCGGGGTTTCCGGCGGGGCGGGGCGGGGCGCTCCTCGAGGCGCGGGGCGAAGGCACAGTGGACTGACCGCACGGTGGCAGACGGGGCGCGTGCCGGCTGCCGGGATGGCCCGGGGCGAGAGGCGACGGCGCGCTGCGGCCGCAGAGGGGGCGCGGCCGCTGGAGAAGGCGCGGGGCGCGGGCCGGCGGGATGGCAGGGCCGGCGGGGCGCGCGGTTCAGCGGGCGGCGCGGCCCTGGCGGTGGTGGTGCTGGCGCTGGCCTTCGGCCTGTCGGGGCGCTGGGTGCTGGCGTGGCTGCGGGTGCGCCGCGCTCTCACGCTGCACCCCGCGCCGCCCGCGCTGCCCCCCGACTCCTCCAGTCCCGCCGTGGCCCCGGAGCTCTTTTGGGGCACCTACCGCCCACACGTCTATTTCGGCATGAAGACTCGCAGCCCCAAACCACTGCTCACGGGTAACCCTAGGGCTGGCGAGTGGGAAAGACAGACAATCTTGACAGATTTAGAGGGACAGTATCTGTTGACTTACGTGGCCATTCTACTCCACAGGACTGATGTGGGCGCAGCAGGGCGCCATCCCGGGGACCCCTCCTAAGCTGAGGCACACGTGTGAGCAGGGAGACGGCGTGGGTCCCTATGGCTGGGAGTTCCACGATGGCCTCTCCTTCGGTCGGCAACATATCCACGATGGGGCCTTAAGGCTCACCACTGAGTTCGTCAAGAGGCCTGGGGGTCAGCACGGAGGGGATTGGAGCTGGAGAGTGACCGTAGAGCCTCAGGTCAGGGCATCAGAATCCTCTTTCCTCAGCCCAGACTTCCCCATCCCACCCCCCTTCAGCAGCAAATGCTGTATGCAATGGAGGTTAACAGCAGGGACACCCGCCTTGCTGACCATCTCTGCCGCCAGCCCCTTGTTTGTAAAGCAGGGTTCACAGGGACACCTAACTCACAAAATTAAAAGAAACAGCTCGTATAGAATTACAAAACGCCGGTCGTTTCCCCTGTGAACCCTTTAGCTCAGTCCATGTACCTACCCACTTGCCCTCAGCATTGACAGATGTTTGCCACAGTTCTTCCTTGTAATCCCTGCTAAGGCTGTTCTCAAAAGAATGCTTTTCTAATGCTTTATTGTATTGCTTGGTCATGCAGGCATCAGGTACCTCTTCCCTTCCTTTGGTGTCTCTGTTCTTCTACGTGGTAACAGATGGCCAGGAAGTCCTACTACCGGAGATCGGAGCCAAAGGCCAGTTGAAGTTTATCAGTGGGCACACCAGTGAACTTGGTGACTTCCGCCTTACACTTCTGCCACCAACCGGTCCAGGAGACACTGTCCCTAAGCATGGCAGGTAACTGGGGGAAGGGTGCAGGGCGGTATAGATGCTGACTTAGCCTGGTTTCTGTGACCTTCCCACCAGTGGGACAGGTAAGACACCCCTTTCCTGAGTAACATTGCCCGTTTGTCTTCTTGCCTTCAAGCTACAATGTCTTCTGGGCCTCCAACCCAGGGCTGCCACTGCTCACAGACATGGTAAAGAGCCGCCTAGACAGCTGGTTTCAGCACCGGCCCCCAGGGGCCTCTCCTGAACGCTACCTTGGCTTGCCTGGATCTCTGAAGTGGGAGGAGAGAGGCCCTGGTGGGCAAGGACAGTTCCTGATACAGCAGGTGACGCTGAAAGCCCCCTTTTCTGTGGAGTTTGTGTTCGAGTCTGGCAGTGCCTGGACAGGAGGAAACCAAGCTTTTGGGCAGCTGGTAGGCAGTCAGCTGACCCAGGCCCTGGAGAATCATGCTGCAGCCTTCAGAGAGCGTTTTGAGAGAACCTTCCAGCTGAAAGAGAAGGGCCTGAGCCCCGAGGAGCAGGCTTTGGGTCAGGTTGCCCTCAGTGGCCTCCTTGGTGGGATTGGCTACTTCTATGGACAGGGTTTGGTGTTGCCAGATACTGGTATAGAAGGGTCTGAACAGAAAATGGACCCTTCCCTATTTCCACCTGTCCCTCTTTTCTCTGGGGTGCCTTCCCGCTCATTCTTCCCACGAGGCTTCCTTTGGGATGAAGGCTTTCACCAGCTAGTGGTCCAACGATGGGATCCCCACCTCACCCGGGAGGCCTTAGGCCACTGGCTGGGGCTGCTCAATGCTGATGGCTGGATTGGGCGGGAGCAGATACTGGGCGATGAGGCCCGAGCTCGTGTGCCACCAGAATTCCTAGTGCAACGTGCAGCCCATGCCAACCCTCCCACCTTGCTCTTGCCAGTGGTACATATGCTAGAAGGTGGTGACCCTGAGGACTTGGCCTTTCTCCGCAGGGCTTTCCCCCGCCTGCATGCTTGGTTCTCTTGGCTCCATCAAAGTCAGGCAGGGCCTGTGCCATTATCCTACCGCTGGCGGGGCAGGGACCTAGCTTTGCCTACCCTGCTTAACCCCAAGACACTGCCCTCGGGCCTGGATGACTACCCCAGGGCCTCACACCCTTCTACAGCAGAGAGGCACCTGGACCTGAGATGCTGGGTGGCACTGGGTGCCCGGGTGCTGTCACAGCTTGCACAACAGCTTGGGGAGGCTGAAGCTGCTGCAGAGCTGGGCCCGCTGGCCGCCTCTCTAGAAGAACCTGGGGGTCTTGATGAGCTGCACTGGGCTCCTGAGCTGGGGGTCTTTGCTGACTTTGGGAACCACACAAAAGCAGTACAGCTCAAGTCTCGGCCCCCTCAGGGGCTGGTTAGGGTGGTAGGCCGGCCCCTGCCACGTCTGCAGTATGTGGATGCCCTGGGCTATGTCTCTCTTTTTCCCTTACTGCTCCGGCTGCTGGACCCTAGCTCCCCCCGCTTGGGGCCCCTGCTGGATGTTCTAGCTGACAGCCGCCATCTCTGGAGCCCCTTTGGGTTACGCTCCCTTTCAGCCTCCAGCCTCTTTTATAAGCAGCGTAATTCTGAACATGATCCACCTTACTGGCGGGGTGCTGTGTGGTTGAATATCAACTACCTAGCTTTGGGGGCACTCCACCACTATGGGGGTGTGGAGGGGCCTCACAGGGTTCAGGCTGCCAAGCTCTACCGTGAACTCCGTGCCAATGTAGTGAGCAACGTATGGCGGCAATACCAGGCTACAGGGTTTCTGTGGGAACAGTACAGTGACCAGGATGGGCGGGGCATGGGCTGCCGCCCCTTCCATGGATGGACAAGCCTTGTCTTACTGATCATGGCTGAAGAGTACTGAGGGACTGGAGGAAAGCTAGGCCATTTGTGTCTCTTGGAATATGCAGAGACAAAGTCTTAGGTTTCTGTTCGGTCTCATTGCCACAGATCTCGTAAGCTCATCTCAGGTGTCTCCTTATTGTCATCCCATACAGCTCTGGGGTGAATGTGAACTTAAGAGTCTATTTTTCTAAATAAACCGGAAAAAACAAAACAAAAACCTAGCTGAACTCTTGCTTTTGGTAGTCTTGCTCGGGGCTGCCTGCTATCCTCAGGTAAGGTGATAGTGGCTACTGCTTCTTCCCTGTAAACCCAGTGTGGTCAGGGAAATGCAGTGAGCTGAGGGCTACTCTACCCAAAAGCACAAGCAGCTGGTTCATGTCTCTTTAATGAGATTAAAGGCTCCTGTGTATGTTTTGGGAGTGAGTAAAGACAGCACAGTCCTCGGTACTGCACCTCTTTAAGGCTCCAGCCCTTCCAGGCAGATTCTAGAAGGGTGGGAGGGGCCCACATGGAAGAGGACTGCCGTTGAAACCAGGGCTGTTCCTGGTGGCCAAGTAACACCCAATTTCCCTCTTGAAACTACTTATGGGATGTCCCCGTAACTGGAAGCTAGCCCCAAGGGAGGGGTCTGGGACATAGATTCTAGGGACAGCACACAGGGGGAATGGTCCTCCAGGTCTGGGTGGGTGGCACTAGCCCTCGTCTCCTTGACTGGCTCACCTTCACTGGAGTCAGGACAAGGGCAGAGCTCAATACCTGAGTCACCAGTCAGGCGGCGATAGCGGCAGGGAGGGGGTATGTGGACTGGGCTCAGCCCTGCCCTGGGCTCACCCTCCTGAAGAGGGAGAGCGCTCTGGTGGGAGGAAACACCTTCTACATTTGTCCCCTCCAAGTGGGCAGAGCAGCTGGATTCGGAAGAGCAGCAGGTGCATTCATTGGAAGCAGTCAAGGGGTGACCCAGAGCCATAGTGTAAGGAGGCGGCGGTGTGCCTGGGTGGTGAACCACATCCTCATAGGCTGGGGGTTTGAAGGCGCTGAGGATGCCTGCAGGAGAGAGAACAACATGAATCGAAGGCCATCAGCTAGAAGGGGAAAGAGTGCTTTGAAATGTGCCAGTGGTCGCGAAGGGTGGTCCAGGGCCCTGGGGGGGTGGGGAGCTAATGTTTCTGCACCCAAGAGCCTCAAGTCACTCACGAAGGTCAAGCAGTGAGCCAGCGGGAACAGGGCCAGCCCCATGGCATGCTCCATGGTAAGCCAACAAGTTGATCTCACGCTGCCGCTGCTGCTGTTGCAGCCTGAGTTTAGCTCTTCTGTGGCGGAAGGCGCAACAACAGCTAAAGAGGATTAGAACTGTCCAGAGTAGCCAGAACCCTGCAGGAGGCAAGGAGGGCACATCGCAGATTACTACCCTGTCCCCCATGCAGAGAAGGGCTCTTTGGTAGCTGAACTCAAGAAATCCAAGGGAGGAGAGGCAGGGAACCTGAGATGGACCCCTTCGGAGACTCACACCAGAGTTCATAGTAGTAGGTGCAGCAGCCAGTCTCCCCACAGCAGTGACCACTCTCACAGAGGTAGGGCTGGGTATTCACTCCTGGGCACAGCTCTCGAAGCTGGAGGCAAGGAGGCACTAAGAACTAAGGTGAAACTACCCGCCATCCTGTCCACCCCCACCTCCTGCACGCATACACAATCCCACCCATGAGCCAACATAGCTTGGAAAGATGGCACGGGGATGCTAAGAGGAGTGTCTAAATACATGGAGGGCTGTCAGTATGGAATATTTAGCATAGGCAGAAACTGGTGTAGAAAGTAAGTGTGAATACACAAGGGAGGTGATTTCAGTTCCTTAACCCCCAAGACTTGGATCACATAAGCCTGGCCCCAAGGGTGGGTTTTGCTAAGGTAATGTTTTGGAAGAAACAAAACACAGTCTGACGATGGGTAGGAATTTAAGGCCACTTTCAAAGCTAAAAATGTTTTCAACATCCTCCACCCCCAAAGGTCTGCCTCCCAAACCCCCAAGATGGAGTTTTCCGCCCCTGGGTCTCAAGCTCCCTAGGGTAGAGGAGATGCAGTGTGAGACCCAGAGCAGTGCTCCCAACCAGATGGGATTGCTGTGGATGGTAAAGGACGGCATCCAGGGCGCGAGTCTGGGTTCCAGCTCGTCTCCAAATTGCTCGCTCAAGAGAAGATGCTGCCGGACTCTGTTGTGACAATAGGCACATAGAAAAACGTCACAAATAACTGCTGCAAGAGAGAGGGAGCCTCCCTGGGGTCTTCACTACACCTCTGGTAACTGGAGAGCTACTGCAAGCTTGCACTGCAGCCATGAGATGGAGTCTAAGAGGCTGCAGGTAAAGGCAACTGCGTCTACGTAACAAAGTTTAGACAAAGAGTAGGATGGTCACGTTCAGGAACTTCATAGTACCTTTGGCACCGTGAGCTCCTCCCCCACCCCGGACAGGAAGTGACAGGAAAGGGGAAAGAGAAATAAATGGCTGTCGTGATAGGCTTTCTGAGCTGCTGGGATACCTGCTGTTGCGGCGCCCGAAGTGCCCCCCAGGCCTCTTCACTGCTGTTCCTGCTGCTGGCCCGAGCCATGCCTCCTACAGACCCCTGACGACCACAGCCTCCTCCACCGCCAGCTGCCCCGCCCCTGCCACCTCTGCCGCCACTGCCATGGTCCCTGCCCGGCCCATGTCTGCTGCTGCCACCATCACTCCGCCGCCGGAGCTCCCATCTGCGGAGAGCTCTCCGGAGGACACAGTTGCTCGGTGCAACCAATCAGAAACGTTAACTAACAGATTGGCCAATAGGAGCAGGTCACAGGTTTCTCCCACTGTCCAATCGGTAGCGGCGCCTCCGCCGCTCTCCCAGACAACAAGAACTCACTCAGACAAAGACGGGAGGAGGAGGTTCGGCCGAGTTCGTGATTGACAGCAACAATAGCCAGTACAGACAACAGAAAGCTTTGACTTATCAGCCAATGAATGGCCGTCCAAGAGCACAAACTTCCCACCGATTGGCTGGATGGCCTCCCACGCGCAGGTTCGGAGCCGGCCGGCTTCCCACTCCAGCAATTCGATACAAGCTGGTACACGGCACGAAATTTAATAGAGTCGGGGGGAGGCAGCGGCCTTAAGTGGCCAGGAGCGGGGACCCAGGGCCCTCGGGTCCACCCAGCCGTAGCTGCAGGTTGATGCGGTAGCACTGTAGGCTGCATAGGGCCTGGCCCGTGCGGGAACAGGCGTAACGACGTGGGTGAGGGCAGCCGGGGACGGAGCAGCGTGGAGCAGGGCCCGGCGGGGCAGGCCGCTGCACCAGAGCAGCGGGCGTGGGGACGCCGGGAGGAAAGGACAGGGTGGAGCCCTGTGCCCCACTGCTGTAGCGCACCATGGGCGCAGGGGCCGGGGCAGCCGCCCGCCCTCCACGCCGCTCGCCCCGCGCCGCCCCACGCCCTCCTCGCCCACTAGGAGCTGCTGTCTTTGTGAGACGCTCGATTGTCTGATTCTTGTGCTCCTCGGCCCGCCTCGCTGCCTGCAGACGCCGCTTGCGTGCCCGTTCCTCCCGCTTCAGCAGCATCTCCTCCGTGAGGGCAGGGGCCGGGCAGCCCCCAGTCACGGGCAGAGGCAGCGTCGGGGATGGCTGACTCCGAGCCTTCTGGAGCAGGGCTCGCTGAGGAAAGACAGAGAGGATGGCTGAGAACCGAGGGGCAAGGTCCCAAGTCCAGGGATTGGAAAGATGTCAAATGTTAAGGTGGGAGTCTTGAGAATCAGCATCTTTGAGGAGTGTGCCGCCGCCCCACCCCCACCCCAAGTTTGTTTTTTTCAAGCCAGTCTCGCCATGTAGCTTGGACTGTCATGGAACTCACTATGCAAACCAGGCCACCCTCGAACTCAGATCCTTCCGCGCCCCTGCCTTCCGGGTGCTGGGATTAAAGGCATGTGCCACAAGGCCTGTCTTTGGGAGCCCCACCCAGGGCTCCAGTCTCCACTCAGCTTCCAGGGGGAAAACAAAAGTATTGACTCCTGTGCCCAAACTGCAGCACTCTCGTACAGATCTCTGTTGCTTTAAATCTTACCTCAGTGGACAGCATCAACTGGATTTGACTCAAATCAAAAAGAAATTACCCCGCACTCCTTTTTTTTTCCCCCCCTCCGGCCATCTCCCAATAAGTAGCTACCCCCAAAATACATCGGGACTTGATGGGTTTTTCTTCATTCTGTTACTACTTTCTTCTTGACTCAAATCATCACCATCTTTTTCTCCACATTCCATGCCCCTCTCCCAATTTATTGCTTGACTGATGAGCTAGGATACCTATATGTACTTCCGGCTGGCTCGGAACTTGTCCTGTCTTTCAAGTTCTGGCATACAAGCATGGACTACCACAGCCTGCAGTTGAGCAGCTTCCTACATAAATCCCTTCTCCCCGACTAAGATTCGCTCCACATAATTGCCAAATTACTGGAAACCTAAACTATGTCATTTGTCTGCGCGTGTGACCCACTGGAGCTCAGCCACATTTTCCTTCTGGGTCTCTGTGCTTCTGCACCCTGTATCACTGGCCTGTTTGACTGAGAAGCTCTTCTGGTACTGGAAGTGTCATCTCTTAATAGCATTCTGGGTCAGAAAGACTGCTCAGCAGTAAAGAACACTGGCTGCTCCTGCAGAGGGCTCTCGTTCAGTTCCCTGCACCTACGTGGCAGCTCACAATTGTCTGTAAATCCAGGAGTTCTAATGACCTCCAGCCTCCATGGGCAGCAAGCACACACTCATACACATAAAATAAAAATAAAGATTATCTTTAAAACAAAAGGAAAGCTGGGCGTGGTGGTGCACGTCTTTGATCCCAGCATTCAGGGAGGCAGAGGCAGGCTGATCTCTGAGTTCCAGGCCAACCTGATCTACAAAGCGAGTCCAGAGCAGCCAAGGTTACACAGAGAAACCCTGTCTCAAAAACAAAGCAAAAAGCAAAAGACAAACAAGCCATTGCTCACAACTACCTTAATGTTTCTGTCTTGCCAAGGTCTATTTCATCGTGCCTATTTTCTGTAGTTTTAAAAAATTATGAGCCAGCCGGGCGTGGTGGCGCACGCCTTTAATCCCAGCACTCGGGAGGCAGAGGCAGGCGGATCGCTGTGAGTTCGAGGCCAGCCTGGTCTACAAAGTGAGTACAGGATGGCCAAGGCTACACAGAGAAACCCTGTCTCCAAAAACAAAAAATTATGAGCCGTGTGTGGTTGGCACACACCTTTAATTCCTCCAGCACTTGGGAGGCAAAGGCAAGCAGCTCCCTGTGTTGCAGGCCAGCCAGGGCTTAGATAGTAAGATGCCAATTCAAGAAGGAAAAAAAGAAAAACGTTTACCATGCCTTATCTTTCCTTGTCCGCTGATAATCTCATTGCCTACAAAACACCAAGTTGTCCATGCGTGTGTGTTGAATGACTCGAGACGGAACTAGCCTACCTGTCGGGCAGTGAGCAGCCGTTCGTTGATCTCCTTCTTGAGGTCTCCATTGTCATCCAGCTCCCCCTTCTCCAGGGCATCGAGCCACCTCTGTTCCTCCTCTTCCTCCTGGCCTTCCAGATCCCCGGGCAGGTCCCGAAGCGGGGAGGGGGACAGATTACTGTCTTCATCTAGGTTGAAGAAAAGTAGAACATTAATTTAGCAACGTTGGTCCTGGGACATAATTGAAAACTCTCCGGAACAACCCCCCCCCCTTCCTTTGCTGGGTATAAATGAGCAACTCGATTCCCCCACACACATCCGCCCGCCCCCCCGCATCCGGGGTCTTCTCACCCAGCCAGGCTCGGTACTGCTCGAGAGGCACTCCTTCCATCCGTTCCTCTTCATTCTCCACCACCATCAGGGGAGAAGGCGAGCGTGGCCCCTCGGGGATCACAGTGAAGGTAGGAACGCTGCAGAGAAGGAACACTACTCTAAAGTCAACAAATGGCTCTGTCCTGCTCTGGAGCTTCATACGGGTTTCCCAATCGGCTTGGATTCTTGCCGCAGATGGGACCCCGAAGTCAATGCCTATTCTCTAGTTTCCAGAAAGCCCAGCCCCGCCTGCTGTTGAATTTTCCTGAAATACTTGACCTCACCTCTTGGTGCCCAGAACCTGTCCTCCCAGCTTGATTTTAAGTTTCAGCTGGGGCTTGGCAGGAGCCTGCTGTGTGGGCCCGGCCTCCTCTTCCTGGTGATGCTTCTTCTTGTGTTTCTTTTTGTGTTTCTTGTGTTTTTTCTTGTGTACTCCGTGGCTGTGGGCACCCGCCAGGCTCAACTCCAGCGCTTCCCCTGCAGAAGGAGAGCCTGTCAGAGGTGTTCCATCAGCGGCCGGCGAAGATCTGAACAGCCTCACAACTCTACCACCGAGTCCAACTCTTCCCACGTTATCAGCTGTTACCATAACAACAACACCGCCTCGCTACTTCCCACCTGTGGCGAGTTGACCTGGCTCCGCCGAGTGAAGATCGACTCCTTTTTCAAAGATCACCAAAATTAGAGCCACCCGCGCTTACCTGGCTCGGGGGCCTCCATAGCTCCAGAGGTGCTCCCGCGCCGCCACAGCTTGCTCATGGGGTCCTGCAAAGGAGGAGGACTGGAAACGGTCCGGACACAAGCCGACATGCCTTTTCCGCCCCGCGGAAGAACGGAATCCAGCAAAGTAATTGGCTACTTCCGGTGCCTGGCAACCATGTTTGTGCGTGGCACGCTTTACCGCTAAAAATACTCCGGTAAGAAACAAGGTCCTTCCAAATAAAGGTTCCGGGATTGCTAGGTGCCGTTCTGTCATACCAGCCTTAAAAAGAGGATCACGAGTTCGAGGCCAGCTTTAATGCCATGCTGGTCTCAAAACAAAAGTTCTAAGTTTCCAGGAGGCTGTGAAAGGCCACAAAAAGTCTTCTCCCTAACTTTGGCTCCCCATATTAAATTCCAGACCTCCCTCTCTCTCCCTCTCTATCTCTGCCTCTGCGTCCCTGTCTCTTGTCTGTGTCTCCTGTACGACTGACACAAAGCTTCTCAACTAGGAAAAGTTGTGAAATAATAAGACTGACACAGAATTTAAATTCCAGAGAACAGTTACGCTGTAAAGAGCACGGATATCTCTCTAATGGAACATCTAAGTAAATTTGCTACATCCCTGTACTGTGGAGTTAGGAAGCTAATTAACATTAAAGAAACCAGAGCCAAAGGTGTAAGAAACTGAGGAGAGAAACTGAGGATGGTTGGGATACAAGGGAGAAGGGAAACCTTTGTTTCGTTTCGGTTTTTGGTTGGTTGGTTGGTTTGGGTTTTTTGTTTGTTTGTTTGTTTTTGTTTTGTTTTATTTTTGAGAAGTAGACTCACTATATACCCCAGGTTGGCTTGGTACTCCTTACGTAACCCAGACTGGTGTTAAATTACTGAACCTTCTACGTCAGCCTTCCAAGTGCTGGAATTACAGGCATTAATAGCCAAGCTTTGTTGACATTTTCCATATATCCTTCCGCGCCCCGCCCCTAGCCCCCCCCCCCCGTGAATTTTGTATAAAATATGTGAGTGATTTACTTTCTCTTCTAACCATATAGTTATACATAAATTTGCACCACCACACCTGGCCTTGTTTATTTGTGTTTTTAGACAGGATTTCGTATGTTTCAGGCTGGCCTCAACCTTGCAGTGTGGCTGAAGATGCCCTTGTACTCTGCTGCCCGTGCTCCCCGCTGCAGCACTTACACACGTGCACCAGCACATTCCGTTGCATACAGTGCTGGGGATAGGACCGGGGCCTCCATGTGCCACTCCACCAACATACCCGGCCCAGTTCTTATTTTGTTTTAAGTTTGCTGGGTACATCAGGCGCAGTGGGTTGGGCTGCTGCAAGAGTGACACCTGCATGTTAAAAGGCTAACTGGGGGGGGGGGGGGGGGCTAACTCAGGGAGGCCTGTCCGGAACATCCTGGGGTGTTGAACTACATGGCTGTTCTGCAAGGAAGGTTCTGTTATTTCTAGAGTGTAAAAATAAGGAAACCGAGGCTCAGAGAAACAGAACGCTTTGCTCAGAGCCACACAGGGTAAGCATCAAATGAAAGCTTCCTGACTCTAGGCTGGGCTGTTTCCTCTATATCCTGATGTCCAACAGGGAGGAAGTAAATGAAAATTACCTTTGGATCTTGGTTTTTTGTTTTGTTTTCATTTGCTTTGTTTAGTGTGGTGGAAATTTACAAGCTGAGGAATTTTACTTTTTGAAGGAATTCTTAAGTCTTGTTTTAAAATTTCAAGAAAAAAATTAAATTTATTAGGTTCAAAGAGGAAAGACTCTTGAATGCTCACTCATTTAGGAGTGGAATTTTTTTTCTGAGACAGGGTTTCTCTGTGAAGCCCTGACTGTCCTGGACTACTTTGTAGACCAGGCTGACCTCGAACTCATAGAGATCCGCCTGCCTCTGCCTCCTGAGTGCTGGGATTAAAGGTGTGCGCCACCACGCCCGGCTGTTGTGTGGGTTTTGAAGTTTCAAAACTGCAGGCCAGGCCCAGGCTCCTCTTGCTGTCTGCAGGTGGGATACTTTTCCGACACCTGCCTGCAGCTTGCCAACGCACTGCCAGCCATGGGGATGAACTAAAGGACGGACTAACCTTCTGAAACTGTAAGCAAGCCCCAAATTAAATCCTTTTTGTTTTTGCTGTTTTGTTTTGTTTTTCTGTGTGTAGCCTTGGCTGTCCTGGACTTGCTTTGTAGACCAGGCTGGCCTTGAACTCCACAGCGTTTCACCTGCCTCTGCCTCCCGAGTGCTGGGATTACAGGCGTGAGCCACTGCAACCGGCCTCAAATTAACTACTTTTATTAAAGTTGCCTTGGTCGTGGTGTCTCTTCACAGCAATGGAGCAGTGACTAAGATACATAGAAAATAGTGCAAGAACAGTTAAAAAAAAAAAAAAAAAGCCAGGTATGTAATCACAGCACTTAGGGAAGCAGAGACAAGCAGATCTCTGTGAGTTTGAGGCCAGCCTGGTCTACAAAGTGAGTCCAGGACAGTCAAGGCTACAACAGAGACACCCTGTATCAAAACAAAACAAAAAACAAAATCCTAAAAGCACAGCAAAAAGAGCTCTCTTGCCTACTTGAACCAGATCCTGTAGCTGTTGACATTGACCGAGAGTCTAGTCAGAAATAGTGGAGCAGTGACTGCAGCTCCAGCACTCGGGAAGCCTGACAAGAGGATCACTGGTTCAGTTAGAAGCCAGCCTGGAATATACTGAGACAGTATAGACAGTATAGACAACCGTCTATAATGTGATCTGGTGCCCTCTAATTTTTTAAAAGATTTATTTATTATGAATACAGTATGATCAGATCACACTATAGATGGTTGGGAGCCACCATGTGTTTGCTTGGAATTGAACTCAGGACCTCTGGAAGAGCAGCCAGTGCTCTTAACTACTGAGCCATCTCTCCAGCCCCTTGTGTCCTCTTCTTGCATGCAGATATACATGCAGGCAGAGCACTGTATACATAATAGTGAATAAATAAATCTCAATAATAATAATGCAAATGGATAAAAAAAAAAAAAGATCAGGCCAGGCATGCGCCCTGTGATCCCAGAACTCAGAAGAGAGAAGCCAGAGGATTGGACAAGTTCAAGGCCAGCATGGTCTACATAGCAAGATCCTGTCTCAAAAATCAAAGCAAGGAAACAAAAGGTAACATTTTCTTGTGTTTATTGCCACTATTATTACTCTTTTTTTCTGACCAGTTTGGGAACAAAGCACAGACTCTAGTACTACCATCCTGCCCACAGGCCATGGTCATGGTGTCTTCCCACAGCAATAAACCCCAAACTAGGACAGTGGGGGAGAGGCCTGTCATATACATTATGGTGGAGGTCCTGAAGGCAAAGTCAGGCCCCTTGGTTTGCTCCTCACTTCCCTTGTCGTTTGTAATTTGTCAGCATTAGAGTCTTTGGCGTAGTATGCCCTCCTGCCTGGATCTACATAGTGGATCTATAAGAAACACTCTCTCAGCCAGGCGTGGTGGCACACGCCTTAATCCCAGCACTCAGCAGAGGCAGAAGCAGGGGGAATCACTGTGAGTTCGAGGCTAGCCTGGTCTACAAAGCCAGTCCAAAACAGCCAAGGCTACACAGAGAAACCCTTCTCGAAAAACCAAAAAAAAGGGGGGAAAACCTTTCTCTCTTCTCTCTCTCTCTCACTCTCTCTCTCTCCTGTCTCTGTATATTTGAGTGTGGAGGTCAGACAATTTGGATCTCTCTGGACCTGGAACTCCATGCACATGTGGGCACTGGGAACTGAACTCGGGTCCTAAAAGAGCAATCAATGCTCACTCTCAGAGGCTAAGCCGCTGACCCAGCCCCTCGGCTGCGCTGAGTGTATTTCATCAGAAGTGGTGTCTTCCCATCCCACCAAGGACACTGACTTTGATCAACCCGGTCCAGATGGTGTCTACTGGCTTCTCCTACTGTCTGTCACTCATCATGAGCTTGTTAATCTCAACATCACAATGTTTGTCCTTGGAAATATAAATGTTTTCTGGGGAGCTACTGTGAAGAGATTACTCTTCCATTCATTACCTTCAGAGCCTGGTTTCCACTGAGGCTCAACCCACCAGTGTCTATTGATGAATAGTGTGTAATCAGCCTTCATGATTCTCCAATGGTGATTTTTTAAAATTTATTTATTATATATGCAGTGCTCTGCCTGTATGTACACCTGCAAGCCAGAGAGGGTACCAGATCACATTACAGATGATTGTGAGCTACCATGTGGTTGCTGGGAATTGAACTCAGGACCTTTGGAGGAGTAATCAGTGCTCTTAACCTCTGAGCCATCTCTCCAGCCCTATTTTTTTTAAGATATTAATTAATGGGGAATTTTATACAATATGTTTTGATCATACTCAACCCTAACTCTTCCCCTTAATGTCTCCAAATCCACCCCCACATCCTCATAGCCCCCTTCAACTTTATCTTTTTCTAAAAATGCATATAACCCACTAACTTCAATCTGCCCAGCCTATTAACTCCCGGGCACAGGGCTGTCCACCAGAAGAGTGGTCAACCCACTAGAGCCTTAAAGAAACTGGCTCTTTCCCTCTGAGGCCATCAACTGCCCTAGCCCCTCAGTTAGAGCTGGGGGCTCATGAGCTCTCTCCACTCCACTCTAGAACGGTGCCTGGCTTGATGCTGTGCAGCAACCACAGCAGCCATGGGTTCGTGAGTGCAGTCGGTGGTCCTGGTCCAGAAGGCATTATTTCACTCTAGCATTCAGCAGTCCTGGTCCAGAGGGCAATATTTCACTCTAGCATTCGGCAGTCCTGGTCCAGAGGGCATTATTTCACTCTAGCATTCGGCAGTCCTGGTCCAGAAGGCATTATTTCACTCTAGCATTCGGCAGTCCTGGTCCAGAAGGCATTATTTCACTCTAGCCCTTGGTGACATTTGGCTCTTACAGTCTCTGTGCACCTCTTTTATGATGGTCCTTGAGCCTTGAGGAGGGGTTTATATAGATGAAGATGATACAGATTTATAACTGCACTTACATCATGTATTAGTTAGCATGCTAATGTAAAGAAGAATCCAGAATGGAAGATGAATTTGAACTCCTAATCCCCCAGCCTCCATTTCCCAAGCGCTGGAATTAAAGATGTACTCCAGCAGGCCTGGCTTCTATTTATTTCCATATATATAAGTTTAGATTCTCAGTTCAAGCAATGAGTTTTGAAACTTTATTACAAGGGGCTGGAGCAATGGCTCAATGATTAAGAGCACTGGCTGCTCTTCCAGAGGACGTGGGTTCAAATCCCAGCACCTACATGACAGCTCACACCTGTCTGTGACTCCAGGTCGAGGGGATCCAATACCCTCACGCAGACAAACATGCAGGCAGAGCACCAGTGCACATAAAACTAAAAATAAATACGTTACAATAAATAAATTTTTATTACAAGACAGGTGTGGTAGCATAGGCCTTTAATCCCAGCGCTGGAGGCAGAGGCACTAAGATCTCTGTGAGTTCAAGGCTAGCCTGATCTACATATCAAGTTCCAGGACTACATAGAGAAAGTTACATTTATTCATTAATTTTGAGAGGAAGATGTGCCATGATGTGTGTGCTGAATGGTTTTATGTCAACTTGCCAAAAGCTAGAAAGGAGGGAACCTCAATTGAAAAATGCCTCCATAAGATGACGCTGTAGGGCATTTTCTTAATTAGTGATTGATTCAGGAGTCAGGAGGGCCCAGCCCACTGTGGGTGGCATCATGTCTGGGCTGGTGGTGCTAGGTTCTGTAAGAAACCAGGCTGGGCAAGCCATGGGGAGCAAGCCAAATCAGCATCAAGTCTCCTTGGTCTTGTATCAGCCCCTGCCTCCAAGTTCCCACCCTTGCTTGAGTTCCTGTCCTGAGTTCCTTCAATAATGAACAGCAATATGGAAGTGTAAGCCAAATAAACCCTTGTTGGTTTTTTGGGTGTGTGTGTGTGTGTGTGTGTGTGTGTGTGTGTGTGTGGTTTTTTGAGACAGCCTTGGCCATCCTGGACTCACTTTGTAGACCAGGCTGGCCTCGAACTCACAGCGATCCACCTGCCTCTGCCTCCCGAGTGCTGGGATTAAAGGCGTGCACCACTACGCCCGGCTTGGGGTTTATTTAAACTTGCTTTTTTGCCAGGCAGTGGTGGTGCATGCCTTTAATCCCAGCACTTGGGAGGCAGAGGCAGGTAGATCTCCATGAGTTCGAGGCCAGCCTGGACTACAGAGCGAGTTCCAGGACAGCCAGAGCTGTTACACAGAGAAACCCTGTCTCAAAAAACCCAAAATAAATAAACAAACAAACTTGCTTTTTGGTCATGGTGTTTCAACACAGGAGACTAAAATTGCACATGTGGAGGTGGGAGGACAATTTGCAGCCATCAGTTCTCTCCTTCCACTATGTGCGCCCTGCCTTAGTCTTTGTGACAAGAGCATCCACCCACTGAGCCATCTGGCTGGCTCCTGGGCACTGCATGACACTACCAGATGTTCTAAGCTCTCCCAGGATTTGTATTGAGAGCCATGGCAGGCCAGGCAGCAGGAACACATGGCTGAGGTTGCTTCAAGGCCACAGGGCAGCCAAGCCAAGGAACTGCCTGTATAAGGCTTTACCGCCGCCCCCACCCACTCTCCAGGGGCTGCAGTTGCAGTGAATTTATCATGAACTCTGACTGGGGCCTGTCTGTACTCCAAGATTCAAAGTCCAGTTGGGAGCACGCCAGTTTCTCCTGGTCTGCAAAGAAGTGCTCGGGCAGATAGAGGAGACAAATACTCTTCAGCTGCCTTAAAGGGGCCACAGTTCTTGCTACCAGCATGTTCCTGAGGGTGATGGGACAAGCATAGGAAGGTGATCTGAGTCCTGTGTGACTCGCAACCCCTTCTCCAAATAATGGGACACACTAGGAAAGTGAGGTGCACTAAGCCACTGGTATTCTGGTAAATGTTTAACAAAAACTACCTGGTATGTGTGTGTGTGTGGGGGGGCGGGGAGCAGCCCTAATCTCCAATGTCCACCTATTCTGTTATGTAAATACTTTGACTGATGCCAGTTCAAACAGGAAAGTCACTAAGGACACAGCTGGGAGCAGATATGCGAATGGCAGAATGTAACATTTCTCTACAGACACCAGAAAAGTAGTCACCTGAGGAGCTAATAGTAAAATCACCAGGAAGTAATGAGTGTTTGGCATTTATCATCTTTGCTTAATTTTTTTTTTATTTGGTTTTTTTGAGACAGAGTTTCTCTGTGTAACACTGGCCATCCTGGACTCATTTTGTAAATCAGTTTGGCCTTGAACTCACAGAGATCCACCTGCCTCTGCCTCCTGAGTGCTGGGATTAGTGGTGTGTGCACCACCAGCGCCTGCCTCATCTTTAGTTTTGAAAATAAGTTTAAAACACAAATGTTTCTTTTACCTTCAGTTATTTATATGCACTGTGTGACTATGTCCACATGAGGGTAGGTGGCCAGAAGCCAGAATCTCAGATGCTATGGAGCTGGAGTTGCAGGTGGTTGCGAAGCTGCCGGTGCTGGGATATGAACTCAGGTCCTCAGGAAGAGCATCGAGTGCTCTTAACTGATGATGCACTGTTTCTCCAGCCCTCCTTACATTTTTTTCTTTTAGCTGGACATGGTGGCTCACACCTTTAATATCAGCACTTGGTGGCAGAGGCAGGTGGATCTCTGAGTTCGAGGCCAGCCTGGTCTACAGAGTAAGTTCCAAGCTAGCCAGAGCTACACAGAAAAACTGTCTCCAAAAACCAAAAAAAAAAGACTTCTACATTTTTTCACACACACACATTCACACACCATATGTGTGTATGTGTGTGTGTACAGACCATAGAATGTTTGTGGAAGTCAGGGGATAAC